>NC_069500.1:867976377-868351377 GCF_027579735.1 Bombina bombina
AAAAGAAACGTATTTTACATTTTATTTATTTTTTTAACTTAATTTGTGCAGGGTCCATTACTGCATGTCTACAAGAAGGCAAAGTAGGAGCGTTCCTTTCAAGTGGTTGCTAGAAGACACCTGCTCTCCAGTCAGTTTATTTTTATTTATTTTTTCACCATACTCAGTAGAGGACTTTTGCTTCAAAAATCATGTGGCAGCAGAACATAAGTTTACCATGTTTTTCTATAGAAGCAGAGTTTGCAACTATGTATAACATTGCTACAAATAATGTAAGCACTGCTATCTGATGGCTAAAGACACGTACACACTACTGAAAAGCTTTTCTAAATGATTTTGATAACATCATTAAAACAAAACTTACACATACGCTAATGTATTCGAGAATTAAATTTTTGCATTAGAATGTACAGTATCTCACATAAGTGAGTACACCCTAAGGTTTTTTTTTTTTTGTTTTTTTGTTTGTTTTTTTAACAAAATTTTTTATTGAGACAAGTAAATATATAACAATAATGCCTTAAAGTGAAACAATCTGGAGGCATGAATAAATACAGATAACAGACATATTGGGATATTATAAGAATAGAATGTTGGTATCTATATGAATAAGTGGTTAGAGATAGAAAAAGGCATGGATAGTGATCTATGATGGACATGTGTTTGTCTACTGTGTCTGTTACTAAAGGTATAATGAAGAGATGTACTCATATGTCATTCAAGCTTGGTAGCGGGGAGGGATAGAGGAAAAAAAAAAGGGGGGGGGGAGAAAAAGTGGGGAAGTGTTCTGAGGTAGGGCCTACAGGTTTGTGGTCCAATTTGGGAATTTGGTAATCCATGGGGACCAGATTTCGTGAAAAGAGTCAGTCTTATCAAGAGCTTTGTACGAGTACTGCTCCATTTGACCAATGTAGTGTACAGTGGAGATAATCTGGGAGAGAGCCAGGGGTTCCTCTTTTTTCCAGGCCCTTGCCAGGGTTAGTTTAGTGGCCATAAGGACATATATTGTGAGGGCTGCTCCAGAGATGGTAAGGTTGGGCATTTGCATGTGTAGGAGGGCTGTTTCAAGAGTGAACGGGGGAGTAAGGCCAAGTGATTGGAGAAGCATGTATGTTTTCTTCCATAGCGGCTGTATTACCGGACAGGACCACCAGATGTGCAGCTGGGTGACATGAGATTTTAATTTTCTCCAACACTCGGGAGATTGTGAGTGGTATATCTTATGCAATGTAGTTGGGACTAGGTGCCAGCGAACTAGGAGTTTATAATATAGTTCCCACAGGGTGGCGCAGTGAAGGAGTTTTTTGGTTGTCTTGATTCTGGAGTACCAGACATCTAAAGTGGCAGTGAACCCTATTTCTTTTTCCCATGCTTGGTGTTGTGAAATTTTGTGGGGGGGGGGTTCGGGTTAGTAAGTATACCATAGTGGAAAGATAAGAGATGCCTGAGACTATGAGCTCCCAGCCATGCAGTCATAGGGCGTAATGTCTGTTTAGGATAACCCCACGCGCGTAAGCGGGTGCTTAGACGAAATCCTTCAAAGTGTAATCTGGGTGGGAGTTGGAGTTTAGCGCATATTGCAGGGTGTGAAAGCCAATTATCGTTTTCATAGAAGGCTGATACCTGCAGTGTTCGCAGCTGTGGCCAGAGGTCATAGTGAGCGTCTGGGAGGCAGTAAAGTGCAGCTGAGATTGTCAGTATGGGAGAAGGGTGGGGAGAGATGTCTCGTTCATTTCTGATCTGGTCCCAGAATTGTAAGGCGTGTTTAAAAACGGGGTGTAGGTTATCAATGACTCGCCTATGATGAGTGGGGATCCATATGAGATCAGCAAGGCTTATGTAGGGTGGGAGTAGTGAAGACTCTAATGTGTACCAGCTTAGTTGTCTTTCAGGGTCATTCCAGCGGAGGACGTGGGACAGTCTAGCGGCGTTGTAGTAAGAAATTAAGTTCAGAACAGCTAAACCACCCTGTAAGATCGGCTTTTCAAGTGTGCGTCCCGACGTTCTGGGCCTACGGTCCTTCCACACATAGGAAGTAATTAGACTTTGGAATCTGTGAAGGAGTGCTCTAGGGATATTATATGGAACGGATCTTAGGAGATATGTGATCTTGGGGAGAAGGGACATCTTAACCGTGGCAATGCGACCTGTCCAGGATATTTCCCGGAACTCCCATGACTCGAGGAGTCTTTTGAATTCTAGAAGCCTATCCGAATAATTCTGAGCTATAGTATTGGCAGGATCTGGGCTGAGATGGACTCCCAAAATCTTGAGTGACGTAGATTTCCATTGGAAGTGGTATGTCAACTGAAGAAAGGCAAGAGCTTTAATGGGGATGTTTAGAGGGAGGGCTTCAGTTTTGCCCACATTAAGCTTATAAAAGCTCAAGGCACCAAACTTATCCAGGATAGTGAAGACTGCTGGAAGGGACTCTTCGGGTGACGTTAAGAAGAGGGTGATGTCATCTGCATAAAGGGAGATTTTATGGGTATGAGATCCAATGAGGAGGCCTGAGGTTCAGGGGTCTAGTCTGATAGACTGGGCTAAGGGCTCTATAGCTAAAGCAAATAGAAGAGGGGACAGGGGGCATCCCTGTCTGGTACCATTTGCTATAGTAAATTTAGAGGATTGAAACCCTACTCCTCGCACAATGGCCATCGGGCAGTTATATAGGGCCTTCACTGCGGATATGAAAGTGGCAGGGAAGTGGAAAGTGCTCAGAGTTTCCCATAAGAACTCCCACCTGACCCTGTCAAACGCTTTTTCAGCGTCGAGTGACAGGGCCAGGAAGGGAGCGCCCTCTCGGTCTGCTACGTGGAGGACATCTAGTACACCCTAAGGTTTTTAAGAAAAAATTTTTTTGTAAAAATTGTATTATATCTTTTCATATGACAACACTGAAGAAATTACACTTTGCTACAATGTAAAGTAGTGAGTGTACAGCCTGTATAACAGTATACATTTGCTGTCCCCTCAAAATAACTCAACACACAGCCATTAATATCTAAACCATTGGCAACAGAAGTGAGTACACCCCTAAGTGGAAATGCCCAAATTGTCCCCAAACTGTCAATATTTTGTGTGGCCACCATTATTTTCCAGCACTGCCTTAACCCTCTTGGGCATGGAGTTCACCAGAGCTCTTCCACTTCTCCATGACAACATCACAGAGCTGGTGGATGTTAGAGACCTTGCGCTCACCCACCTTCCATTTGAGGATGCCCCACAGATGCTCAATACGGTTTAGATCTGAAGACATGCTTGGCCAGTCCATCACCTTTACCCTCAGCTTCTTTAGCAAGGCAATGGTCATCTTGGAGGTGTGTTTGGGGTCGTTATCATGTTGGAATACTACCCTACAGCCCAGTCTCTGAAGGGATGTCACAGTACATGTTGGCATTCATGGTTCCCTCAATGAACTGTAGCTCCTCAGTGCCGGCAGCACTCATGCAGGCCCAGACCATGACTCTCCCACCACAATGCTTGACTGTAGGCAAGACACACTTCTCTTTGTACTCCTCACCTGGTTTCCGCCACACACACCACACCATCTGAACCAAATAAGTTTATCTTGGCCTCATCGGACCACAGGACATGGTTCCAGTAATCCATGTCCTTAGTCTGCTTGGCTTCAGCAAACTGTTTGCGGGCTTTCTTGTGCATCATCTTTAGAAGAGGCTTCCTTCTGGGACGTCAGCCATGCAGACCACTTCAAACACAAAAGGAGAGTAAAGGAACCCTCCCCTTTAGAGTATACACATATAGCACTCCAGAGTCTAAAGAAATAATCATTCAAATTAGAGTGTGTGTCATCTCACAGAAGGACACTGTTATAATAGTATGTATGACAATGTGGGTCAGATAGTCGAATAGATTAAAAAATAACTTTTATTACTACAGTTAAAAAGTGACAACAAACAACATACAATTAAAACTACAAGAGGAGGATAAATCAGCGTGAAAAGTAGAGATAGAAACTACTCATGTAATATCAAAATAATTAGCAGTACACTGACTGATAGATAAATTATGTGAGAAAGAAAATGCTGGCAGCAATAACTAGCATTAATTTGTAAATATATCACATAATATTACATAGGTATGCATTGACAAAGACTGCTGCTAATCAGTATGAGTGCCAAATCTAAGGGAGATGAGAAGACCATATGTGAAAGTTTAATCGGCGGCTCACAGTTAATTGTATCGCATTCTGTAGTCTCCAGTGTAATGCACACAGAAGTATGGGTCACAGATAACAGTACATCACCATATGGAAAAGAATAGAGTCCAAATGGTATAAAACGTCAGAAATGTTATATGGATTATCAGCTGGTTCAATGGCACACACAGAGTGAAAAATATAATGGTGTGCACCCTTGCAATATATTCTGAGCCCTATAGTATTAATACTTGGAGATAAGATACTCCAACATGAGTAAATGTAACATTACATAGGTGTAGTAGTGATCTCCTGGTGGTTGAGTGCAACCCAGCAACTAGCAAGAGATGAGGAGGCAAAAAGCCTGATAACTCAGTATATAAGTAATTTCCATCAGAGAATGGATTCAAAAGAGTGTGATAAACCACGGTACAGGTTAAGTATTGATACAATTTTTTTTTCTCTCTAGATGGATTATGCTAGTGTGTTAGTATACACACATATCCACAGAAATAATTGCGCAAATGGTTAATGTATACATATGGCTGGTAATTAAATCAAAAGATTTATGGCACATAAAAAGAAAGTAAATAAAGGGGTTTATTATGTATATGGCCGCTTGACTTGTGTCAATATTATATTCAAGAGATTTGTAACACACAAGAGGTTCAGAAAAGGGTTAATTATGTATGTGACTACTTGGCACTGATTAATTACGCTTAAATAATAGGGGTAGAAAATAACTAGACACAAAATAACACATTGTGTCAGTTTAATCTTTGATAACACTAATAAGGCACAAAGCCAAATAATGGATTATCTGTATATATTTTAAAAGTGTAACTTTTGCAAAGTAAACACTTCTGATTATCAGGTAATATTCCGCTGTAGACGGTGTGTGCTCACACTAGTTAAACAACACTAACGATGGTGTGTGAAATATAAATTATTTCAGTTGGGAATAGATTTGTTATATGGTTGTTATAGTGATTGCACACAGTACTACCTTACAGTAATGCCTAGGCGCAAAGCCCATTAGTTGGTAGTTGCCATTTGTATTGTAAGTGTAGTTGTTGCACAGTAATCACACTTTATTGCCAGGTAGTATCTTACTATATGAAGTTTGGTGCTTACATTCAAACTAGAACCTACAAGTGTGTGATGCCTCAAGTACAAATGTGTGATAAATATATGTTAATACCCTGCTGTTGTGAATAGGCAGGTGTGGTATTGGTCACAACGGTCAGTAGTGTTAGAAACACCCCTAAATGAGCAAACCTGAATGATTAGGGGTTAAAGAGTTTAATGGGCAAAACCTGCAAACAATACCAGAATAATAAAGGTAGCTTGAAGGTTAGTATCTAATACGAACTAAACCTGTGTCATAGCGTCTGAACCGGTTTTGCAGTCTGAGTAATGCCCAATCAAATCATCAACCCAAATTAAGCAGGCATTGTACGAATGCCAAACAAAAATAAACTATCGGTCAAACTGCACAATAAGAAATAATGAGTCACGCTGATCGTGTACTCCTACTCGCTTCCTAAAACACAGGAGTTCACTGGACTCCTCACCATTGCCCTGACATGTTTCGCCGCTTATCGGCTTTTACGAAGGGTGCGCGCGTGGCTTGCGATAGTGGGTATATATAACATCAGTGTCCCTAAGTACCTCCTCCTTGCTGACGTGAGTAAATAGCATAGTTACCGTATAAACTCAAATACTAAGTACTAGTGAAGACAAATGCCTTACTGAGTCGATGCCATATATAGTTGGAAATAATACTTGTGGAAATTTAAAAGGTATCTGTGATCCTAACGTAGTGAATTGAGAGGTATTAATCAAGTGACTTTGCATAGTGTTAAACATCAAAGTAATTAGTAAAATGAAGTGTGAATTTAAGTGTATTTGGTGAATGCTGAAAAGATTACACCTGAGACCTTGTAACACTAACGAGTCACATGACACCGGGGAGGGAAAATGGCTAATTGGGCCCAATTTGGACATTTCCACTTAGGGGTGTACTCACTTTTCTTGCCAACGGTTTAGATGTTAATGGCTGTATGTTGAGTTATTTTGAGGGGACAGCAAATTCACGCTTTTATACAGGCTGTACACTCACTACTTTACATTGTAGCAAAGTGTCATTTCTTCAGTGTTGTCACATAAAAAATTTATAATAAAATGTTTACAAAAATGTGAGGGGTGTACTCACTTTTGTGGGATACTGTATTTATGGCACCTGATAAACAGCAGATTAAGAACAGCTTTTTGCTCTGCTTTCAAAATCACTTACATACTGTATCATGGCTGCTGTCTATAAATCCCCCCTCAAAGGACATTTTTATTATAAATATAATGTAATGCATTTTTAAAACAGATTAGTCAATATATTTTAAAGGGATATGAAACCAAAAATGTTTCTTTATGATTCAGATACAGGGGCTGATTTATCAATGTCTGGTGCACATAATCCGCTGTAGCGGATCATGTCCACCAGACATCGCTGAATGCCGACAACATACGTTGACGGCATTTAACATTGCACAAGCAGTTCTGGTGAACTGCTTGTGCAATGTCGCCCCCTGCAGATTTGCGGCTATTCGGCTGCTAGCAGGGGGTGACGATCAACCCGATCGTACATGATCGGGTAGATTGATGTCTGCAGCCTCAGAGGCAGTGGATAACTTAAGGAGCAGCAGTCTTAAACAGGGGTATTTGGCCCCATTCGGGCCATGATAAATTGGCCTCACAGTGTGCAATTTGAAAGCACTTTTCAGTTTACTTCTATTACCTAATTTGCTTCGTTCTCTTGCTACCCCTTGTTGAAAAGAATACCTAGCTAGACTGAGGAACAAAAAAGCACTACTGGGAGTTAGCTTCTGATTGGTGGCTGCACATATGTCCCTCTTGTCATTGGCGCAACAGTTAACCAGAGCCTCAAGAGAGGTTACCCTGAACGGGTTATTAAAAAAGCTTTTTTTGAGACCCAGGACATGAGTAGAGAAACCTTATTGAGGGGGAAATCAAGTGTCAAAGAAGAAAGACATGTCCCAAGATCAACAAAAACCCAAATTAATCACCTCATATTCAAGTCAATATGAGGAAGTGTGTCAGGTGGTAAAGAAAAATGTACTGAGTCTGATGGGCGATAAAAGTTTGAGAAAAACAATTGAACAAGGATTTATGTTTGTCCCCAAAAGGAATGTTACACTGTCTTGGCCCCTAGTATGTTGAAAACAGAAAAAAGTTCAGCCAGTTCCTGGATGCACTTTAATGGGTCATATAAATGTGGGAGGAGAATCTGCACCTCTTGTGATTACATCGATATTTCTACTTCCATTAAATCTTATATCACAGGACAGGAGTTTCTAACAAAAGGATGTGTAAATTGTAAGAGTACCTTTGTTATTTATCTAGTCGAATGTACTTTATTGACAAAAACAGTATATAGGCAGGACCACGAGAGAGGTTGGTACACGCATCAAAGAGCATTTGTCTTGTATCTCTGGTGAACGAGCTTGTTCAGCCCTCTCTAAACATTTTATTGACACACATGTAAAAACTATTAAGTGGCACGCTATCGAGCAGGTTAGGAAACCGCCAAGAGGAGGAGACAAAGTTCCAATACTCTGCAGGCAAGAGACCTATTGGATCTTAAAATTACAGAGTTTATTGCCGCAGGGCTTTAACTCAGAATTTGACATCATTCATTTTTTGCTGAGATGACGTTTTTCCTTCCCTCTTTACTTCTAGCCTGATTCTAACAGGTTGAATTCATATAAATTCTACTAACCGATTAGTGGAGATAGAGAGTATATAATCAAATAGTTATTTATGGGAATAGAGAATAATCTTCTTGCATATTATCTTAATGTATGTTTCGAGTATGCTTTTGGATGAATTGTTTTTCTCTGGGTCATAATACTATTTAATAGGATGATTGATAACTATCGATGGGCGAATGTGTAAATTTTCGAATTTCGATGTAGAACGAATGTTATTACCGAAATTTGAATTCTAAATCCGAATGTCGATAAGAACGAATATTCTTAAAAATTCGAATGTTATTTACAGTTTTCTAATGTCACTTTCGAATTCGAATGTTTATAATTATATCGAATGTCCACATTCGAAATTTCTAATTTAACATTCTATTTAACAAATACTATTCAGAAGTTCAATAGTTCATGTGGTAGGGCTGGAATCTAGTCAATTGATACATAAATAGATACAAATATATCATTTAGAATGTTTCCATATAGAATATTGCATAATTCGAATATTACATTTAAAGAAAGCATTAGAAATACTATTACAAACATATAAATTCGAATTTTTCGAATTCGAATATAAATTCGAATTTTTCGAATTTGAATATTGCATAATTCGAATATTACATTTAAAGAAAAAGCATTAGAAATACTATTACAATCTAAATTCAAATTTTTCAAATTCGAATACACGTATTGCATAATTCGAATATTACATTTAAAGAAAAAGCATTAGAAATACTATTACAATTTAAATTCAAATTTTTCGAAGTCGAATACACGTATTGCATAATTCGAATATTACATTTAAAGAAAAAGCATTAGAAATACTATTACAATCTAAATTCGAATTTTTCTAATTCGAATATTGCATAATTCGAATATTACATTTAAAGAAAAAGTATTAGAAATACTATTACAATCTAAATTCGAATTTTTCGAAAAGAATATTTTCGACTGTAATCGTAAAATTCAAAACCGAACATTCGAAAATCGAATGTTAGAATGTTATGTAAACATTCGAAATTCGAACGAACGAATGTGTTAAAATTCGTGCCGTTTTTTCGAATGTTGCGAAACATTCACCCATCTCTATTGATAACCTGGCCTTCCTTTCTTGATTCTGTATGTATATACCCATCTAATGTATATCTGTTCATATGGAAATGTCATCTGATGTGTACCTATTCATAGGGATATGCCATTTTAGCTATTTCAATATTGCCATATGTCTGTATGCTATGTGCATTATTTTATTGAGGGGTAACTTTGTTACTAGTCTACAGAATGTCAATACATAGTTATCTTATGTTCAAGCAATATAGAATATAAAATCATATAGATGTGCACATATATGTACATGTTATTATGTCCATATTTAAGACATTCCAAATATGTCTATATGTTGAAATATGCTGTGAGCTCCTTGTTAAGAATGATTTAATATGTTACAACATGTTAAAATATCGATTAATTCTGACATGAATCATCCAAATTATAAGTGCTTAAGACTTGCACTAATAACTTATATTTATGCATTGAGTCATCTTCCTAATGTTAATACTAATGTTGTTAAGTCTTTGATAAATTGTCTTCAATATCAGCTAATCATACTTAAAGGGTTATTTACATTAAATACATACTTTTATGTATGTATAATTAAAGGGACATAATACTCATATGCTAAATCACTTGAAACTGATGCAGTATAACTGTAAAAATATCACCTGATAATCTCTATGTAAAAAAGGAAGATATTTTATCTCACAATTTCCTCAGCTCAGTAGAGTAAGATCTGTGTAAAAAGTTATAATTAAGCTGCTGCCCAGCTGCAGGTAAAAAATAAATAAATGAAGAAATGAACAGCAGCCAATCAGCAGTGCTGAGGTCATGAAATTCTTTTACTGTTATCTCATGAGATTTCACTTAACTCTCATGAGATTTCATAGTAAACTTCCTTAAACTGAATAGGGAAATAAGATGAGTGTGCACGAAAGCTCACTCCCTTAGCTCTCCCGGGACATACATACTGATTTGCTGCTTAGAAGTCCTTTACAATGGGATGTGGCTACTTAGGAATTTTTGAGGTAAAATATCTTTCTTTTTTACATAGAGATGTTCAGATAATATTTTCTAGTCAACCGTTTACAGCTATGCTGCATCACTTTCAATTGTTTCAACATTTGGGTATCATGGCTCTTTAACTATCACTGATAATTTTTATTGAGAGTGTATATTCCTTGAATGTATAGGGTTACAATTTCTGGCTATTCTGTTTTTAATCCAATCAGGAAGTGATGTACAATGCTTAAATAGGTGCTTCACATGACAGGTATTAGTCTATGATTACGGTCTGGAAGACCGAAAACCGGTCAGACTCTGTTCTGCCATGGAAATTACCTATATGTCCTGTTGATTTTAACTGGAATAAAGTAAAGTGAAGTTTGTTTAAAGGCTTCTTTCTGAACTTTTATTTTTTTATTAAGTTAACCAGAGCTCTGAAGTTGCGTTAACCCAACGCACGTTAAATATAATACCACTGACACCTGCAAACCCAATATCGCTTGCATGCAACAGTTACCACGCCACTCGTAGTCTGGCCCAGTGTAAGGGAAGTGTATAAATTTGCCTTTACAAGTACTGTGGCAGGGTTTACAAGATGTCCATCACAGTCTGGCCATACAGAAAAAAATAACAGCCACCATATTTGTACAAGATGCCTGGTGCATACTAGCCAAGTGGGGAACAACTCCTCTTGCTTCTATGGGGCTGATCACTCAACTTCTCAAGTGAAATATTTTATTAACAGTGAAGTATACACATAAAAACTGACACTTACAAGATTCGTAAGTGCTAAAAAGCACATCAGTTGAGCACTGTGTAGGTACAGCTGCTGCTCCTCCACACCAGGTTTGAGATGGAAATTTTCAGGCACGGTATCCGGAACCCCTGCTCTGATGACCGTGGATAGGATTCTAAGACAGCTGGCCAGACGCTTGCTCTTTAATAGCCTAACGCGTTTCCCCCGATCAGCGGTCGGGCTTCTTCATGAGGCAGTAATGATCCTGCTCTGTGCTTCTAAGTGTAGATGCTCCAGATCTTGCTGGGTGAGGAGAAAGCCAGGGAGGGAAGCAACTAGCAAGCAGAGTGCACAGCGAGTGGTATAGTCTTCAGCTTACCTCATGAAGAAGCCCGACCGCTGATCGGGGGAAACGCATTAGGCTATTAAAGAGCAAGCGTCTGGCCAGCTGTCTTAGAATCCTATCCACGGTCATCAGAGCAGGGGTTCCAGATACCGTGCCTGAAAATTTCCATCTCAAACCTGGTGTGGAGGAGCAGCAGCTATACCTACACAGTGCTCAACTGATGTGCTTTTTAGCACTTACGAATCTTGTAAGTGTCAGTTTTTATGTGTATACTTCACTGTTAATAAAATATTTCACTTGAGTCGGCCCTGTGCGCCTTTGTTTTTTTTCTCTTTTACATGATACTGCATTGGAGCTGAGGATTGGATTGCCCAGCTGATTACAGGCAGCACGAAAACAGCCACTCAACAAACTGTTTACAATCAAGGAAAGCAACACATGCCTTTTTCTTGGAATATCCAATAAAAGAATATAATTGGACTGGACTCAATCTGAACATTTTTTTGATTGTATGGACACAACCAGTAACCGTAAGGTACTATATACCATTTAAAGGGATAACACAAATAGGCTGAAATTGGTTTCTTTAATTTGCAACTATCTGCAACTGTCTATATTCCTCTATCTTGTGTTTTTTTTATCCTGTTGTGTTTTTGATATAATTCATTTTTAGCAAGATTTATTACGTGTGTATTTAGATATAACATAGATATTGACCAGTCATATATATACATATATATTCTTTAGCGCAATCTATTTTTCTTTCAATCTTTGTGATCACTCAACTTCTACTGATTTCAAACACCCCGAAAGGCCTTTGTTAAAATGGGAGAACCTGTCACAACCTTTGCCCTGTGGCCCAGTAAGGTTTAATTACACCCCTGATTATAGTATTATCAGATTAAATTAGATTATTAGATTATGTATTAGATTAAGTCATTCAAAAAACTTCTTAATGGATGTCTCAAAGACCTATTATTATAAACACCTGGGATTATAAAGATGTATGTAATGTGTACAACTATATGTATCTTGAAAGGCTAACTAGGTAAAATCATAACAGACCGATGGCTTATAAATAAAAATAAGTGGAGCACTAAATTATCGCTCACCCACAAACGGGCAAATTTACTTCTATTATTAATTAACCAGCCATTACAAAATAAAATGTAGCTTTTTAAAAAAATAAAAAATAACTGCACCAGGCAGATGGTAGGAGTGGGATGTTAGAAAAAAAAAAAAACGGCACTGAAAAGTGCCTTTACATTGCGGTCTATGGGAACTGTGTGTTCCCAGTAAATATATATGGTATGTATATGAATAAATACATATATATTTATGTGTTATTATGTGTATATATACACATATTAACACATAAATATATATGTATATACATATATATTTTAAAATATGCTGCAATCTCTGTGCTACTTACCCTTTGCTGTGTGAGGTTCTGATGCCGCCTGACGGCATCACGAGGCTCCAATTGGAGCCTATGGAAGCACGGTCTCCTAGCAATGCAAGCTCATGTTCACATTGCACTTTACTTGTAATACCTGCGCACATTAGAGTGCGCTGGTATTACTCAGTGGAGCGCTAATATTGCTTGCATGCAATCGATATTTAGTGCTCCACTTGAAATCTAACCCTACAACTCATACATTATTTCTGGGTAGGACTATACAACACTAATGGGACATTAAACACTTTGAGATGATAACATAAAATTATAAATCATATATGGAAAACTAACTCTGCAAAATACTTTAATTATTAATTTTTTCCCCTTTTCCTGTGATTCCATTCTGAAATTGTGAGCTTTTCAGTCTCTGTTACAAATGGAAGTGCAGAACACTGTTATATTCCACACAACCATTGGCTGCACACTCTAGTGACCTATTTATAACTGTCCCTAATTGGCCACAGCAGAGAAGGTAACCTAAGTTACAACATGGCAGCTCCCATTGTTTTATAAAAACTAAAACTTTACACTTATTTTGTCAATATTAAAACAACTAATGAAACTTTAAAAAATACATCTTCATGTCATTCTTACACTAATCTTTTCTTTGGATGCATCATTCCATTTAAGCATTTATTTAGTGTTTAATGTCCCTTTAAGCATAAAAAAAACCCTCACATGTATCCAACACTCCGTTACTGGAAAAGTTGCCAGGAAGCTCTGCCTCCAGTTTTTAAAAAGTGAAACAGTAAGTATGCTGTTGTTCAGAAGCATGCCTGCTTCTGAGGAGACCAAGTTGTACTCTTCAACAAAGGATTCCACGAGAATAAAGTCAATTTGATAGCAAAAGTAACGTTTTTTGATTTTTTAATTACAAACTGTTTCTGACTCATGAACGTTTAGCTTTGACTTTACTGTCTCTTTAAAAACACTATTATTATGTATAAATGTGTGTAAAAACTCCATAGTAAATGCTATAGAAAACAGGTTTTATTAAAAAAAATAATAATAATTATACAAAAATCATTCTACATAAATAAAGTATGCTAAAATATTTTTACTTAACATAAACTATATTCTCCAATAATATGGAATTTGTTGTGTTAATATGATAACAAAATATATGATTGATAAGTAAGATATTATGGGATATATTTAACATAGTGCGAGAGGACATGATATGATGTAGTGTATCATGTCTGCTGCACATTGATAAATGCCGAGAGCATATGCTAGCAGGGGGTGTCAATCAACCCGATCGTATTCGATCGGGTTGATTTATGTCCGTGGCCTCAGAGAAGGTGAATAAGTTATGGAGCAGTTGTCTTTAGAAAAAAGGGGCATCAACTACATACAGAGCTTGATAAATTGGCCCCTATATAACAACAAGCCTGTAATGTGTCTTCTATACCACCTGGGGATATACATTATATACTTTGCATTCTATTATATACCAACAAGAAGTCTATATCGGTGTCATCTAAATCCACTGGATTTAATATAAGAAGGGGATTTATTGACCATGTAAAATGATCTAACAATTCTATCAATGTTTTTTGTGCAATGTGCACAAATGCTCGCAGTTTAGTAAATACATTTCCTGAACTTACTGCAATAATGATTTGAGATAAGTTAGATTTGGTAGCTGTAACAGAGACATGGTACAATGCCTCTCATGACTGGGAAACAGTCATACCTGGTTACATTTTGTTTTTAAAAAAAAAAAATAGAGGGGCTCTGTACATAAAATTAAATATTAAAGTAACTGAAATTGTAGAAACCAATGTCAAACTATAGAAATTGAAGAGAAACAGGTGTTTAGAATAGGAGTAGTATAGAGGCCTCAATTACAGGATGAAATATTAGGTCAATTAACTGATTACATTGCCAAAAATACAATGATGGGCAATATCAAAGTAGTGGTGTAGAATGGGAGGTACCAATTGCTAAATCAACTAGAAGTACTGTATATACTGGAATCTTTGCAAGGGGAATCTATTGCACATTTGGTAAAAGAACCAACATGTAAAGGAGCTATATTTTATTTAGTACTTAAAAACAGTGATATAGTATCTGAAGTGAATGTGGGTGAGAATTTAGGGGTCGATTTATCAAAGCTTCAACTGATAATGCGCTGGAAGTCTGCATTTAATTTGTAGCAAATTTGACCGCTGTAGTTAACAAAGCATTAAGATCGTCAAATGTTGAAATGTGTGATGTAATTTAAGCTCCTGCGATATCAATCTGACACAGATCGATGCTTCTGTTATTCGAAAGGAATACTGATCATCCGCCGTCACATTTGACTCCATTTGACCCTCATGCCAATTTATCAAACATTCAACAAGTACGCTCACGTCAATTTCGACGCAGCATACCTATCGTTCAAATTGCCACCCTTGAGGCCGCGAATGCCATAGAACTCAATGGGAGTCTGAAAACACAGAAAGGTTATGTTGAATGCTGCAAGAGAATGAAGCATATTAGATAATAAAAGTAAAAGATAACATTTATGAAAATTGTATACTCTTTCTAAATCAAACAATATTATTGCTCCAAATTTGGTGCTAAGTATTGCTTCAAATTTGGTGCACTAGTAGATATAGGGATAAAAATATAATGAGAGACAAAGATGTAACATAATCCATAAATAGTAATGTATTTATTTCAATGCAAGCAATATTGCTCCAAATTTGGTGTGAAGTATTACTCCAAATTTGGTGCACTAGTAGATATAGGGATAAAAATGAAAAATACATTACTACTTATGGATTATGTTACATCTTTGTCTCTCATTACAAAGCAAGGGGACAATATTATTGCTCCAAATTTGGTGCAAAAAGTGTTGCATCAAATTTGATGCAAAGTATTGCTCCAAATTTGGTGCACTAGTAGATAGAGGGGTCAATTTAACATGGTGCGGACAGACATGATCCGCTATAGCAAATCATGTCTGCTGCACATGAATAAATGCCGACAGCATACGCTGCTGGCATTTATCGTTGCACCAGCAGTTATTGTCTGATTGAAATATACATTTTCTGCTATCACTAACTAATCAAATTGCTCGATACTTGTGTCATTGATCACTCATCAGAAATTGTAAGTGCCATTTGTTACATTGTGTATTATACTTTGAAAGTATGTATATGTTAAATTAATATTAAAGTTAAACATTGATGATGACATTAGGGGGTCTATTTATCAAGCTCCGAATGGAGCTTGATGCCCCGTGTTTCTGGTGAGCCTTCAGGCTCGCCAGAAACAGAAGTTATGAAGCAGCGGTCTAAAGACCGCTGCTCCATAACCTGTCCGCCTGCTCTGAGGCGGCGGACAGACATCTCCAAAAATCAACCCGATTGGATATGATTGGGTTGATTGACACCCCCTGCTAGCGGCCAATCTGCAGGGGGCGGTATTGCACCAGCAGTTCAACAAAACTGCTGGTGCAATGATAAATGCTGACAGCGTATGCTGTCGGCATTTATCGATGTGCGGTGGACATGGTTCGCTTTAGCGGATCATGTCCGTCCACACAATGATAAATGGACCCCTAGGACACACAGTGTAATATTTTAGACAATGATTTTAAAATTCGAATGATGTTTGATTCAATATAATCTTAAACTTATAGCTCAAAGGGATAGTCTACCTAACATTAAACTGCTACGAATCAGATAGAGCAGAAATTAAAATCACCTCTTTACTGTCATGCTATTGTCAGTGTTTTTCTTCCTTCTCTTGAAGGGGTGTGTAGGGGTGGTGTTTAAAACTAGACTGCAATCAGGAGCGGTTACACAGGTGCAGAGAGAAAACTGGCCCAGCTCTTATAATATCCATTGATTGCAATACATATGATACCTTGATTACATGTTATATTCACAATTATTCCTGCTCAGAATAATAATACATTTACCCTATATACATATAGTGGTATAAATAAACACAGAGATATGAAAGACAACATTGTTTAGAACAAAAAAAGGAATTTAGGGACATGTAAATATAATTTCTGACAAAACACACACATATATATATATATATATATATATATATATATATAAAAAAACAAGTATGTGCAAAGATATATGTACAAATTCTAGTATTAATAATCATTTTAAAAAAACAAAAAAACATGAGATAGGCATATCATGATTTCTAGAAATACAAATACACATTAATTTATGTTAAAATATCATATCAGTTTTTTGTATAACAAATACATAGAAAATAACTTTCTATGAGATATTATTGTTTGTTCAGGTATAAATCTAGCTATTTCTTGGACATTAACAGATGAAAAATAAAAGATTAGCTTTAGAGAAATGTGCTTGTTCATGGACAGGAATGAAATTGTATGAATAAAGTTTGAAACAACAGAATATCTACAACATCAATGACTCTTATTTATCAACAGATCATCACTCTGTACTTGATGCACGTGTTTTTGACAAACTTTTTAATAAATAAGGCCGTTGTATGTAGATTCACAGCAGCGATGTCTGGCGAGCGTATTGACTCCAGCGAATGCGTCGAGATTGACACAATGATAAATAGGCCCCTAGTGATCATCAGTCTGTATGGTTTAATATTCAGCCAAAGGTATTGTTCAACCATAGTAAAACAAACTATTTAGATTTTAGAAAGGCTGATTTTTCTTACATGGGCAAATATCTAAATTATTCTACAAAAGGGATGGCACAGATTACAGGAGCACAAGAACAGTGGGAATATTTTTAAAACGCTATTCTAGATGCAACTAAACACTGTATTAGGCTTGTTTGTAGAAGCTAAAAAAAGAAAACAAATATGGTTTTCAAGAAAAGTAGCACATGCAGTTCAGACAAAAAAGACAGACTATAAAAAATTTCAGACATACTGGGGCATATTTATCATGCTCCGTATGGATCTTAAGGCCCCTTGTTTCTGCTGCTCCATAACTTGTCCGCCTGCTCTGAGGCCGCGGACAGAAATCAACCAGATCAAATACAATCGGGTTGATTGACACCCCCTGTTAGTGGCCGCAAATCTGCAGGGGGCGGCATTGCACCAGCAGTTCACAAGAATTCTGTTGGCATTTATCGATGTGCAGTGATGTGCAGCAGACATGATACGTTACTTCATATCATGTCCGCTCAAACATTGTTAAATATGCCCCACTGGCTCAGAAGAGGATAGGGAAAAATGGAGAACCCCAAAGAAATGACAAAGCAATAATTCAGAAAACCTAAAGCTGATGCAGAGGAGAGAATAGCACTATCATTAAAAAATGGAGACTAAGGGGCATATTTATCAAGCTCCGTATGGAGCTTGATGCCCCTTGTTTCCGGCGAGCCGGAAACAGACGTTATGAAGCAGCGGTCTAAAGACTGCTGCTCCATAACTTGTCCGCCTGCTCTGAGGCGGCGGACAAAAATCAACCCGATCGAATACGATCAGGTTGATTGACACTCCCTGCTAGCGGCCGCAAATCTGCAGGGGGCGGCATTGCACGAGCAGTTCACAAAAACTGCTGGTGCAATGATAAATATGCTGTCGGCATTTATCGATGTGCAACGGACATGATACGCTACTTCATATCATGTCCGCTCGCACATTGATAAATATGCCCCAAAACCTTCTTTAAATATATCAGTAAAGAGAGAGAAACTATGAGAAGAATAGTAAGACAAAAGACTGATTATGATAGAGTAGTGAATGAAGATAAACAAATGGCAAGCTGTCTAAATGATTACTTTTGTTGAGTCTTCACAACAGATGGTAAAGATAGTGAAATTCTATTAAGGGGTGTTACTTTAAATGATAATAAAGGTAGTACTTCTCTTTTTACAGAAGAAGAGGTATCAAGGGCTTTATAAAAAAAAGTAAATAAGTGTGTGGGTCCAGATAATATTTACTCAAGTGTTCAAAGAGAACTTTGATCCGTGATAGTAATTTTACAGCATTCTGGAACAACTCCTGTTAACAGTTACTGATTACATAAATCAGCTAAAGGGGAAGCTATTGTTGTTCCTCTTCATAAAAAGGGTTGTAGGGAGGATTCTGCTAACTATAGGCTGTCAGTTTGACCTCAATTTCAGGGAAATTAATGGAAAATCTTTTAAAGGAAAGACTTGTGTCTTACCTTCAGACAAACAACTTAGAAGACAAAGGACATAATTGACAGCATATCTGATCAAAGATCCATGATTCATTGCAGAAGTAACAAGTCCAAAAGGTAGTAACCATGTCTCTGGTGTCTGCATATGAGTGTACACTCTGTTCCTTAAGGTGGTTTTCAATTTTTTGAACTTCCAACTAACTATTTACAAATTGACCAATTAACCATAAGCAATTTAGTAATTGACATTTGTGTACTTAATTTTGGGTTAGGAGGGAATAGAGAGGGAAAGAAAGGGAAGGAATGGGAAAGAGAGAGAAAAAAAGGGTGTTCTTTTGTGTGGAGGTCTAATCTAAACACCCTGTTTTTTTTTCAAAACAACATTACTTCCAAAGGCTCCTGACTCTGTGCGCTATTCTCCGTGTGTCGTCTCCCCTCTCTTAAGTCTGTTTGTAACATTGCCTCCAAGTGGGCAAAGGGCTTCAATACCTAGCTCTGAATGGATGGGTCCAGTGTATCTAAAAATAATCTCCACTTCCGTAGGAAGGGACGTAACCTGCGTGTTGTGTCGAGTCTAACATCATACTGTTCCACAAAAAGTTGTTTAAGCAACAAGTGTTTTAGTTGTGCTATTGTTGGTGCCTGTCTAGTTATCCATCTTTTGAGAATACATTGTCTAGCCAGTAATGTATATAATATGAGGAATCTGTGTAGTCTCTTATGTGCGTCATCCCATTTCAGCATAAAAATTTCCACCTCTGTGAATACTATCTCTATCTGAAACGTAATCTTTAGCCAGTATTGACATTGACCCCAGAACCTCTTGATCTTTGGACAGGTGCAGAAATAATGCCGAAATGATGGAGCCGTGGCTATGCATTTAACACAACAATCCGGGATTCGCTTATCTGCGTTACATTTTTATTAAAAAAGAGGGTTTTTCAGCCCCGCCCTCTCTGCTCTACTGAGCGGGTCTGTTTTTTTTACTGAGCGCATCTGGGCAGCTGTCTAGTCACAGCCCGGCCCGATCGCGCCATTACACTCAATGTAGCTCGCTTAGTCTATGTGCAGAATTATATAACATTATTTTCTAGGTTTACTGGTCCTTTAAGCTACTGCTGGTTTCTCCTAACTGTAAGTAGGATTGTGGTTCTCCTCCCCACATCAGAAGGCAGTCATCTTACAAACAGTAGATGAAGTCAGAATAGGTGTCTTCTATACGACCTGGGGATACATCATTTATACTTTGCATACCATGCTAGTTATAGCACCAATGAGTAACCATTTGGAACTTAGTAAATTAGTAATTTTCCTGAACAATTGTACTCTGTGTTGCTACTTGAGGCACATCACCTCTAATCACTGGAAGAAAACACATTTATTTGGACTTTGGGGTATACTTTTTACTTTACTTTAATTTTTACTTTTTTTTAATAACTTTTAAAAGTCCTTTAAAAGACTAGTTAAGGGGGTAGATTTAACAAATGGCGGGCAGACATGATTTGCTGTAGCGAATCATGTCCGCCCGACATCAATAAATGCAGACAGCATACACTGCCGGCATTTATCATTGCACAAGCATTTCTGGTGAAACACTAAATTATGACAAATAAATGAAATTATCAAAAATAAAAAAGAATCTAATAGCCCTATAAAAATAAAAAAAGCCCCCCCAAAATAAAAAAAAACCCTAGCCTACAATAAACTACCAATAGCCCTTAAAGGGCCTTTTGTAGGGCATTGCCCTAAGTTAAAAAGCTCTTTTACCTGTAAAAAAAAAACACAAAGACCCCCCAACAGTAAAACCCACCACCCAACCAACCCCCCAAAATAAAAAACCTAGCTCTAACAAAAATTTGATTCAAATCAGCCAATAGAACGAGAGCTGCTTAAATCCTATTGGCTGATTTGAATGAACAGCCAATAGAATTTTATTAGCCCTAATTCCTATTGGCTGATTCAAATTTTCAGCCAATAGGAATGCAATGGTACCTCCAGTATAAAAGGGGTACCTTGCATTTCAATCCTCAGTGTGTGATGATCACATGAAGAGGACCTCCACATCAGATCGATGGACCTCCGCCTTGGACCTCCGCATTGAACCATCGCCTGGACCTCACCTTGGACCTTCGCCTGGACCTCCGTCTCCACAGGGATGAAGAATATGCTGGTCCCGCGATGGATGAAGATGGAGTCGCCTGGATAAAGATGCCGTCTGGATGAAGATGGAGCCGCTGGGATGAAGATCGTTCAAGCGGGACTTCAACAACTGTGAGTACCTAAAGAGGGGTTAGTGTTAGGTTTTTTTAAGGTTTTTGGGGGTGTTTTTTTTAAATTAGGGTGGGCACTCTTAAAAGAGTTGAATGCCCTTTTAAGGGCAGCAAAAGAGCTGTATGCCTTTTTCAGGGCAATGCCCATACAAATGCCCTTTTCAATGGGTAGATTAGGTTTTTTAGATAGTTTTTTTTTTTATTTTGTGGGTTTTGGGGGGAAATGTTAATGGGTCTTTTTTTCAGAAAAAGAGCTGATATCTTTAGGGCAATGCCCTACAAAAGGCTCTTTTAAGGGCTATTGGTAGTTTATTCTAGATTAGGTTTCTTTTATTTTGGGGTGTTTTTTTTGAAAATGGGTATTAGAATAGGAATACTTTTTATTATTTTGGATAATTTCGTTTGTTATTTTTTGTAATGGTAGGGTTTTTTTTTTTTTTTTTTAATCTTAGGTTTTAGTGTAAGGCAGCTTAGGTTTTATTTCACAGGTAAATACAAACTTACCTGTGAAATAAAAATAAAACCTAAGTTAGCTACAATATAACTATTAGTTATATTGTAGCTAGCTTAGGTTTTATTTTACAGGTAAGTATGTATTTAGTTTTAAATATTATATAGTTAATAATTGTAACTTTAATTTAGCTCTATCTTAATTATGTTAAAGTTAGGGGGTGTTAGGTTTAGGGTTAGTTTTAGGGGTTAATAGGTTTATTTAGTGGCAGTGATGTGGGAGGCCAGAGGTTTAGGGGCTAATAGCTTTATTTAGTGGCGGCGATTTTGGGGAGCTGCGGAATAGGGGTTAATAGATTTATTTAGGTGGCGGCGATATCGGGAGCGTCAAAACAGCGCTTGTATTTTGTGCGGTATGGGGCTCAATGCAACCATATCGCACGCACATGCTGGCTGTTTCAAAACTTGTAATGGCTGCGCTATAGAGGGTAAAATAACGCAACTTTTGTTGCGTTCGTTAAATTCCATATAGTGCGCATAACTCGTGATCTACCTGTTTGTGTTTTATTTTAGTTCTTTGATAATTTACATTTCCAAATCATCAAAAATCTGATCCAAGCTAAAATCATATGGCGTTCATTCATCGCTACCTTACTTTCAATGGATACTTTCTCTATGACAATGAACAGCTATGGGCTAAAAAAAAAAAGCTGCAGAAGAGTTTTGGAGCCCAAACAGTGAGAATCTGCAGCTGATGGTTAAGAAGCAGCGCCTTAACCTCTCCACCTCCACTTTTCTGACCAGAGTGATTGACAGTCTTTGCTCTCGCAGATCTTTTGGTTGATTTTATTCAATAGGAGTATCAAGGCTTTTAATATCCTATAAAAGCTAAAGCCCACATGCCATGTTAATCATGAAAACATCAGATTGC
The DNA here is from genome assembly GCF_027579735.1 of Bombina bombina. Taxonomy (NCBI): domain Eukaryota; kingdom Metazoa; phylum Chordata; class Amphibia; order Anura; family Bombinatoridae; genus Bombina; species Bombina bombina. Next base: position 867,998,669 of record NC_069500.1, read on the forward strand.
CAAGGCTTTTTGTCCATTGATTGTTCATTGAATCGTTTTATATTTTTTTATTTTTACTATTTAATTAAGCACCCTCCAACCTGTCAACATAACTGCCCAACTGCTTAACCCCCCTCCCCCCACACACCCGCTGCAATCCAGTTTCATTTGGTTGCATGCTTTCTATGGCCTAATACTATAGAAATCATCTGGGAAACTACAACTCTCAGCATCCTGCAGACTAAGAAGGAATCACTACACATGTGATCACATTGAAACGCAGTACTTCAGGAAGACATAGAGGCAGCTCTAATCAAGCCCGGATATATGTTAAAATGAAAAGGATACAAAGGAAATAAATGTCACAATTTGTGCATTGAAAATAAATTGAATAATTGCTATTTTTCATCCACCATACAAACTGCTTTCATACTTAGGGGATGAGCCTTCAAGCTCGCCGGAGACAGAAGTTATGCACAGAGCTGCTCCACAACTTGTGCACCTGCTCTGAGGCTGCAGACATCAATCTGCCCGATCCTATACGATCGGACTGATTGACACCCCCTGCTAGCGGTTGATTGGCCGTGAATCTGCAGGGGGCGGCATTGCAAAAGCAGCTCACAAGAACTGCTTATGCAATGATAAATGCCGACAGTGTATGCTGCAGGCATTTATCGATGTGTGGCAGACATGATTCGCTACATTCTGCTAGATTATGAGTTTTGCGGTACAGCTATACCGCTGACAAATTGGCCATTTCACATGGAATGGCCGGGAACGCATATTATGAGTCGCATCATTATAGCTATACCGCAAGCATTTTAACCTTTAACCCAACGTCCATTCCGGACTAATAAAAATTATGTTTGAGTGCGGGATTTTCATAGCGCCTGTATTACAAGTTGTGCGGTTGGGCTAAAATGCTTGCGTTACAGCCTATGCTGACACAATCTATACCGTTATCTAAAAGCAGTAAGTTAGGGATTTTGTGTAACAAAAATGTTTCACAGAACTCATAACTAAACTGTTACCAAGTACACTAAACACCCATAAACTACCTATTAACCCCTAAACCGCCGCCCTCCTGCATCGCAAACACTATATTAAACTTATTAATCTGCCGCCTACCCACATCACGACTATTTAATAAACCTATTAACTCCTAATCCACCGCCCCCGACATCGCAGACACTATATAAATCTAATAACCCTTAAATCGCCGCTCCCCGACATCACCGACACTAATAAAATGTATTAAACCCTAATCTGCCACCCCCCCCACATTGCCGATACCTAAATAAACCTATTAACCCCTAAACCGCTGGCCCCCCACATCGCAAAACACTAACTTAAACTATTAATCTCTTAACCTAACACCCCCTAACTTTAAATTAAAATTACAATATAACTATCTTAAAATAAATAAAAACTTACCTGTGAAATTAAAAAAAAACTAAGTTTAAACTAAATTAACCTAACTATTCTAATAAAATAAAAAAACTACCAATTAAAAAAATCTAAATTACAAATTTTAAAAAAACCTAACAGTATGAAAAAAATGTAAAAAATCTAAGATTACAAAAAATAATAAACACTGAATTACGATAAATAAAAAACTCTAAGATTACAAAAATTAATAAACAAAAATTATCAAAAATAAAAACAATTACACCTAATCTAATAGCCGTATAAAAATAAAAAGCCCCCCCCCCAAATAAAAACACCCCCTAACCTACAATAAACTTCCAATAGCCCTTAAAAGGGCCTTTTGTAGAAGAGCTGAATCCCCTTTAAAGGGCAATGCCCATACAAATGCCCATTTTAGGATTTTTTAGAGTTAGGTTTTTTTATTTTGGGAGGTTGGTTGGGTGGGGGGTTTACTTTTAGGGGGGACTTAGTCATTTTTTAAGGTAAAAGAGCTGTTTAACTTAGGGCAATGCCCTACAAAAGGTCCTTTTAAGGCCTATTGGTAGTTTATTGTAGGTTTTATTTTGGGGGGCTTTTTTTATTTTTATAGGCCTATTAGATTAGGTGTAATTGTTTTTATTTTTGATAATTTCGTTTATTATTTTTCGTAATTTCTTGTTCGTTTTTTAATTGGTAGTTTTTTATGTTATTAGAATAGTTATGTTAGGTTAATTTATAGTTTAAATTTATTTTTATTTTTTTATTTCACAGGAAAGTTTTTATTTATTTTAAGATAGTTATATTGTAATTTTAATTTCAAGTTAGTGGATGTTAGGTTTAGGGGTTTAGGTGTTACAGGGGTGTTAGGTTTAGTTTAGTTTAATTTAGTGTTTTGCGATGTGGGGGGCCGGCGGTTTAGGGGTTAATAGGTTTAGTTTATTAGTTGCGATGTGGGAGGTTTAGGGGTTAATAGGTTTATTTAGGTGTCGGGGTGGAGGATTAGGGGTTAATAACTTTTATTAGTGTTAGCGATGTCAGGGAGTGGCGGATTAGGGGTTAATCACATTATTTAGGTGTCGGTGATGGTGGATTGGGGTGTCTAGACTAGGGGCTTATGTTAGGGTGTTAGGTTAAAACGTAACTTTCTTTTCCCCATAGACATCAATGGGGTTGCGTTATGGTGCTCTCCATTCCGCGATCGCAGGTGTTTTTTTTTCTAACACTCTCTCCCCATTGATGTTTATGGGGGAAAGTGTGCACGAACACGTAAACTCAGCCCTTGGCTTTTGTGCGGTTTGGAGCTTAACGCACCCTACCGCACAGCACAAAGAGACTTTTCAGTAACTTGTAATGTCAGCGCTATGGAGAGTGCAATAACGCAATTTTTGTTGGCGTTATTTTCACACCCTGTTTAGTGCAAAACTCGTAATCTAGGTGATTAAGTTAAGAGAGGTCACTGAATTAAAAATCGGTATGTAATCCTTCAAAAGTGCGGCTGATATAAGGCTAGAATTAGCAAAGGTGGCTTACCTTTGTCCCACAATATAATCTCTGTGTGTTAATCCCCTTGGCGGGTTAGTCTGCGTCTAGAGGGATAGTATCTTGCAACGATGGGTCCTCTGTACTTGGGTGTACCTTGTATGAGGTTCCCTTTGGTGGGTGTCCCAGTGTCTAGAGGGATTGTGATATTCCAGCAGTGGTTCCGAATGGAGAAAGGTGCACGTGACTAGCTCAAATGTCACGTGAGGTCAAAGGTTAAACGGCTACAACGAGTGCAACTTTGTAGCGTTATGATTGGCAAAACAAGACTGATAAAAGATTAAATACAAGTATTATAACTTGCAGTCCTGTAAATCCTGTAGTAGCTTTGATGCCAATCCCAAATAGAAGTATTTGTGAACAACACCTTTCTTCTCAGGGTAGGTTAGAGATAAAAATTAGTTGGCACAAAGTGACAAAATGTCCAGGTCAACGTGTTTCACCCTTTCTTGGGCTTTATCAAGACATTAAAAGAAGAAAACACAATCTAATCCTATAGCTGTATAAACGAGGAGCGCCAGCAGGATAGCTCCAATAGCTATACCCCAAAATAATTAATTCTAACAAATACATATTAGGGGATAGAATGGTGAACAAAATATAGTAAAGCTATATAGATAATAATGTTAAGAATAATAGTGAAGATTTTATATATATATATATATATATATATATATATATATATATATATATATATATATATATATATATATATATATATATAAAAATATATAAAATGAAAAATATTTATCTAAAAAATTAAAATATGAATTATGAAATCAATATATGAAATGTGAAATGAAAAATTAACAATAAAGCATAAAAATAATAATGATAAATAAGTGGAATATTCACAGAAAGTCCAAAAATGAATGATATAGTCTCTGGAGCATATGGTCTCAAAGGAATCCCCAAGTCGTTGTGTGACAATAGGCCGCTCTCTCAAAAGATGACGATAAATCAGGTACAATGTCCTAAGAGACAAGAAAACAACAGGCGCCTCTTGTTTTTTTTATCAAGACATAAATTCACTGGTCACTTTTGCTCTTTAAAAATGCATCATTTCCATCTGATTGGTGGGTATCTTTTGCTAAAAAGCAGGGACGTATGCTTAGTAGCTGGCCCATTTCTTGAGCACTATATGGCAGCAGTTTTGCAAAAATGTTATTCATTTGCAAGAGCACTAGAAGGCAGCACTATTTCCTACTGCATAATGCCCCACATGCCTACCTAGGTATCTCTTCAACACAGAGGGGCATATTTATGATTGTGTGAGCGGACATGATCTGATATAGCAGATCATGTCCGCTGCACATTGATAAATGCCGACAGCATAAGCTGTCGGCATTTATCATTGCACCAGCAGTTCTTGTGAACTGCTGGTGCAATGCCACCCCTGCAGATTCACGGCCAATCGGCCGCTAGCAGGGGGTGTCAATCAACCTGATCGGATTCCATTGGGCTGATTTCTGGCGATTTCTGTCCGCGGCCTCAGAGCAGGCAGACAGGTTATTGAGCACTTCTGTTTCCTGATAAATATGCCCCAGAATATCATGGCAATGAAGCAAATTTGATAATAGAAGTAAATTGGATTTTTTTTTTTTTTTTTTAAATGTTATTCTCTGTCTGAATCACAAAAGAACATGTTTGGGTTTCACATCTCTTTAATGTCCCTTTAGATCTGTTACTAAATCTGTTCCATTACTGAGTTAAAATATATTTAAGGATCTCATGTTTTACATGTACTTAATACATAAATAATATTTATAATTGCTGCATAAGATATATTCTCAGATAGGGTTAAGAATAGAAAATCCCATTGCCCTGTGATTAGATATCTCTATACTCATTGACACAGGGCACATCTGTATATTTTGCTGCAGTTCTGATGCTGGAAATCTCTACAGTAGTGAAATTTTATAGTTTGCAGATTTCTTTCTCATTTCTAGACTATAAATTGATCAAACTGCCCTGTTCCAAAGCTTTGCCATTTTTTTTTTTTCAAACCGTATATTCACCAAAGACTTATAGCTAGATCTAAAATCTGTGCACATAAGCTTCCCCTTCTAGTTTTAGTGTGTTCTTTACAGCCCAGTGAGTAATTTGAATAAAAAATTGCTCAACATCTTAAATCATTAAACCAGAGGAAAAATACTACTAGAAAAAAGTATGGTCTTTTTGCATCACTAACATCTGCCAAATGTCTGATTGGGGAACGAGTGACTTGGCAAGTGACCTGTCTCTCCATTTATAGCTCTGATAATAACTCTTTATGCATATGCTGTACTCCAACAAGAATTTAAACACAAATTTATTTCTCAATAAGAAATGTTTTGGCCTGGAATTTTGTGATTTGCACCTGAATGGTTTTTTGATTACCAACATGTTGCCCAGGTGAAAGGGAGCAGCAAGTGACTCCTGCTGCCAAATGCCAAGGATTAAATAGAAGAAGAGCTTTAAAGGTATTCTTTCCCAGCCATTGTATTTTGTTTCCTTGTGAAATCTATTTTAATTTTAAATCACCCTATTTTTAGGTGTAGACAAACAGACATAAGATAGATAGATAGATAGATAGATTGATAGATAAATAGATAGATAGATAACTAGATAGAAATAATGTTATCATATTTACATTCACATCTCAATTTCATGTAATTGGAAATATTAAAGTAGACAACATATTTTTCTGGTACATCATATATATATATATATATATATATATATATATATATATATATATATATATATATATATATATATATATATTTATTTATTATATATATATATATATATATATATATACACACACACACACACAACATAGATAGAAAGATAGTTGCAAGATAGATAGAAATACTTTCATCATGTTTACCTTTACATCCTATTTTTATGTAATTGGAAATATTAAAATAGACAAAATATTTTTCTTGTGCATAATATATCTAAAAAACAGACAGTAGACATTATTTTATCATTTATGTTTATAGCCCACTCACTGGCACTCACAGGAAGCTGTGCTGCCCCTAGAGTCAGAGGCAGTTAACCCCAGACAGGCCTGGGTGCAAGGCCCATAGGGAAAATTACAAAACAAATTAATACAACACACAGAGAAAGTCCAGCACTAACTTACAAGCTCTCAGCTAAGATTAAAAGCAAAAATGGAAAGGTTAGTTACTGCATTTGGCTGTAAATTGTAACATATTGTTAAACGAGTAGTCCGTAGTCCGAGTAGTAGTAGTGCAGGCTATAGGTAAGGCTATAGGTAAGGCATAAAAAGTGGCAGATATTAATTTGCGAAGAGGTCTAAGATGCTATGTGTAACTCTATAAAGTTATTGCGGGGAGGTCCTTACTTATTGGTCGGTCATATCATACCAAGGACCTTAGAGAGTATGTGTATTCGTCCCAAATAAAACGGATAGACAGATAATCCTCTGTTTTATGCAATTTGGAATAGTGATACTGTTCTAATTCTATGGCGGTGGTCACCCTGTCCCTCCAGAATTGTATGGATGGTAGAGTTGGGCGCTTCCAATAATATGGGATGTATCTTTTGGCTGTATTTACCATAATAGTAAGGAGTTTAAGTCTAAGCACACAGTTTAGCGGGGGGGGGGGGAATATTTAAAGAGAAATGTCCACGGTGTGTGCGGGAGAGAGATACCAAGTACTAACTCCATCTCTCTTCCAATATGTGACCAGTATGTTTGTGCAATAGGGCACAACCACCATAAATGAGCAAAAAGTGCCCCTCTGTGTGCATCCTCTCCAACAATCAGTGCAGGATCCCGGGAATATTTTCCCTAGTTTATCAGGGGTGTAGTGCCACCTACAAAGGAGTTTCGTATTCATTTCTGCTATATTTATAGAGGAGGCAGAGGAGCTCATCTGTTTATATATTATTTTTCACATTTTAATTGGTTGGTGGTCATTAAGTTCCATTTCCCAGCTTGCTTTATAAGATGGGGGTGTACTGAGCAGTGTGAGAGAAGCATTTTGTAAGATATGGAAAGGATGCACATATTCTGGTATGGTAAGTAACATGCCGAATCAAATGGGGTTAAGGGTCGGGTCAGGTTGTGTCTATCTGCATGTGTTGAAAGATAATGTAAAAGCTGGTGGTGTACAAGCCATTTATTAAGGGTGGGTCCTATGATCTCAGTTAGCTCCTCTTTAGGTTTAAGTTTGCCATTTTGTAGGAGTAGTAGTAGTAAGGTGTAGAGATTGTCTTATATCCCCTCAGGATTTTTTCCCATGTTTTGAATGTCTCTCGAAACAAGGAGAGGGAGACCAGAGTAGCTCTATTTTAAGCCAGCACTGACCTCCCAGCTGGCTGCCCTGAGAGAGTTCATGTTCTAGGACCACCTATTCCTTGTGGTTGGCATGTTTACACCAATCCACAATTCTGGTCATGAAAGTCGCATAACAATATAGTAGTAAATTTGGGACCCCCAGTCCTCCCTCAAGTTTAGCTCAATATAGAGTTTGTGTGGTAACTCATGGGCATTTATGGTTCCATATAAATGAGTTAATAAGTTTCTGTAGATGGTAGATGGTGGTGTCAGGGATAGGTATGGGTAATGCCTGAAGGACATAAAGAATTTTGGGAAGTATTACCATTTTGATTGCACTTATCCTGCCTAACCACGAGATAGGTTTATTGGACCAGGAGTGTAAAGTGGTAATTATATGGCTTTTTAAAGGTTCAAATTTTAAGGCGACTAGCTTATTAAGATGTGGGGAAATTAGAATCCCTAAGTATTTAATTGCTGTCGGTTAGTGTCTAAATTGTTGTGAGTGAAGTATTCATAGATCCTCGGGTGATGCTTCGAGACTAATGAATTCCAATTTGGCGTTATTAATGCGGAAGTTGGACAGGGCTCCGTACTCCTTGAAAAGGAGCATTAGGGGGGAATGGATGTATTGAGATTTGTGAGTGTGAGTATAATATCATCCGCGTATAATGAGGTCTTATACTCCTGTTTTCCTATGGTAATACCAGTTATCGTGGACGAGATTCTGATGTATGTTGCCAGCTAGTATAAACAAAGTTGGGCATAATGGGCAACCCTGTCTGGTCCCATTGTTGATTTGAAAAGAGGATGATAGAGAGTCGTTCAGTTTAATTTTAGCCGTAGGGACATTATGCAGGGCGAGGATTTTATGAATGAGTTGGTCGTCTAACCCAAATCTCCTCAGGATATGTGAGAGAAATGGCCAGCTAAGGCGGTTTAAAAGCCTTCTCGGCATCTAATGACAGAACTATAGAGGGGATGTGTTTATTTTTAGCATGTTCTATAATGTTCAGGATTTTAATAGTATTATCTCGGGCCTCTCTATGAGGAGTAAAACCCACCTGATTAGTATGGATAAGGTCTGGGATGATTGTGTTTAGTCGGGTAGTGATAATTTTAGTGTATATCTTGATGTCTATATTTAGTAGTGATATAGGGTGAAAGTTTGAGGGTATTTTGCCTTGTTTGCCTGGTTTTGATAGTACTACCACATGCGCCTCTAGCATAGAAGGTGGGAATTTTGCCCCACCTGCTATTTCATTAAAGATTACCTTAGGGTGAGGTACAAGGGCTTCCTGAAATGTTTGGTAATATTTAGCAGAGAAGCCGTCTGGGCCAGGGCTTTTACCCAGTTTAAGTGACTGTATGGCAAGTACAATCTCAGTGCAGTGATGCGGGAGTTAAGGTCTTGTAACTGCGTGTCAGTGATAGTTGGAAGGGGACAGTTCAGGATAAACGGCTCCATTTTGTGTATAATTTGAGGAAAGGGAGCCTCCAAATCTATATTGTATAGGCTAGAATAGTATGTATGGAATGCTTGAAGAATGTCGAAAGTGGTTCTCTGGGGGGGTCTGCCAGGGGGATGAATTTCATAGATATGTGATTTAAGCTTCCTCTTTTTGAGGGTTCTTGCTAAACATTTAGATGCTCTATTACTTTCAAAGTGGAACAGGCTATTCGTTTTCCATTTCAAAGTGTTATATTCAATCTGCAGAAAGTCATCTAGTGCTTTCCGTATGTTCGTGATTTCGGATAATATGGAAGAGTCTGATGGTGATTGCTTGTGTTGGAATTCTAATTGCGAGAGTATGGTAGTCAGGTAGTGGTACGTCTTCCTCTGCGCATTTTTGACTTGGGATTTTAGTTTAATTAAGGAGGCATTTGTGCGCTTCCCAGACTGCAAATTGGTTGGGTGTCAAAGGGGTATTGATAAGGAAATATTCGGTTAAAGTATTATTTAATTTAGTGACATGATCCACGTTGCCTAGTAGTGTATCATCTAATACCCATAGAAAAGAATTAGTTGTATGCTCTGGCCAGTTAATGTAAAGCATGACCGCTGAGTGGTCAGACCATGGAGTAGGTGAGATGGCACATTTGGTAATTTGAGAGAGGCCCGGTTGATTAGTGAAAATGTAATCTATGCGGCTATAATATTTATTAGGGTATGAATAAAATGTGTAATCCTTCATGTTGGGGTGTAAAAAACGCCAGGTGTCATATAATTTATGAATTCTAAGATTTTTCCAGAAATATGTGAGGAATTTAGTATTTGATTTTGTGAGAGGATTGGTGCTATCCAGCTGTGGCTGGAGGGGAAAGTTAAAATTGCCTCCAAGATAAACAGGTCCCTTAGAGGTGTCTGGTGGGCGGTTAAACATTTTAGTGAAGAATGGTTTTTGGGCAGTATTGGGAGCATAGATATTGACGAGGGTTATAGGTTTACTATAGAGAAGTCCCACCAGGCCCATAAATCTGCCCTCTGTGTCTGCTACTTTGTTCAGCAGTGTAAAGGGTAATGTTTACTTGAGAAATATCTTAACTCCACATTTTTTAGTGGGACCGAGTTATGAAAGTGTTGAGTGTATGTACGTCCAAGGTATTTTGGGCAATGATTTCTCTTAAAGTGAGTTTCTTGTAAGTAAATAATGTCTGCCCCATGTTTTGCTAAGTCAGAGAGTGCCTTGGAGTGTTTACAGAGGGAGTTCAATCCATTGAAGCATTTTGAGACAAAATAACCAAGGGAGCGAGGTTCTTTAGAATTCTGAGGTGTCATGGTGTAGGGGTATGTAAGTTATGAGCTAAGGTGGCTAGAATATACTCATATCTGTTGGTGTGACAGTGGATTGATAAGACCTCTTCTGCACTGTAAAAAGACAATATTGCATAGTATGTATACAGCATAGAAAAACAATAAACTAAGAATATTAAACAAACTTTGAAATCAATAACATGAGAAAAATGAACATATCTCCAGGTTTAAAATTAGACATAAATTAGGGCAAAAGATCCTTAAAGGGGGTATAGAGAACAGAGTCTCTCATTTTTATACAACAATAATGTGTCTCTTCCTCCTCCCCGCCACACAAGGCAGCGAGGGAAGGCAGAGGTTGGCGTTCAGATCCTGGGGAGAGGTACATAATGAAGCTAACACAGAGTGGCCTGTTAATAGTGAAAACAGGGGTGAGGGGGGGTGGATATCTTAAAGGGACAGTAAACCTAAAAAATAATGTTATATAATTTTGCACATAGTGCAGAATTATATAGCATTATTTTAGTGATATCATTATAAAACCTTTTTTTCCATTTGAATTTTTTAAAAATATGCCCGTTTTACAGACCCGCTCTGTTTTACAGACCCGCAGGAGCGAGCTGCACTTAATGTTATGGCACGGTCGGGCCGGGCTGTGACTATACAGCTGGCCCGATGCGCTGAGTAAAAAAAACAGACCCGCTCAGCAGAAAGCAGAGAGCGGGTCTGTAAAACGGCATATTTTTAAAAAATTCAAAAGGAAAAAAAGGTTTAATAATGATAGCACTAAAATAATGTTATATAATTCTGCACTATGTGAATAGGGATTCTAAGTACTCAGGAAAGTCTCTTGGTAGGATAGATTCAGGGATTCCATGCAATCTCAAGTTATTTCTTCTACTTCTATTTTTGAGATCATCGATCTTATCCATGAGTGCTGCTATTGTTTCCTGGTACATTAAAGTCCTGTCGTCGATTCTTTGAATGTCTTCTCTAACCTCTTCTGTTTCTGCTTCTAGCATATCTGCTCTAGAGCCTAAGTTGTGGAGGTCTTGTTTCAGCTCTGTCAGTTCCTCACGTAGGCAGGTTCTAAAGATGTCAGAAATCTCTTGCTTTGACGCAAAGTGAGATAACATTGAAGCAGGAATGCTAGTGTGTGCATCAGGTGACAGCGAGGGCTCAACTGCCTGACTCGCCGGACTAGATGAAGGTGTATGCTTGCTGTTAGGGCCGGCAGGAGGGGAAGGGTGCTCAGCAGTGAAGATTGACAACATGGTGTGGGATTTGGTTGCAGCTTGTTTCAGTATCCGTTCTGATTTTGTTTGCTTTTTGGCCGCCATCATATTATAGTAAAATTGGGCTGTTTCATGCAGCAGTGTATAAAGCAAATCGAATCATTAGTATTATCCCTTTACAATCTCCGACGTAGCTGAGGTAGGTGTACCTGTTGTATCTTGTACCCTTTTATTGGAGGTTAGAATGGGGTTACAGAAGATCTATTAGGTGCCCACTATAGGGAGCAAGTGCTTCCCCTTGTTTCAGGCAGAGAGATGTTGAGATGACACACCAAGTAGTATTATATGCAGATCAATCGAACATCAAACAGTGAAAATGAGCATGGTGGTGGTAACTTGATGTGTTTGTACAATAGGTTGTAACAAGATGGAAAGTAAAAGGAAAAAGCCCCCTGCAGAGGACTGTTTGGCCTAAGTGCGTTACCACTGTGCTATCACAAAGTTCTGCTGTGTACCCAATGTGGCTTGTGGTATTTAGAGAGCGTAGTATGATTGTTTGTGCTCTGATCTTCCAACAGTGACCCTTAGTTGCGATGTCTAGAACCTTATGTGACAGCTGTGTATGCTAAGTATGCAGCCCATAATGCAGGGGGGGGGGGGTAGACTGATATGGCAGGAGGATTTGGCCCTTCTCCTTACTTATAAATTGCTCGTTTGGGCGTATGTAGCTTGAGATGTCCCCCTGTTACCCCTATTAGATAAGCGGTGTGGCTGTAAGTCTGGTTCATAGGCTTTACCTGACTGCATACTTCTTAACAGCATCGGAGTATGTTGCATCCGTTTCAGGAGGAGGCCGGCAAGATGGATCTCGGTTCAGCGTTGGAGTGTGGAGTGTGCTATCTATCTATTGGGTTCTTGTAAAGCGCAGCTATTCACCCGAAAGGGTCTCAAGGCGCTGAGGGTTGCAGTTCAGTCGAAGAGCCAGGTCTTGAGGTCCTTTCTGAACTTAGTTAGGGCGGTAGCTTGTCTAAGGTGCAGCGGGAGGGTGTTCCAATTTTTGACAGCCAGGTGAGAGAAGGATCTGTCTCCCGCTGTGGTTTTCCTGATGCGGGGGATGACAGCGAGGGCTTGGTTGGCCGATCGAAGTTGTCTGGCAGGGGTGTAGAAGATAATGCGGTGGTTCAAGTATTCAGGACCGATGTTTTGGAGGACCTTGAATGCGTGGATGACAAGCTTGAAGGTTATTCTTTTGTTGATGGGGAGCCAGTGCAGGTCCCCCAGGTATTTGGTGATGTGGCATTGACGAGGGATGTCAAGGATTAGTCTGGCCGAGGAGTTCTGGATGTGCTGTAGTCTCTTTTGGAGCTTGATGGTGGTGCCAGCGTAGAGTGCGTTACCATAGTCCAGTCGGCTGCTGATGAGGGAGTGAGTGACAGTCTTCCTGGTCTCGGTTGGGATCCATTTGAAGATCTTTCGCAGCAGGTGAAGTGTGTGGAAGCATGCAGAAGAGACGGCGTTGATTTGCCGGTCCATGGAGATCGATCAGTCCAGGATGACGCCTAGATTTCGTGCATGGTCAGAGGGGGTTGGAGGGTGTCCGAGGGCTGTGGGCCACCAGGAGTTATTCCACGCGGATGTGGTGGGACCGAGGAGGAGGACTTTGGTCTTGTCTGCGTTCAGCTTTAGGCAGTTGTAGTTCATCCAGGTGGCGACTGCTGTCAGCCCTTCATGGACGTTTCTCTTGGCGGTGGTGGGGTCACTGGTGAGTGAGATGATTAACTGGGTGTCGTCGGCGTAGGAGACGATGTTGAGGTTGTGTCGTCGGGCGACAGCGGAGAGAGGGGCCATGTAGATGTTGAATAGGGTGGGGCTCAGAGAAGAGCCTTGGGGTACTCCGCAGCTGATTTCTGTGGGCTTGGAGGTGAAGGGTGGGAGTCTAACTTTCTGGGTTCTGCCGGTGAGGAAGGAGGTGATCCATTCCAGGGCTTTGTCGTGTATGCCGGCATTGTGTAGTCGGTTGCGGAGGATGAGGTAGGAGACAGTGTCGAATGCTGCTGAGAGGTCTAGGAGAATGAGGGCGGCGGTCTCTCCTTGGTCGAGTAGGGCGAGGATGTCATCTGTGGCGGCAAGGAGGGGGCGGTCTCGGTGCTGTGGTTGCTCCTGAAACCGGATTGGGAGGGGTCCAGGGTGTGGTTGGCTTCGATGTAGTCAACGAGTTGCGCGTTGATGGACTTCTCGATGACTTTGGCCGCAAAGGGGAGCAAAGAGATTGGGCGGTAGTTCTTCAGATCATTGGGGTCAGCCGTGGGTTTTTTCAGTAGGGGTTTTAATTCTGCATGCTTCCAGTCATCCGGGAAGGTGCCGGTTTCGATGGAGCAGTTGATGGTGCTGCAGAGCTCGGGGTGATGGTGTCACCCGCTTTGTTGAAAATGTGATGCGGGCATGGGTCCGAGGGTGCTCCGGAGTGGATCGATCTCATGATCGTGATGGTGTCCTCTGTGGTGAGGGGGCTCCAGATGGTCAGTTCGGGGTAGGCGGTGGTGTATTTGGGTGAGATATCAGTGGGAGTTGGTGGGTAGACGGTGGTGGGTGAGTTCTGGGGCGCGAAGCTGTCATAGATGTTGACGATCTTGTGGTGGAAGTACATTGCAAGGTTATCGCAGAGGTCCTGGGAGGGCGGGATGTCGTTGGTGTTGCTGTTGGGATTGGAGAATTCCTTGATGACTGTGAACAGCTCCTTGCTGTTGTGGACGTTGGCATTGATTGTCGGTTCCTTGTGTCCCCCACGACTCGCCAAGAAGAGACAGAAGCTCCGGTATAGTTACATGAGAGCTGTATGTGGCGTATCACCTAAAGGCAACAGTTGGTAAGATGGCGTGCCTCCTTGCAGTATCCCCACACTCCAGGCGATATAGCTCTTATCTTATGCAGGGAAGAAAGTCGAGCTCCCAACCATTAGCCTCTAAATCTCAAGAGCTGTGTTAGAACATTCTGTCTGCTGTTTTAGTGCAGTCTAACTACCTAGGATTGATCATAAGAGAGATCTGATTCACAGAGCTCTGGAGTTATGCAGGCATCTTAGCTGCCGCCAGGCTACGCCCCCTTATATAACGGTTTTAAAATACTTTACAGTACTTTCAGTAGATGTTCATCAATATCAATTTAGTGATATTAAGTAGCGCAGTATGTAGGCCTTCTAAGTAAACCTCCACTTGACTGACAATATAAGATTAACCAAAATAACAGAATGATTATGTCTATGTGCAAAAGACAAGGGTGTTAGTTCTTATAAGAAAAAAGGTTGTTTGTTAAAAAGTTTGAGGGACAACAAAAAAGGCATATTGCAAAGGTGTAGAACAATAAACTGTTATTTAAGCCAGGAATTGTCCTTGCAATCATGAGGGGTGAAGAGGGTATATTCTTTAATAAATGGTAAGACTTCACAATTTGTAAAATGAGATATAAGATTAGACAGATAAGTAGGAACATAAGAATGAATAGACACATTTGAGAAGAAAGATCTTGCAGATGCGAGACTTAACAAACAGGGGGAGGTAGGAAGGAATTTAGAAATCAAAAAAAAGGATTTAAATAGCTGAATTTTGTGCAGTCACCAGAGAGTTTGAAAGAAAGAAGGAAATACAAATATAAATAATTAACAATCTTTAAGATAGGAAATAATAGTTATGCAAAACAGAAAGAGAAGCAGTCTGCCAGGAACGAACAGCAGCATCAATAGCTTGTTCTATGGCCCAGTTACCACCTGGAAGTAGCTTCTTTCTGCCCAATTGTGCTTTTCACAAAGGAAAACTTTCCTGTAGTATATCAGTCTAATCCCACCGACATGGTCAGTCCAGCCTCGAAATAGCAGGCAATTCTCCTCTGAACAAGGTAAAGGCAACCCCAGACGATCATTTTGGCCTTCTGTGGGCCTCGTCAGTGAGGTGTAGCCATATTCCTCTAAGCACACTGAGCAAGGAGTCCACGTCTGGTTCCCCCATCACCCATAGGGAGATTATCTCCAGGGTCATATTTACATATGCAAAACAGAAAGAGAAGCAGTCTGCCAGGAACGAACAGCAGCATCAATAGCTTGTTCTATGGCCCGGTTACCACCTAGACTGCATCAGCCAATAGGATTTTTTCAACCTTAATTCCGATTGGCTGATAGAATTCTATTAGCCAATCGAAATCTAAGGGACGCCATCTTGTATAATGTAATTTAAAGAAACCTTCATTCAGAAGAAGACTTCGTTCAAAGAGGATGCTTCGCGTCTGATGTCTTGAAGATGGACCCGCTCCGTGCTGGATGGATGAAGATCGAAAATGCCGTCTGGATGAAGACTTCTGCCCGTTTGGAGGACCACTTCTTCCGGCTTGGATGAAGACTTCTCCCGGCTTCGTTGAGGACTTCTTGCCGCTTCAATGAGGATTTCTGCCAGCTTTGTTGTGGATGGATGTCGGATCTTCAAAACTGTAATTGGATCTTCAGGGGGTTAGTGTTAGGTTATTTTAAGGCTTTATTGGGTGGGTTTTATTTTTAGGTTAGAGCTTTGGGCTGCAATAGAGCTAAATGCCCTTTTAAGGGTAATGCCCATCCAAAAGCCCTTTTCAGGGCAATGGGGAGCTTAGGTTTTGTTCTATGGCCCGGTTACCACCTAGACTGCATCAGCCAATAGGATTTTTTCAACCTTAATTCCGATTGGCTGATAGAATTCTATTAGCCAATCGAAATCTAAGGGACGCCATCTTGTATAATGTAATTTAAAGAAACCTTCATTCGGAAGAAGACTTCGTTCAAAGAGGATGCTTCGCGTCTGATGTCTTGAAGATGGACCCGCTCCGTGCTGGATGGATGAAGATAGAAAATGCCGTCTAGATGAAGACTTCTGCCCGTTTGGAGGACCACTTCTTCCGGCTTGGATGAAGACTTCTCCCGGCTTCGTTGAGGACTTCTTGCCACTTCAATGAGGATTTCTGCCAGCTTCGTTGTGGATGGATGTCGGATCTTCAAAACTGTAATTGGATCTTCAGGGGTTAGTGTTAGGTTATTTTAAGGCTTTATTGGGTGGGTTTTATTTTTAGGTTAGAGATTTGGGCTGCAATAGAGCTAAATGCCCTTTTAAGGGTAATGCCCATCCAAAAGCCCTTTTCAGGGCAATGGGGAGCTTAGGTTTTTTTAGTTTGGGTTTTATTTGGGGGGATGGTTGTGTGGGTGGTGGGTTTTACTGTTGGGGGGGGGTGTTTGTATTTTTTTTTTTCAGGTAAAAGAGCTGATTTCTTTGGGGCAATGCCCCGCAAAAGGCTATTGGTAGTTCAGTTTAGGCTAGGGATTTTTTTATGTTGGGGGCGCTTTTTTTATTTTGATAGGGCTATTAGATTAGGTGTAATTAGTTTAAATATCTTGTAATTTGTTTTTTATTTTGTGTAATTTAGTGTTTGTTTGTTTTTGTAATTTAGGTAATTGTATTTAATTTATTTAATTGTATTTAATTTAGGTAATTTAATTGTACTGTAAGGTTAGGTGTTAGTGTAACTTAGGTTTTATTTTACAGGTAAATTTGTATTTATTTTAGCTAGGTAGTTATTAAATAGTTAATAACTATTTAGTAACTATTCTACCTAGTTAAAATAAATACAAACTTGCCTGTAAAATAAAAATAAACCCTAAGCTAGCTACAATGTATCTATTAGTTATATTGTAGCTAGCTTAGGGTTTATTTTACAGGTAAGTATTTAGTTTTAAAAATGAATTATTTAGTTATTAATTGTAGGTTTTAATTAGATTTATTTTAATTATATTTAAGTTAGGGGGTGTTAGGGTTAGACTCAGGTTTAAAAAAAAAAAAACACACCAAAATAAAAAAGGCTAATCTAGAATAAATTACCAAGGGCCCTAAAAAGGGCCTTTTGTGGGACCTTAAAATTACCTTTTGTAGGGCATTGCCCCAAAGTTAACAGCTCTTTTGCTACAAAACAAAACAAACACACCCTAACAGTATACAACCCCCCAAACCTACAAAATAAAAATAAAGTAACACCTAATCTACCCATTGCCCTGAAAAGGGCATTTGTATGGGCATTGCCCTTAAAAGGGCATTTAGCTCTTTTTCCTGCCCTTAATCTAAAAATAAAAACCCACCCCAAAACAAAAAAATACATTACATAAAATAACAAACAATTGATCAAAAATAATAAAAATGATTCCTATTCTAATACCCATTTAAAAAAAAAAAAAACACCCCAAAATAAAAAACCTAATCTAGAATAAACTAGGTTTATTATATCATATATCAGATTTTTGTATAACAAATACATAGAAAATAACTTTCTATGAGATATTATTGTTTGTTTAGGTATAAATGTAGCTATTTCTTGGACATTAACAAATGAAAAATAAAAGATTAGCTTTAGAGAAACGTGCTTGTTCATGGACAGGAATGAAATGGTATAGATAAAGTTTTAAAAAAACAGAATATCCGCGACATTGATGACTCTTATTTATCAACAGTCCGCTCATCGCTCGCGTGTTTTTGACAGACTTTTTAATCAATAAGGGCATCGTATGTGGATTTGCGGCAGCGATGTCTGGCGGGCGTATTGACTCCTGTGAATGCACCGAGATTGACGCTTTGATAAATCGGCCCCTATGTGTTCAGCTAGGTCACAGTAAAGCATTGCTGCTCCGTCAATAAAGTATAACAAGAAAGCAAAGGAAATTTGATAAAAGAAGTACATTGGAGAGTTGTTTATGCGTATGCTCTATCTGAATAACAAAATCAAAATGTTGGATTTTAAGCATATTTTGGCTAGATTACAAGTGAAGTTCTAATTTATCATGTGCCCACAAACATTTGTGGGCGCGCAATAAATAACCAGCCATCACAAGTGTCAAATTCCCCCAAAATACAGTGGTGTGTATTTTATTAAAAAATAAAAATTATAGCATTTTTATTTTTTAATAAAATAACTGCACAAAGCAGTTTTTAATGATGAAATTTGGCTGCTGTGGGGTCTTAGAAAAAAACGTCACTGAAAATTACCTTTACATAGTGGTTTACGGGAAGTGTGTTCCCAATAAATATATATGTATATGCTTATATACATATATATAAATATATATATATATATATATGTGCTAATATATACACAAATGCACACATAAATATACAGTATTTGTATATATTCATATAAAATATATTTGCTGCCCATCACTGTGTGACTTAGCCCCTTCGCTGCGCTATTTCATATGCTGTGTCTGATGAGATGAGTATGAGGCTCCCATTATAGCTAATGGAAGCACGCTCTCATAAGCGCAATGCTTCCATGCAATGCAAATGCGAGGTCGCATTCACATTGCACCTCACTTGTAATACCAGCACACATTTGTATACACCTTTAAAAAATGCAAAAGAAATATTTTTGCCATAATGTGCAGGGCTGCTTTTGACATAAAAAAATTACACATTTATAAGTGACTATGGGGACGATTTATCAAGGGCCAAATAGCCCCTGATGCCCCTGTTTCCGCGTGAGCCTTCAGACTCGCCGGAAACAGCAGTTAAGAAGTAGGCGGTCTTAAGACCTCTGCTCCTTAACTGGTCCGCCTGCTCTGAGGCTGCAGACATCAATCCGCCCGATCTCATACAATCGGGCTGATTGACACCCCTTGCTAGTGACCAATTGGCCGCAAATCTGCAGGGGGCGGCATTGCATAAGCAGTTCACTAGAACTGCTTCTGCGTAATGTGTCGTATTTAGCGATGTTTGGCGGACAGGCATTTGATAAATCGGCCCCTTTATGTTAGTTCAGTGATTATTTGCAATTTTGTTATTATTTCTGTTTGTAGGTTTTAGCAACAATGCATTTAACATATTTACCACAGATGGCTACTAATAAGAACTGGGCTTTTTTCCCCCAGAAACAATTTAAAATGGCATTTCATCTTTTCTCATTTTCTCTTTTTTTCTTAAATAATAATAACGTCTTGCATTAATTAGCAGTTTGAATTGTTCTCATAGTGTACTGAAATGATTTATTTCAAACATGATTTTTCAGACTATCATATATAAACAAATGTGTCTACTTCTAGCAAATCACAAATGTACATGTGGATTTTTCCACAGAGAAATACTATCAAGAGCATCTGTTTGCAAAGCTGTCTCTCTTACCAAAAAATATATATTTTGTTCTGGAAATAATCCTATAGTATTTAACAGTGATTTGAAGTTGTTTTTTGTATTTTTTTCTTGCATTATCACACAATATGCTTCATAAAATATAATAATGCCAACTCCTGCTGGTACATCTGTTCCCCAGCTTAGTAGACCATAAAATATACCGTCTCTAATCCCCTAATCAGAGACCACTGCAGTATAAGAAAGTAAATCCCACATGACAAGACCTCCCTTACGTGGATCACCTGTGGGAAGTGGTAGCAGTTGGATAGGGATCTGTGATCTCTCTCAAACTGTAGACAAAGTTAAACTCATGAGACTCTCTCTTCTGCTCAACCTCTCCTCCCTTCTGCTTCTCGAACTGATGAAGAACCCTTTGCATTGCTAATCTACATTATGTTAACGGTTCTTTCTAATCAATTACCCTGCCGGAGGCTTAGTCTGAAACTAAGGATTGTTTACTGGTGTTAAGTTTGGCAAGATAGGATTTTTGTTATCAGGCAACAGATGTTCTTGAATTACCCAATAAATATCTGTACATCTGTTTTCAAATATAGGCTAAACTAAGTGATTAAATTGTTTATTCTTTGTTTCCTTTCTATGATTTTTTTCTCTAATATTCATGCTCACAAAAGATCATCACAAATTTAGGATTTATTAAGTTACAGTTTTGTTAATTATACATTGGTTAAAAAAAATATTGTACAAGGTTATCTTCAGAAAAAAAAGGAGATTGTATTGACTTTAATCTGATTTTCTCATAATAATACCAGACTAACAAAAAAATAACAAAAAAAATATGTTTTCAAGCAGTTGGTAATACATTTCATATCATACACATTTTAGTCATCAGTTTATAGATATAGTGGCCATAAACATGTATAATATACGTAATATATTTACCCAGACCTTTCCATTTGCACAAAATTCTCAGAGGATACTTTGGGGTTCTTTGTTATATATGCCAGTGCAGTACAGGTATCTTATGTTAAATGCAGCTTAAAGGGACATAATACTCATATGCTAAATCACTTGAAACTGATGCAGTATAACTGTAAAAAGCTGACAGGAAAATATCCCCTGAGCATCTCTATGTAAAAAAGGAAGATATTTTACCTCACAATTTCCTCAGCTCAGCAGAGTAAGTTCTGTGTAAAAAGTTATACTCAGCTGTTCCCAGCTGCAGGTAAAAAAAATGAAGAAATGAACAGCAGCCAATCAGCATCAGCAGTGCTGAGGTCATGAACTCTTTTACTGTGATCTCATGAGATTTGACTTAACTCTCATGAGATTTCATAGTAAGCTGAATAGGGAAATAATATGAGAGTGCACGAGGCTCATCCCCTAAGCTGTCCCAGGACAGACACACTAAAATGCTGCTTAGAAATCCTTTACAATGGGAGGTGGCTACTGAGGAACTTTTGTGGTAAAATATCTTTCTTTTTTACATAGAGATGTTCAGGAGATATTTTCTAGTCAGCTTTTTACAGCTATACTGCATCACTTTCAAGTGTTTAAACATTTGGGTATTATGGCCCTTTTAATATGTAAATTATATATACACTAGGCCAGTGCTTTCCAAACTGTGTGTCGTGACACATGAGTGTGTCGGCGGCAGTGTGTAGGTGTGTCCCTGCTTCGGCCCACATTTTTTTTAATATAAAATTCTTTTTTTGGGGGGGTTCCAACTTTCCGCCTGCCTGCTACGTGTATCACATAGTTGGCACATGATTGATACCTAGTGGGTCACAGATCATCTTAACCTATTGGCGCAGCTCAGTGGGAACTATTCCCACTGGCGGCTTTGATGGCACATTGGCTCCTGACTGCAGGTGTAGTCTCCTTAATCGGCTTGTGACTGCATGTGTAGTCAGTGAGTGGGACAGTTCACCAAATATTCAGAAACTGTATTCATCGCATCAACCTCATGCATCCCATTAAAATAGTAAGTAGCTATTGGTGTTATTAAACTTTTTTTTAATTCTTGCACATACTGTTACTTGTAAATATATTACCTTACTATATAATTTATGTATGTGTCCGTATCTTTTAAAACAAGTTAGTTTAACCTCCTGTTTGCTAGTACAACTGAATTACTGTGTCGCAAAATGATGTAGGTCTAAAAAGTGTGTCACCAACATGAAAAGTTTGTAAAGCTCTGCACTAGGTGATAAGCCTGCCCAGAGGACAGTCTATGTTTAAAAAAATACAAAACCGAAAGCTAATATTACAAAAAATTAAAAAATGTAAAATTACAAAAAAACATAAACAAAGCTATCCAAAATAAAAAATTTAAATCTAAACGAATACCCCTATAAAAAAAATAAACTCCCCCTAATCTAATACTAAACTACCAATAGCCCTTAAAAGGGCTTTTGTAGGGCATTGCCCTAAATTAAACAGCTCTATTACCTAAAACGAATTACACCCTAACAGTAAAACCCCCCACCCAATCAACCCCCCAAAATAAAAAAATAAGTCTAAAAAAACCTAAGCTACCCATAGCCTCTAAAGGGGCATTTGTATGGGCATTGCCCTTTAAAAAGGGCAACCAGCTCTTTAGTGCCCATTAAAAAATAAAAAAAGCCCTAATCTAAAAAAAACCAAAAAAAAACAAATAGGTACTCACAATTCCTGAAGTCCGACGGTGAAGGTCTTCTTCCAGGTGGTTCCATCTTAGGTTTGTAACATAGTATTTTTTTATTTTATGTAATTGGGGTTTATTTAGGGGGTGTTAGGTTAGGGGGCTTAGTAATTAACTTAGTTATTTGCTTTGTGAGGGGTTGGCAGTTTAGGGGTTTATAGGTTAATTAGGTTTATTGCGATGTGGGGGGTTGGCGGTTTAGAGGTTAATATTTTAATTATGTTATTTGCAATGTTTAATTGGCGGATTAGGGGTTAATTACTTTATTATTTTGCGTTGTGGGGGTTGGCAGTTTAGGTGTTTGTTAATATTTCTTCGGGCGCTTAGGTGTTTTTTTTGTTAATACTTCGTGCAGGTGGTTAGTTTTTTTTGTTAATACTTCGTGTGGGTGGTTAGGTTTTTTGTCCGGGCGGTTGTTATTTCGTACAGGTGGTTGCGTGTTTTCTTGTTAATATTTCATGCGGGTGCTTAGGTGTTTTTTTCTTAATGCTTTGTTTGACTACACTGCATCCAGGTGGATTTTTTTGGCTGCATACGTAGCCAACATTCCTTTGGATGTGTACGCAACTGACAACGGTGACGGACGCGTTACATACGCAATTTTAGTATAGAGATATATAACACTATGCTGTACCCAAGAAAATAACTGAAAAACGTTGACATTTAATTCACAGCCAATTATTGCTAAGTTCACTTGATGTAATTAAAGAGCATTTATTGTAAAAAATATATATACAGTATACAGGTAGCCCTCAGTTTACGCCAGGGTTAGGTTCCAGAAGGAATGGTTGTAAATCGAAACCGATGTAAATTGAAACCCAGTTTATAATGTAAGTCAATGGGAAGTGAGGGAGATAGGTTCCAGGTCCCTCTCAAAATTGTCATAAGTAACACCTAATACATTATTTTTAAAGCTTTGAAATGAAGACTTTACATGCTAAACAGCATTATAAACCTAATAAAATAGTCACACAACACAAAATATATAATTAAACTAAGTTAAATGAACAAAAACATTTGCTAAACAGCATTATAAACCTAATAAAATAATCACACAACACAGACTTCACTTGAATCTTTCTGCAAACAGTTCTTTCTATGCATTCCAATCTGGACTGAGTTATAGACAGGAAGATCTTGTTCCTTTGAAATCTGCTCGATAGCTCAGGTCTGGTTAAACTGATTAATTTTAGTTTGCTTGGCTTTGCTGCAACACAAGCGGACAGCTCCACCTACTGGCTATTTTAATAAATGCACTGCTTCTGAATCAATAGCAGTCACATGACTAGAACAAAAGGTTGTTATTCTGAAACAGTGTAAATTGAACCGTTGTAAAACGAGGGCCACCTGTATATTTTTGTTTATATTATCTTTCTCCAAAAGGATCAATGTTTTTTTAATTTTATTTTTATTTGGTTAAAGGGACATTATACACCTTGTGATTACAAGAATTTTCTGAAAGAAACTAACTTGCTTGCCAAGTGTGAACACTTTCAAAAGATATTAACATATTGTTTGCTGCAAACATTTTTTAATGGCCAAACTCCTCCTACCATTAGAGTTATTTAGAGGAGCCAATCCAAATCAGTTACAGGAGTAGAGATTGCTTTCCACTGCCATTTTGATACCAAAAGTTGCAACCCAACCGTGATCATCTGTCTCACTATAGTGAAGTTTTTGTATTAACAAATATAGTTGAATGCCATGTTATTTCATTATAGGTCTGTGACATTACCTTCTATATATAGGTCCTGGAGATAGCTCTGTATATCAAACAATATCTTTGAGGATTTTGAACCCCATATAACAAATGACAGAGAACCTGTCTGCCTAGCATTGCTGCAAGCCGGCAGCATTCACTGTCTGTAGTTATTGCGTAAGAAACTGCTTATAAAGCCACAGCCCCCTGCTCACATGCAACCAGATTATTTAACCCTGCCACTCTTGAGGTTGTGGAGAGGTTAAGTAGCAGCGGTCTTAAAGGGACACTGAACCCAAATTTTTTCTTTTGTGATTCAGATAGAGCATGAAATTTTAAGCAGCTTTCTAATTTACTCCTGTTCTCAAATTTTCTTTATTCTCTTGGTATCTTTATTTGAAATGCAAGAATGTAAGTTTAGATGCCGGCCCATTTTTGGTGAACAACCTGGGTTGTCCTTGCTGATTGGTGGATAAATTCATCCACCAATAAAAAACGGCTATCCAGAGTTCTGAACCAAGAAAAAAGCTTAGATGCCTTCTTTATCAAATAAAGATAGCAAGAGAACAAAGAAAAAATTATAATAGGAGTAAATTAGAAAGTTGCTTAAAATTGCATGCTCTATCTGAATCACAAAAGAAAAAAATTAAGTTCAGTGACCTTTTAAGGCGGCACCTACTTAAAGTGAAAGTATACATGATTTTTTTTAATCTATTTTTTTTATTGTTTAAAAAGATAGATAAAGCCTTTATTACCAAGTTGTTATATTAATATACTTTATAGCCTCTAAGTTTGCTTTCCTCTATGCCCCTGCAGGCTGCCCTTTATCCCTGGACTTTTTAATTAGCTTTTTAAATCTTGCCCAACAGCCAGATAGTGCTAGTTCAAGTGTGCCATAGAGATAACACTGTGCTCACTGCTGTGGAGAATTTATTTATTTATTTATAAAATATTTTACCAGGAAGGATACATTGAGATTTCTCTCATTTTCAAGTATGTCCTGGGTCCACAAAACATTGCATTGATACAATAGGGTACAATTAAATACAGAAACAATAATAATACACAATATATGCAAAATTTAACATAGAACAGGTAGGAAATATATAATCAACCATGACAGGTGCATTCTGTTTTGAGATATGTAGAGAGGGATCTTGTAAAGGATTTTAGGCTTTTAGAATTATATTTGTTATACAAGAACCAGCATTGATTGGCTAAAATGTAAGATTGTAAATAGCACTGAGACAAGGTAATCAGAGGTAAAAAGTTATGCAAATGGAAATGGGTAATTAAGGGATTATCTATCTTTTTAAACAATAACAATTTTTCAAGTAGACTGTCCCTTTAACTAACATTTAGGCGCACTGGCAGAACTACAGGGGTTGCAGACGTCGCAACCAATCAGCCAATAGGATTGAGCTGGCATTCTATTGGCTGTTCCAATCAGCCAATAGAATGCCAGCTCAATCCTAATGGCTGATTGTTTCAGCAAATAGGATTGAACTTCAATCCTATTGGCTGATTGCATCAGCCAATAGGATTTTTTCTACCTTAATTCCGTTTGGCTGATAGAATTCTATCAGCCAATCGGAATTGAAGGGACGCCATCTTGGATGACGTCATTTAATGGAACCTTCATTCAGCAAGAAGCCGTTGGATGAAGAGGATGCTCTGCGTCGGATGTCTTGAAGATGGACCTGCTCCGCGCCGGATGGATGAAGATAAAATATGCTGTCTGGATGAAGACTTCTGCCCGTCTGGAGGACCGCTTCTGCCCGTCTGGAGGACCACTTCTGCCGGATTTGTTGAGGACTTCGGCCCGGTTGGGTGAAGACTTCTTCTGGTAAGGTGATCTTCAAGGGGTTAGTGTTAGGTTTTTTTAAGGGGGTATTGGGTGGGTTTTAGAGTAGGGTTGGTTGTGTGGGTGGTGGGTTTTAATGTTGGGGGGGGGATTTGTAATTTTTTTTTACAGTTAAAAGAGCTGATTACTTTGGGGCAATGCCCCGCAAAAGGTCCTTTTAAGGGCTATTTGTATTTTAGTGTAGGGTAGGGCTTTTTTTATTTTGTTAGGGGGATTAGATTAGGTGTAATTAGTTTAAAATTCTTGCAATTTGTTTATTATTTTCTGTAATTTAGTGTTTGGGATTTTTTTGTACTTTAGATAATTTTATTTAATTGTATTTAATTTTGGGAATTAATTTAACTGTAGTGTAGTGTTAGGTGTAATTGTAACTTAGGTTAGGCTTTATTTTACAGGTAAATTTGTATTTATTTTAGCTAGGTGGTTATTAAATAGTTAATAACTATTTAGTAATTATTCAAAATAAATACAAACTTGCCTGTAAAATAAAAATAAACCCTAAGCTAGATACAATGTAACTATTAGTTATATTGTAGCTATCTTAGGGTTTATTTTATAGGTAAGTATTTAGTTTTAAATATGAATTATTTAGGTAATGATAGGAATTTTATTTAGATTTATTTTAATTATATTTAAGTTAGGGGGTGTTAGGGTTAGACTTAGATTTAGGGGTTAATAACTTTAAGATAGTGGCGGCGACGTTGGGGGTGGCAGATTAGGGGTTAATAAGTGTAGGTAGGTGGCGGCGATGTTAGGGACGGAAGATTAGGGGTTAATAATATTTAACTAATGTTTGCAAGGCGGGAGTGCGGCAGTTTAGGGGTTAATATATTTATTCTAGTGGCGGCGGTGTCCGGTTAGGCAGATTAGGGGTTAAAACATTTTTTAGAGTGTTTGCGATGCGGGAGGGCCTCGGTTTAGGGGTTAATAGGTAGTTTATGGGTGTTAGTGTACTTTTTAACACTTTAGTTAAGAGTTTTATGCTACGGCGTTGTAGTGTAAAACTCTGAACTACTGACTTTAAAATGCGGTATCAGTCTTGACAGGAGAGGGTTTACCGCTCAGTTTTTGTCAGACTCGTAATACCGGCGTTATGCAAGTCCCATTGAAAAAAGAGGATACGCAATTTACGTAAGTGGATTTGCGGTATTTCAAAGTCTGGCCAAAAAGTGAGCGGTACACCTGTACCTGCAAGACTCGTAATACCAGCAAGCGTAAAAAAGCAGCGTTGGGACCGGCCAACGCTGCTTTTTAAGCCTAACGCACAACTCGTAATCTAGCCGTTTGTGTATTGTAAAAAAATATATATTTTTGCTCTAGAGTCAAGATTAATACTACAGGATATTAAAATCTCATTGAAAAAAATGCATTGAGACACTTCATTCATGCAAAACTGTAAGTTCTCACTGTACAAAATGTGATTCTGCAAGTAAATATCTTTCTGTACATTGAGAACTTACAGTTTTCCATGAATGAAGTGGCTCAATTAATTCATTGTTAGAAAACTCACAATTTACAATGAACAGATAAAGGGATATGAAACCCAAAATATTTATTTCATGGTTCAGACAGAGCATGCAGTTCTAATCAGCTTTACACTTTACTTCTATTATCTAATTAGCTTTTTTCTCCTTTTGTTGAAAAGTATACCTAGGTAGGTGCAGGAGCTAGATGCTGATTGGTTGTGCCACATATATGCCTATTGTCACCCAATGTGTTCAGCTAGCTCCCAGTAGTGCAATACTACTCATTCAACAAACAAATATCAAGAAAATTAAGCAAATTTGATAATGAAAGTCAATTGAAATGTTATTTACTATCGCAAGCTCTATTTCAATTGTGAAAGAAAAAAAAATTGTTTTCATGCCCCTTTAAAAGACCACTATTGTAAATATATTATCCCTCACTATTAATCTTGATTCTAGTCCAAAACCTCACAAAATTAAAAAAAAACATGTTATTTACAATAAACAAAGAAATTGACTTAAGATCCAGTACAAGCATATTGTAGTGTGCGCTGGGGTGAAAGGTTCTTTGACTTGTCACCATTTTAGGAACATATGAGACCTTAAAGGGACATTAAACCTAAAATAATTATTTCATGATTCAGATAGAGAATACATTTTTTTTTTTATATTCATTTTTATTATATATTTCAACATGTTAATACAATTACATTTAATTTCAAAAGAGCAAAATAAAATAATTAGGCCAACAATTGACAATCCAGGTTTTTATACATATAAGCAAAAGAGAAGAGAAAAAAACAAAAAAACAAAAACAAACATAAGACCCTCTGATATTTTCTAAGCTTTTCTGGCCTATGATAACCTGATTAATAAGTTTAGCTCTATTAATCCTTGAGCTTTAAGGTTTTCCTGTTGAAATATTTTTATTTATAATTTTTAACTACCTATGTTATCTCAATTCCATACAACTACTAACAATAAAAAACTAGAGAACAAAAAACAAAAAACACAAAACAAGACAACAAAAACAAAACAGGACAAAACAACAACAACAAAAAAAAGAAGAAAAAAAAAGGGGATTTTCCTCAGTCCTTCTTCCTCCCCCCCCCCCCCCACCAGCTCCCCTGAATCTTGTCCATTCACCATAGCCCCAATAGAACCAGCTCTGTGTTTTGAAAGGGAAATATAATATAGTCTATCTCTGTGGTCGGGAGGGATTTAATAAATGGTGCCCACTTACCAAAGAATTTTCTAGTATCAGTTTCGTTGTTAATATTCGTATCACGTTGCTCTATAATGCATTGTTTTTTGAGGTAATTTTTTATTTCTACCACCGAGGGTATTTCTTTCGTCTTCCATTTTTTAAATATTAGATATCAAGCTGCTAAGATGGAGACACTTATTATCTTTTCATTCGGTTGTTGTTCTGTCTGATTGTCACAGCAGAATATGATTAAACTTGCTGACAACTCAAAAGGAGAAATCTTAAGGGAGGTATTAATCCAATATTCAAGTTTGCGCCAGAATTGTCTAATCAGGGGGCATTTAAACATCATGTGTATAATATCCGCCGCGACCAGGGAACATTTCGGACACTTATGAAAATTCAGGTTCTGAAGCTTATGACCTTTTTCTGGTGTATAGTGAAATTTATGTAACAATTTAAGATGTGCTTCTCTCCATGTCGCTGAGAGAGTGGCCCGTGCCACTTTGTGAATGGATTTTTGGATGAATTTACAATCAATATGATCTAGTGCCATAATTAATCTCCAGTCTTGAGCAATTTTCTCTAAAGTATGTTTCCCTTCTCCGGCTCCTAAAAGATAATAACAATAAGAAATGGACATGCGGCCCTTCTTAACTAATGTGAGCCAGTCCTCTAGGTCGCCCAGCTCCCAGTTCCACTCCCTCTCCCTCACTAACCCAGATACATAATGCCTTACTTGCAAAAAAGCATAAAACTCCTTGTTAGAGAGATTGAAACTATTTTTAATTTCTTCAAATGTTCTGAGACACTTATTCTCTTCATCGATAAATTGTATTATCGTTTTCAGTCCCGCTGATTGCCAATTTTTAAAGATTGCAGAGTCTATACTGGCTTGAAATAATGGATTGCCCCTTAGGGGGAGGTATTTGGAGACCTTGCAATTAAAGGAAAGGAGCTTCCCTATCTTCCACCATGCCTTTAATGGGTTAAGAATCGCTTTGATTTTCTTGATTCTAAGTGGCATGTCTTTTGGAGCGCAATGTAACAATGCGCAAGGTAAATATGGATCGCAGATGCTCTCTTCCAATGCATTGTTTAGAACATAATTATTGCCGGAGATCCAGTCTGCCGCAATACGTGCTAAAAAAGCAAGATTATAAAGCCGCAAGTTAGGTAGTGCAAATCCTGCAAATACCTTGGCGTGTGTCAATTTATTCAAGGCTATCCTGGGTTTTCTCTTCGGCCATATAAAGCTTCTAAGCCAGCTGTTTAGACTTCGGATGTCCCTATCAAATAGTATTAATGCAGTATTTTGTAATATATACAATAATTTAGGAAGGAGGGCCATTTTGAACAGGGCTATCCGTCCTGAGATAGAGAGGGGTAGGTTTTCCCAAGATCTAAGTTTATCTTTAAATATTGTCAGAATTGGGAGGATGTTGAAATTATACAAGTCAAGTGGATTCGTTGGTATTACTATGCCTAAATACTTAAATGATTCCTTAACTGTTCTAAAAGGGCTATTCAAGAAGGAGTCTTTGTTCTTTCGAAGCCAATAGATCTCTGATTTGTTGACATTTGTTTTGTAGCCAGAAAATAACCCAAATTGGTTAATGATTTGTAAGAGCTTGGGAATATTAACCCGAGTGTTTGACAAATAAACAAGGATGTCATCCGCGTATAAGGCTAATTTCATCTCCTGTCTGCCTATCATAACACCTTCCAGCTGTGACCTAATCCTGATGGCCAGTGACTCGATGGACAAATTGAAAAGGAGGGGAGAAAGGGGACATCCCTGCCTAGTTCCTCTATTAAGCACAATTTGTGAAGAAACAATGTTATTAACAATTATACTAGTAGAGGGAAGACTATACAAATTTAAGATAAATTTAAGAAAATTGCCTTTGAACCCAAATTGGCCCAGCGAAGTGAAAAGATGATCATGCTGTATCGAATCAAATGCCTTTACGGCGTCAGTTGCCACAATGGCTAAATCTGGGGTATGTTCCCCTTCCTCCCTCTCCCCCCCTTCAGCATTATAAAAATGTTCTGTTACCACTAAGACTTCTCTAATTTTAGCTGAAGAATTCCGTGAATTTAAGAAGCCTGCTTGATCTTTGTGTATAATATTCGGTAATATCGCTTGCAATCTTTTGGCCAGGATAGACATAAAAACCTTGTAGTCCACATTTAATAGGGCTATTGGTCTATATGACTCCCTTTGCGCTGGATCTTTTCTGCCTTTAAGAATGAGAGTTGTGTAAGATGCTGAGAAGGCTTTCGGTACCAGTTCTCCTTTGATGTACATAGCATTGTATACCTTATTCAGATGGGGCGCAATCTCTAACGACAACATCTTATAAAATTCACTTGGTAAACCATCCGGCCCTGCGGCCTTATTGGTGGCAAGTTCAGAAATCACTTTCTCTATTTCCTTCACCTCTATCGGGGTATTAAGGGTTTCCATTACTTCTGCAGATACTTTGGGGCAGCTAATTTTGCTCCAAAAATCCTCTGCCTGTGATAAGTCAGATTTTCTCGGAGAGTATACCTATTGATAATATTTAGCCATTTCTTTATGTATGTCTGTACTCTCTGTATGGAGCTTCCCGTCTACAAGAAGTTTTTCAATAAATGGTGACTTTCTGTCATTCCTAACCAAGTTTGCAAGTAATTTGCCAGATTTATTTCCGTATCTATATAGTTTAGATTGTAATTTTAGATCTGACTGGGTTTCTCTGTATATTGCAAATGTATCTTTGTCATTTTTAGCCTGAATATAGCTTGCCCAATTGACCGGGTTTTTAGTCAAGAGTAGGCGATTGTATGAATTGATCACAGCATTATTTAGTTCTTTTTCTCTAAATCTTAGCTTTTTGCTGATCATTGCACTATAGGAAATAATTTTGCCTCTTATAACCGCTTTAGCCGCTTCCCAGAAAATTAAAGGACGTTCCCAGTATTCCCTGTTACATTGAACATAATCCTCAAATTTGGTCCTCAGATGTGCTTTAAATTTTATATCTGATGCTAAGAAGGAGGGAAAGTGAAACTGCATGGAACCCGACCCAGAGACTGCTATTTGAAAATTCAGAGAGATTGGTCCATGATCAGAGAGAAAAATAGGTAATATCTTTGCTCTTACTTTAGCTGTGCACAACCTTTCATCAATTAAAAAGAGGTCAATTCTTGACATAGTCTTATGTGCCTTGGATAGGCACGTAAATTCCCGAGCATCAGGATTCTGAATCCTCCATATGTCTCTAATATTCAAATTTTGTTTAATTTTCGCCAGTAATTTGGATTCTAAATTATCCTTTTTGTTCTTTTTTTGTTTCCTGTTTTCCCTCAGTCTATCCAGGGGACAGTGAGGGGCCATATTAAGATCTCCTCCGAGAATTAAATATCCTTCTCTAAAGGAAAGGATTTTAGCCTGTAGCTGGTTCCAGAATTCTAGGTCTATAATATTGGGTGCATATATATTACAAAGTGAGAAAACAACCTTATCAATTTTAATCTTTAAAAATATATATCTCCCCTCAGGGTCTGTCAAGACCTGTAAAATTTCTTCCTTTAACCTTTTTCCCAATAGTATGGCCACCCCCCTTTTCTTGCCAGTACCTGGTGAGGCATAGACTTCTTTTACCCATCCCTGTCTAAGTTTCAAGATTTCCACCTGAGTTAAGTGGGTCTCCTGTAGGAAGACAATATCAGAATCAAGCCGCCTTGCGTGAGTTGAAATCGCTTTTCTTTTGATGGGAGTTGAAATACCCCCCACATTCCAGGAGATTAATTTAAGATTAGAAACTGGACCACTCATTCACCTGAGGAGGGGGGGAGACAAGAACGGGGAGCAGCAGAGGAGAGAGGGAAAAAAGGGAAAAAGGAGGAGAAGAGAGAAAAAAAAAAAAAAAGGGGAAAAAAAAATTGAACAGAACAGATTCTGCCCATTCTAACAAGCTCTTAAATCTATAATTGTAAGCCTTATCCATAAATTTTTATTTTTCCTGAATAATTAATTGATGCAGTAATTTTTCTGCCTCTTGTGGGTTGTCAAAGAAATGAACCTCGCCTTTTACATAGATTTTTAATTTAGACGGGTAGATTATTAAGGCCTGATAGCCTTGTTGAATAAATTTTGAACAGATTGAGGCCAAGTTTCTTCTTTTAGTAGATGTTTCAACTGAGTAGTCTTGGAATAAAAGGATTTTATTTTCCTTATAAATTATTGGCTGATTTTTGCGAAAATGTTGGAGTATCGTGACCTTATCTTGGAAGTTAAGTAACTTCGCTATTATCGGTCTGGGTCTGTTATCTTCCTGTCTACTTACTATTCGTCTCCCCAATCTATGTATCCTCTCTACTACTATCTGTGGGTGATTGGGAGGAATCTTAAGTAGCTGTACTAGTATTTCAGGAATGAATGTGTTTAATTCTTCAGATTGCCCCCCCTCGGGAACCCCTATGATGCGGATGTTGTTGTGCCTAGAGCGGTTTTCCAGGTCCTCAATTTTATTTTGCAATTTAGTAATAATTGCATTGTTGGTTTCAAGATTGGACCCCTGTGCTGAAGTAAGATCTTCCAGGTCGGATACCCTCTGTTCGGCCTCTTCTAGTCTGTTAGAGAATAACTTTATCTCGTGTCTGAGTAGATTAATATCTTGCTTAATCTCAGATCTTAGTGCATCAAACTTAGGAGTTAATGCCTCAGAGATACTAGACACTAGGGCCTGTACATTGGTTAATTCATTTATAGGCAAGATAGAAGCTGCAGGTATAGATACTTCCGAGGAAACTTCAGGAGCGGCCTTAATCCTCCTTTCTCTCTGTTTAGCTGCCATGACTGGTGAAGGAGTCCGGGAATGGGAGTGAAGGAATTTATCCATGTGCTGTACAATTCGTGAATAAACCAATTTCGTGAACACTTACACCATGTGCTATATTGTGCAATTTTAACAGTAAACGTGATAAAGAGAGAAAAAAAAAAAAAGAAAAAAAGGGGGGGGGGAGAGGGAGAGGTGAAGGGGGACCCAATACCCAATCAAGTGCTAGTGACGTGACCCTGGGGTAAAAAAAAAAAAAAATTAAGCCCAGGGAAAATCTGTGAATAAGTTCTACAGAGGAAAAAAAGTAAAGCAAGGAGTTTTTGCTTAAAGAATAATCCTTAAAGAGAGTGGATGGGAGTCACTTGACCAGCCAAGGTGTTGCGTATAACAAGGAGAAATCAGATAATAACAGTGGCTAAGGCGCTTCAAAATCAGCCCACCTTTAGGCTTCAGTAGTATGCTGATATAGAGCTATATGTGTGCACTATCAGGGTAGGGGAGGGCTCAGTCAATCAATACTGGGGATAAAGACGGGGGGAGAGACCCTAGGTTTCACTCCCGTCTGCCCTTCTCCTCCCAGCAAATTTGGAAAATTACACCCTTTAATCTAGAGTAAGGGTATGACCTTCTAAGAGCCCAGAGATTAATTTTATTGTTTTTCCTTTTAATCAGGATTAGTATTTAAGACTTCTGAAGTCTTCCACTGTTAACAAATTGGTTTGTCTGGGACCAGCTAAACAGCTAATTCTTTGCGCCCCCTATAAACTATTATTAAATCTAGTAATGACAGCGTTTTATATTTGAATTAGAACAAGTGTGTATTTTATAACAGTCTTATTTATATATATATATTTTTTTTCTTTCCCTTCCTCTTCCTTCCCTCCCTTCCCCCTTATTACCTTCCTCTTCTTCTCTTGTAGTGTGGTTAAAAAGATATAGTGTGAGGCCTTTAAACCTAATACATATAAGGGTAAGATACTATAAAGCCTTTGAACCCTACACAATACAACATGTTATAAGCCCTACTCTGAGGGGCCCAGAATAATGTGTTAAACCAATTGTTGATTCAATACCTTTAGGTGCTATATACCTGCAATTTCTTAAGCAGAGAGTAGTTTATTATGTTATAAACCCGTCTATGAGGAGCCCACGACACTATAATAGACCATTCAAAACTTGTTAACCATAATCTCTTATGTCAACAAAGATATATGCTTTGTGTCAATTATATAGTATTCTCATATATTGTTATTGAGAGATAGATACTTCTAAATTGCACAATTTATATACCTGTAGCCTATAATTTAGACTAAAGGTACAGCTTTATAAAAGCCAAGAGATTTGATTTTATACTTTTCCCTTTTAGTCAAAATTAATGTTTAAGACTTTTGAGGGCATCCCTCATTAGCAGATTGGGTTTAGATGGCTGATTCCCTGAGCCCCCCAAAAATTTTTGTTAAGTCTAAGTAATGTTAGCAGATGTGGGGCCTTTAAGCCTAACAAACATAAAAATGCTATGAGCCTTAAACTGCTACCAACAAGTAGATCCTTGAGCAAAGAGCAGCCCAATATGTTACAAACACTGCTCTAAAGAGCCCAGAACAACATATTAAAACATTTGTTTGTGCTGTGTACACATAAATCTTTAGGCAGGGAATATTTTAGTGTGTTCTAAATCTTTCTGTGAAAAGACCGCAGAACTATAGTAAACCCTTTGTGTCTTGATAATCATAATCTCATATATCAACCAAGATGTAAATGTTGTAACAATTATATCACATTCTAATATCTTGTCATATACTGTTATTGGGGAGTAAATGCTTCTGAAATGCACAATTTTTAACTCGAAAATTTTGCCAGAGAGAAATTTTTATGCAGAGTCCCATGAATATTTTTAGACCAGCATTAGGCAACGTTTTTTTTCTCTCTTTTCTTTTTCTGTTTTTGCCTTTTCTCTCCCTTTTCTGTTCCAGTAAAAAGTCCAGAAAAGAAAAATAAATTTTGCGTGCTAAGTTAAGTAGCAAGCATAGAACCTTTAAAGACCTCTCTTCTTCGTTCTTTATCCCTTTCTTTCTTTATGAAGCGTCAGGCTGTTTATACCGACTCTCCCCAATGTATCTTTTGCACAAATTTATGCTTCCTTTTCCTTTTCTTTCTTTTCCTTTCCCCCTTGGCTCTTATTATTGGAAGTAAAAATTTCCCAATGTTAGCCCACAGGTAAGAGGACCCTTCATGTGCCCCCTCCTGAGACCGGGTCTCAGACTCACTTCCTCCTCCGGCTTGCCACCTTCAGGATTGAATCACCTTAGGCTTGTCGCTGGATCCCCAAGGGATTCCCACGTTCCGCTCTGACTTGATGTTTATGTCTTCGCCGCCGGCCTACCTTCTCTCATGCAGCATCGGTGAGAGAGAAGGAGGTGGGACCCAAGAAAGAGGCCCGTCAGGCAGATGCACAAACCAGGCTGTATTCCTCCGCTCAGCCCCCGAACTCCTTCTGCCCTGTACCCCCTCTCGCGCAGCACCGGTGGGAGGGGGGGTGGGAGCTCCGCCAGAAGCCGGGTCAGTATCCGCAAGTATCGCAGAGCGGGGGGAACCAGTTCAGCTCAGTCGGCCACCGCTCCGCAGCAGGAAGTCTCCGCCGTCGCCAGAGGTAGGAGGGAGGGGGCAAAATGGGGGAAGCCGAAGACTCTATGGGGTAGTTCTTTCTTTTGCCTCTTTAGAAAAAAAGAGGAAGGTACTCGTTATATTATATGGTGTTGTGAGTCCTTGAAAAGATTAGGTATAGACAAAATGCTGACATCCCCAAATATATCCAGGTAATGGGATATACCTAAGAGTTTGTTTATTTGAGCAGCGGCATGTAATGCCGCTACCAGGGTTCCATGAGTGATGAAGTTAGCTATCCAAAAAGCAACCTCCCAGGCTTTGGGAGAGGCACGAAAATCACCGCCAGCAGCTGTGGGACTGGAGATCAGAGCACAGCTTCACCTGCATGCTCCTCCTCCACCGGAACCCCTCTAGAGAATACAATTTTAAACAACTTTCTAATTTACTTCTATTATCTAATTTACTTCATTCTTTAGATATCCTGTGTTGAAGAAATAGCAATGCACATGGTTGAGCCAATCACACGAGGCATCTATGTGCAACCACCAATCAGCAGTTACTGAACCTATCTAGATATGCTTTTCAGAAAAGGATATCAAGAGAATGAAGCACATTAGGTAATAGAAGTATATTAGAAAGTTGTTTAAAATTGCATGTTCTATCTATAAATCATGAAAGAAAAAATTTGGGTTTCATGTCCCTTTAATATGTTTTGGGTAGAAGACAACATTCACACATGATATCAGCTTGGCTCAACCTAAAATGGAAAGTACAAAATATTCGTTATCCCGTTGCATGAGTTAAAAATACAGTTATATACAAGCAGTAATGCAGTAATATGGACCATTCAAAATAAGGGCCATTCAATATAGTACAATTGCATAATAAACACACAAAGACAATCCAATAACTCTTACTCTGAATATTAAATGCGTATTCAAATATTTCAGAAAAATGTCAAAGTTACTTCAATTTCCCCTTCCCTTGTACCATGTGACAGCCATCAGCCAATCACAAAATGCATATACATGTCTACTGTGAACCCACGCAGATGCTCAGTACTAGCTGGTGCCTCCGACAGTGTGTGTATAAAAAGATTGTGCAAATTTTAATAACTGAAGTAAATTGTAAAGATTTTTTTTTTACATTGTATTCTCTTTCTGGGTCAATAAAGGGACACTAAACCCAATTTTTTTTCTTTCATGGCTCAGATAGAGCATGGAATTTTAAGCAACTTTCTAATTTACTCCTATTATCATTTTTTCTTCATTCTCTTGCTATCTTTATTTAAAAAGCAGGAATGTGATGCATAGGAGCCGGCCCATTTTTGGTTGAGAACCTGGGTTATGCTTGCTTATTGGTGGGAAAAGTAAGCCTCCAATAAGCAAGCGCTATCCATGGTTCTGAACCTAAAATGGGTTGGCTGCTAAGATTTACATTCCTGCTTTTAAAAAAAAAAATAGCAATAGAACGAAGAAACATTGATAATAGGACTAAATTAGAAAGTTGCTTAAAATTTCATGCTCTATCTGAGCCATGAAAGAAAAAATTGGGTTCAGTGTCCCTTTAAATGTAATTTTGAATTTAGTGTCTCTTTAAATGTTCAAACATATTTGAGCATTTTCCTTTTGCCCTTTTATAGACATTATCCCTTTAAGTTTGAACACTTATGTGAAGGTTTGATCATCATTATTCTGTTTCCTTCAGTCTTGGAAATACTCAGCAAAACATTCAAAACTAGCACATATCACATTTATATAAACTAGCCAATGTTATTGCAACCCAGATAAAAATAAATACATCCAAGAAATGTCATTCACAGTTACGAGCGGTGAAAGATATCTTTGTGACAGTAAAGTGTCCAGGTAAAAAGAACTTCTTTATTACAAGCCTATCGTAATGTTTCCCAAGTAGTTCCCTCACCAATCACAGACTCCGCTACAGTCATTAGTTGCTTCCCATGGAGGCAATGAACGTGTCACTTATACTAAATCAGTCAAGAATTTTTATAATCTGAAATAAAACATTGATGTATTTTTTTGAAAGTTTTCCCAACTTCTTAGATTTTAATCTTTTATTATTTATTGTAGAGACAGCTTAAATGGATATCATGTAAAGCAACACTATAAATGTGTTTTAAGGTAAACTTTGCATTTTGACTGCATATGTGTATGGCACAAGCGGTTGTATAATCAATGATACTGCATTAAAGAACACAATGCTCATTAAATAAAAAAAATTGATTTTCAAATACGATTCTGCATGCTATCTATAATCTGCGTGCAGTATCACTTTTCATTCACCTTGGATTTAATATTTTAGTTTTGTCTCTTTATTGTCTTTGTACAGGAAATAATATATTTTAAAACACTCTAGAATATTCACTATAATATTCGTTTTGAATATAACATTTATGCATTTTGCACAAATATGGAAACAATAGTAACAGATGAAAGTTTATATTCATATATAGCTGCTAAAAAATAATATTAAAAAAAAAAGAAAATATTTCAGGCTTAAAAGGATATAAAACCCAAAAAATTTTCGTTCATGAATCAGATAGAGAATACAATTTTAAACAACATTCCAATTAACTTCTATTATCTAATTTGCTTTATTCTTAAGATATCCTTTGTTAAATAAATAGTAATGCACATTGGTGAGCCAATGACATGAGGCATCTAAGTGCAGCCACCAATCAGCAGCTACTTAGCAAAGGATAGCAACAAAGGATAGCAAAATAATTAAGCAAATTAAATAACAGAAACATTGGAAAGTTGCTTAAACTTTCATGCTCTTTCTAAATCATGAAAGAAAAAAATGTGTGTCCCTTTAATATATAATATTGTAGAATAAATGTATGTGTCAATAAAATACAAGTGAATGATTAATAAACATTAGTATTATCATCATGACAACCTTTCAAACATAATGAAGTAATAAGTAATAAGTAATGGGGGTATGAGTTACATTATATACATTACAATATTTAAATTAACAGACTTCAAGGGACACTGAACCCAATTTTTTTCTTTCATGATTCAGATAGAGCATGCAATTTTAAGCAACTTTCTATTTTACTCCTATTATCAATTTTTCTTTGTTTTCTTGCTATCTTCATTTTGAAAAAGAAGGCATCTAAGCTAAGGAGCCATTTTGGTTCAGACCTGGACAGCACTTTTTTATTGGTGGGTAAATTTATCCACCAATCAGCAAGAACAACCCAGGTTGCTCACCAAAAATGGGCCGGCGTCTAAACTTATATTCTTGCGTTTCAAATAAAGATACCAAGAGAATGAATAAAATTTGATAATAGGATTAAATTAGAAAGTTGCTTAAAAATGCATGCTCTATCTGAACCACAAAAGAAAAAAATGGGTTCAGTGTCCCTTTAAAGGGACATTGCACTGTATTAAATATATAATGTCTTCCCAAGTATCCATTCAAGCTGCTGGAGTAAATTAAAATATTTACAAATAACTCATTTACCTTTACTTTTTCATTTGAAATAACAGTTTTTCCTGTTTAACCCACCGCCTATAGCAAAAATTTAGATAATGCAGTAATGACTGCAGAAAAGCTATGTAAAAAAAAAAAAAGAGGCATAAGAAAAAATCGACGTCACAGTGTGGGGTGGAAGAGAGAGACCAGCCTTTTTTTAAAGGGTTTTCTTGTATCAGCTTTAAATAAAATACATTTTTCTCATGTGCCGCTTGCCTGAATAGACTATCACTTAAAATAAAAAGAAGATAAATGCCCTACTGCCAGTAAATAGGCTGCCTAGCTTACGATCTAAAGGAAAAGTAGTGAAACAGATGAAAATGAAGGTGATATAGAAAATAAGCAAAGTCTGAAAATCATGTGTAACAATATAAAAATATTGTAAAATTATGTTAACAAGTAAAGGCAAAAGAAAGTTGTAGTATTAATGGCTTAGAAATCAAAAGCAGTAACATGAGAAAATGTCAGAATATTTACATGTCTTGTACTGAGAACAACACAACTGTTGCTGCTAGCAATTAGGTATTACATAGAGTAGCCAAGGTGGGGTGCAAGTCTGTAATTGACACGAGACAAATGTGTTTACCCAGCAATCACCAGATAATTTCCAGGAATGTAAGTCATGTACATATTATTTTTCAACAAAGGATTCCAAGAGTACAAAGCCCATTTGAAATTAGAAGTGAATTGAAAGTGTCTTAAAATGGCATGATCTGTCTGAATCTAGCAAGCTTCATTTTGACTTTGCTGTTCTATTAACAAGTCTTACAGCTGTCTCAAAGCTACAGGTAAAAAGTACACCTGTAGCTACAATACTTACCTTAATGAGCTCTCCAGAGCATGCTCAGGTAAGTATTAAACACACACTGCTAGGGCACAAATCTAGTCAGGATGTCTGTGGCCATGTACCTACGATTTTAAATGTGATTCAATAAAGGCTTTTTTTGTATTTTAAACAGCCCTTTTTAGGTGCCTCTTAATGTGCGGCTGTACCCTTTTTGTGCTCAGGTAAGTATTAAATCCTTAAAATAATTTAAAGTAAACAAATGAATATTGATGATTTTCATCAGTATTTTTGTTTTTGTTTTCTTTCATTTTCATTGGTGCATTCTTCGGTCAATCAAATTTTTGTGAAAAATGTGCATTTGTCCCGTAAAAAAATGCACATCTCTATTAACCCTTTGTCTGCTAAGCCGTTCCCACCTGTGTGCTATGCTGGTTTTGAGATTTTTCTTGCAGTTCACATTCACACACTTTTAGCAGTTGTTTTTGTGTGAACAACCTATACAAACTATATATTGTTTTTTT
Organism: Bombina bombina; assembly: GCF_027579735.1. Lineage (NCBI taxonomy): Eukaryota > Metazoa > Chordata > Amphibia > Anura > Bombinatoridae > Bombina > Bombina bombina. Next base: position 868,039,177 of record NC_069500.1, read on the forward strand.
TCAGCAGACTCTGCAGATTCAAAATATATCATTATTTTATGTGTATTTGTTATCATGTTTGAAAAATAAAGCAAAACATTATAAAAAAAATAAAAAAAATTGAGAACATTTTTACTGTGTTTTTCTACTGTTTTATTGCCGGGATGTCAATTTAGTATATAATCAAAAACAGTGTTTTTAAATTTAATATTCTGTTACTGGCATTTAAACAGTTATAGCCGCCAGGGAAGTTAAGATATGGCAACTAAACTATACAATTTTTTGAAATTACACTCCCAGGCCTATCAGATGAGGGTTTATTTGTATTTATATCTCAAAACTGGAGTATGTAACAAATTCTATAATATAAAAGGCCAAGTGTGCTTGTCCGAAGCTGTCATGCGCTGTAGAGACAGCGCAAGGGCAAACACAACTGGCCTTCAACACACTGACCTGGTATCTGGACCTGGGCCGACCGTACGTGGTGGAGGCGAGGCCGGGGTGTGATGCGGGCAATTAAATAAAGGCATATTCAGACAAATTAAGAAACAAGCAAGAAAAAGACGACGGCACTACTAATGCTGTGTCCCACTAGTTTTCGAATTTCTTCTCAGAGTATGAGAAATACCAATAGTATTTAGGGAGACTGGGTGCTGTACATAGGGAAAGACTAACTAGCAAATATCAATTGCAATAAGCAATTGCAAGGATGTACTTGGGTAGCACTCACCAGCAAATAATCTATTTTAGGTCCAATACTACCATAGGTAAAGAAGCCCAAAGGAGGGTGAATTAAAACTTAACTTTTATTTCATAAGTTAAAATCTTTACAACACATTAAAATTGGCAAACAGTGTGTGGTGTGGGAATGTCGCTCCTGGAAAGGAGTTAACAAATTATATATTCTAGGTAAATTCTGAGGAGAATATCCTCACTATTGTGGGATGCTACAGTGTACCTCGGGTGTCACCCTTTTAAGTGAGATCCTGAGTTATATCTCAGGTGTAGCTAATCCACCAATAGTTGTGTTAGTCCTCAGTGTGAGGGGTGTGAATAATAATATTAAGAAGTTGAGGACCCTGACTGTAACGGTCCCTGCTTGCTATTTGCCACTTAGATATTAGTAAATAGAATAGAATTGCCACCTTACTGATTATACTGGGGGGAGTGTCAGCTGCATAATACTGGGTTAGGAGGATATTATTATGTTGTGAGGCGGTATCTATAAGGCCATATAGCACGTCTTATATTATTTGTTATACCCACTTATATACGTGGGTTCAAAAGTTTTCCCCAGCTTGTAGGGATAATGAGATTAGGCGTATTCCAGTATTAATCTGATATTACAAATATTCTGTTCTTGTGTATGGATAACTCTGTTGGTTAATTTAAATTGTTGATTGGTGCCAACAAATGTTAGTGGAATTCCATACAGAGAGCTAAACACACATATAAATCCGGTACAGTATTGGTTTATTTATTACTGGATGGAATGCTTCGTGCAAACTAATATATATAGTAGTGTGTATTGCTTATACTCGTGTGATGACGCTTAGCATCTAGGTGAGACCCTTTGTGACGAAATCGGGCAGATCTCAGCTGTAAAATGACAGCTGTGGTATTCAAAAAAGATTGCTTAACTTGATACTGACTTCCTTAGTCTCAGAGTTACTAATTTGTGTAGCTGTGATAACAGGTTACTGCCCCTGATTGGTTATGTGTACACAGACTTTCGTAGCGTCAAGTATATACCTATAGATTCCTTTGCATTAGGTTCAAGTTAGCAGTATACATCACCAGTAATAACTGTCTATATTGACCCCCAGATTTGATCTAATATATCTCATCAGTAAGTATTATATGCTGATCTCGGAGTATATAGCTTATTTAACCGGAAGGCTATCTATGGTTACCATTAATGGAGTGGCAGAACGGTTATTAAAGCCTTGATAATAAAATTAGTATTTCCGTTAAGCCTCCCCCGCTTTAATGTGAATAAATAGATCACTTCATATTCTAGGTTACGATAGCTGTGAAGCCCTTTTACCATAATATATTAATTCGTAGTGTATCTATTGTTAGAGATAGCGGTTTGTAAGGTGCAGGTACAAATACTTAGCAGCTTGTATATAGCTAGAAGGTCTCAATTGCTTTCGTAGCGTCAAGGATATATCTATAGATTCCTTTATATAAGGTTACAGATTAGCAGTATATATCGCCAGTAATTACTGTCTATTACTGTCTATATTGACCCCCAGATTTGATCTAATATATCTCCTCAGTAAGTATTTTATGCTGGTTTGGGAGTATATAGCTTATATAACCGGAAAGCTGTCTATGGTTGCCATTAAAGGAGTAGCAGAACGGTTATTTGAGCCTCGGTAATAAAATTAGTATTGCCGTTAAGACTCCCAGCTTTTGATGTAAATAAATAGATCACTTAATATTCTAGGTTACGGTAGCTGTGAAGCCCTTTTGCCCTGATATATTAATTCGTAGCGTATCTATTTTAGGAGATAGCCATAAGTAAGGTGCCGGTACAAATAGTTAGCAGCTTGTATATAGCTAGAAGGTCTCGGTTGCACATAATCTCTCACACATATACCATTTTTAAATTAAATTCTGGTTAAACATTCATACACCAAATCACACTGTTTGTTATAAGTTAAAAAGGAGAAAGGTTCTCCAGCTGCCCTGACATGTTTCGCCACGAAGGCTTTGTCAAAGGTGGGGCGCCCGCCGAACTCGGGGCTTTTTATTGGCTGACCGGTGGGAGTTACTCCCTCGTCGGCTATATTGATTGGTTCCCTGTTTCTCCTATAGTATTTGTAGGAGAAGGGGGTGTGTAGAGGGTTCGCCATTTCTGTCACCGCTTATTGGGTGCCTGTCTTTAAATCAAAGTGCCAGATTGTAATACTTGGGCACGTAATAGGGGTTGTGTACTTAAGTGAGGTGGGATTCTGCAGCGGATATAAGAAGATCGTTAGAGTACCGGAGCTGACATATCCCAAATGGGCCGTTCTACCAGTTAGAGGATCTAATAATAATTTGATCGCAACCAAAACCGAAATTGATAAAAAACAAACAGAATTAACACTTTCCATGATTTACTGTGTAGTCATAAATGATACGTATTGTTAAAGGGGAAACAGAGTGCGAAGCCATATTGTGTGAATGAGATCAGGATGTCCTCCTGTTTCAAGTAGTGATATCGTGTGAGAGAATAAAAAAAGGGGTGAGAACAGACAATAAAAATAATAATAGTAAAAGCTAGTGCCAAACGTGAACCACTTGATCTAGTGTCCCATTATTTAACCTCATTAGATTCTCGGTCCCAGGACAAAATTGTGATTTAGTCAGTGTGTGGTTATGTGCAAATGTGAGCCCAGTTGCCAAAAGGTCCTGGGCTATCCAAATGATTTGGATAGAGAAATATAACAGATCTGTCTAGATGTGGGCTTCTCAGACTTGTAGTGACATTTAATATTGGTGTCATAGGTGTGCTTGCATCATAGGGTGTGTTTGACAAATTATAAAGTGCACCTTTTACATTACTGTAAAAACGTGAGGAAGGGGTGGGTTTTTAACAAGTTTAGGATTAGTTATTTATTGGTAAATCAAGTGATGAAAGCGATAAGTGGAACCTGTTCATTTGTGGTTCCCCTTGTATACTACTATGCGATTTAATGGTCCCATTCCTATATGGTTTTTAGTGGTTAGTACTCAGTTTTACTCGAACCATATAGGGAATGGTATAGAGTTATATTAATTATATTTTATATCCTGCTCAGGCTTTCCCTTTTGGAATTCTGGTAGTGTTATATCTCATTCTCACATCCAAAGGTGTCCTGTTTGGATGTATTTTAGTGTCTCTCCACAAGGTACTTATTAGTCTCTGAGTTTGTTCATTTTTACAGAAAACAATAATAGTTATTTTGTTCATTTAATCCCTTGGGATACACACTGTCTAGCAGATATATCCACCTACACTCTGCTCTTAACAGGGCCTGTTCTATGTTGCCCCCTCTTATGCCTAAGGATATTTTTTCGATTCCTTGGCACTTTAGCTCTCTTGGATTAGAGAAATGGCGTTTAAAGAAATGGAGGGCCACTGAGGTTATGGTTTTTCCATCTTCAAGGTCCTTTGCGGCATTTTTAATGTTCCTTACATGCTCCTGTAGTCTAATTTTGAGCTGGCGGCTGGTCATTCCAACATAGGTCTTGGAGCAGCTGCAGGATAATGCATATATTATATTATCCGTTGTGCAGCTGATGTAATTCTTGATTTTGTGTGTATGGCCAAACCTATCTTGAATCATATCCGTTCTGCGGATATATTTACAAGAGGAGCAGGTGCCGCACGGGAAAGATCCTGCCCGAATGGCAGTCCTGGTTTTCCCCACTTGGTAGTGGCTACGGGATACCCTATCTTTTATGTTCAGGGTTCTCCTGTATCCTATTTGTATCTTTTCTCCTACAATTGGCTTCAGATCTGGGTCTAAAGTGAGAATGTGCCAGTGTTTGTTCAGTATTTCGTTTACAGCTTGCACTTGTGGAGTGTAAGTTAGAATTAGTCTGGTTTGTTCATCCTTTCTCTTGGACTTTTTATGGAGTAATTCTGTTCGGTTGGTATGGATTGCCCTATTTTTGGCTCTTTTGATATTTCTTTTGCTGTAACCTCTGTCCTCTAGTCGTTGCTCCAGAATTCTGGATTGCTCTTTGAAAAGATGTATATTGCTACAATTCCTTCTTATCCTCAGAAATTCCCCAACCGGTAACGATTTGGTGGTTCCGGGGGCGTGAGAGCTGCTGTTATGCAACAAGCTATTAGTTGCTGTTTCTTTTCTATAGAGATTAGTTTGTATTCTTCCCTCCTGATCTTTGAAGATTGTGAGATCTAGGAAATCTATCTCTTTTTGGCTCATTTTGTAAGTTAACTTGATGTTTAGATCATTCTGATTGAGATTATGGAGGAAACTGTCTAATTCTTCCTTACTCCCTTCCCACATGAACAGAATGTCATCTATGTACCGAATCCAGAAAGGTATTTTGTCTGTTTCGGTAGAGTGCCTGTCATTGAATACCACATGTTTTTCCCAGAAACCTAAGAACAAGTTGGCGTAGGTAGGGGCACAGGCCGTGCCCATCGCCGTCCCTTGAACTTGTAAGTAAAACTGGTTGGCAAAGGTGAAGAAATTGTATTTGAGGACAAATTCCAATAGTTTTAGGATGAACAGATCGTGATCCTCCTCTTCCGAGGAGCCTTGATTGAGAAAGAACTGAACAGCCCTAAGTCCCTTGTCATGTTCTATGGAGGTGTACAGGGACTCAACGTCCGCTGTAACAAGCCAGGTTTCTTTTCCGGCGTTGCTATTGTCCAGTCTTTGTAATACCTCCATGGTGTCTTTGACATAGGAGGGAAGGGCCTCCACAAATTCTCTCAGTCTGTGGTCCACGTATCGACTGGCATTTTCTGATAGACATTCGTTGCCAGAGACAATGGGCCTACCAGGCGGATTGGTGATATTTTTGTGAACCTTGGGGATGAGATAAAAGGTAGCGATTTTGGGGTGTCTGACTGTTAGGAACTTTACTTCATCAGTATTTATGATTCCTCTGCTACTGCCTTCTTTGATTATGTTGTTATAGATCTTACTGTATGTTTCACTTGGATTATTAAATAGTTTTTGGTAGCATTGTCGGTTTTTTAGTTGTTTTTCTACTTGTTTCAGGTACATCGGTAAAGGCCAGAGGACAATGTTGCCCCCCTTATCCGCTTCCCTTATTATTATGTCATCCCATGTCTGGATTTCTTTGAGAGCCAATTTTTCGGTTCTTGTAAGGTTCTGTTCCGGATAGCCCATTTTTAATTGTGAGATTTCTTCACAGACCACTTGATTGTATATTTCCAATTGGGTGGATAGGTTGTATTTAGGTACAAATGTGGATCTAGCCTTCAAATTTCGTCTCCAGGATTTGGATTGAGATTCATTATCCTGTAATAGGCTTTCCAAGTCTTGTAAGCTCCTCCTATCAGCTTCTGACAGGGTGGGATCAGATTTTTTTGCAAAAAATTTTTTTAAATTTAATTTTCGTATGTACAGCTGTATATCTTTTATTATTTCGAATTTGTTGAGTTGTCCAGTAGGGCAGAAAGATAGACCTTTAGATAATACAGAGATATGATCTGAAGATAAGAAGTGCTCGGACAAGTTTATAATTTTTAGTGATTTAGTCTCATCTGAGAGAAGGGACTCGGGGCTCTCTGATGTTGTCTGCCCCTCTGAGGTGTTCCTCTGGGGTAACCTCTTGACCTGGTTGGTTTTTTGTTTGAACTTCTGGCCTCTTCTGGAGGTTCTACCTCTTCTGATGTGCCTTCTTCTAAAAAATTCTTTCTCTTATTTCTGGTTGGTAAAGAGAAAGTGGCAGTAGAAGTACTTGGAGTGTCTCCATTGTTGTCATTGCCTATATTGTCCTCCCCATCCGTGTCAGAAATATCACTTTGGATTATATTAGGATGGTTGGTTCTGGGGGTACCTTTATAGAAGTTTCTCCTTCTCCACTTATATATCTTTTTCTCTTTATAATCATTAATATCTCTAAAAAGCTTGCCCTGTTTCATATCTCGTAACTCTTTAATATATTGGTCTAATTCTTTCTGATAGGTTTTGTACATCTTTTCAAAATCAGATTGTAATTCGTATTTTTTAAGTTGTGTGTATTGCTCTTGGATAGTTGTTTCTAGTTTATCATATTTTTCTTTGTCATGACGTATCAGAATGTTCATAAGTTTGACCGAGCATTCTGATAGGGCTGTTTCCCAATCTTCTGTTAATACTGGGTTCTCAAATTCAAAAGCCGGGAACAACTGAATTCTTAATCCTCTAGGGATTAATTTTTGTTGAATGTATTTGTTGAAAAATTGTTGGTCCCACCACACTTTTTCTTGTTTAAACATATTTTTATGTACCTCTTTTAGTAGGGTCTCTAGTGATCCAATAGGAGTATAGTCATCCGTGGCACTAGTTTTGAACATATTGTCCAAATCAGTAGCTCTTTTAGAGTGTCTATCTGATCTATCTTTGCCGAAAAAGTCAGCCATGATGTTGTTAGATTACCTAGGTATGTTAGGCTCTTGTAATTATTTTAATAATACTGATAAATAATGACCTTGTCTGGTTGCAGTATTTATTTAAATGTATGTGTGCTCTGTCGTCTGGAAAGCTGTGTCACCACAGTAACAGAATTAAGAAACAAGCAAGAAAAAGACGACGGCACTACTAATGCTGTGTCCCACTAGTTTTCGAATTTCTTCTCAGAGTATGAGAAATACCAATAGTATTTAGGGAGACTGGGTGCTGTACATAGGGAAAGACTAACTAGCAAATATCAATTGCAATAAGCAATTGCAAGGATGTACTTGGGTAGCACTCACCAGCAAATAATCTATTTTAGGTCCAATACTACCATAGGTAAAGAAGCCCAAAGGAGGGTGAATTAAAACTTAACTTTTATTTCATAAGTTAAAATCTTTACAACACATTAAAATTGGCAAACAGTGTGTGGTGTGGGAATGTCGCTCCTGGAAAGGAGTTAACAAATTATATATTCTAGGTAAATTCTGAGGAGAATATCCTCACTATTGTGGGATGCTACAGTGTACCTCGGGTGTCACCCTTTTAAGTGAGATCCTGAGTTATATCTCAGGTGTAGCTAATCCACCAATAGTTGTGTTAGTCCTCAGTGTGAGGGGTGTGAATAATAATATTAAGAAGTTGAGGACCCTGACTGTAACGGTCCCTGCTTGCTATTTGCCACTTAGATATTAGTAAATAGAATAGAATTGCCACCTTACTGATTATACTGGGGGGAGTGTCAGCTGCATAATACTGGGTTAGGAGGATATTATTATGTTGTGAGGCGGTATCTATAAGGCCATATAGCACGTCTTATATTATTTGTTATACCCACTTATATACGTGGGTTCAAAAGTTTTCCCCAGCTTGTAGGGATAATCAGATTAGGCGTATTCCAGTATTAATCTGATATTACAAATATTCTGTTCTTGTGTATGGATAACTCTGTTGGTTAATTTAAATTGTTGATTGGTGCCAACAAATGTTAGTGGAATTCCATACAGAGAGCTAAACACACATATAAATCCGGTACAGTATTGGTTTATTTATTACTGGATGGAATGCTTCGTGCAAACTAATATATATAGTAGTGTGTAGTGCTTATACTCGTGTGATGACGCTTAGCATCTAGGTGAGACCCTTTGTGACGAAATCGGGCAGATCTCAGCTGTAAAATGACAGCTGTGGTATTCAAAAAAGATTGCTTAACTTGATACTGACTTCCTTAGTCTCAGAGTTACTAATTTGTGTAGCTGTGATAACAGGTTACTGCCCCTGATTGGTTATGTGTACACAGACTTTCGTAGCGTCAAGTATATACCTATAGATTCCTTTGCATTAGGTTCAAGTTAGCAGTATACATCACCAGTAATAACTGTCTATATTGACCCCCAGATTTGATCTAATATATCTCATCAGTAAGTATTATATGCTGATCTTGGAGTATATAGCTTATTTAACCGGAAGGCTATCTATGGTTACCATTAATGGAGTGGCAGAACGGTTATTAAAGCCTTGATAATAAAATTAGTATTTCCGTTAAGCCTCCCCCGCTTTAATGTGAATAAATAGATCACTTCATATTCTAGGTTACGATAGCTGTGAAGCCCTTTTACCATAATATATTAATTCGTAGTGTATCTATTGTTAGAGATAGCGGTTTGTAAGGTGCAGGTACAAATACTTAGCAGCTTGTATATAGCTAGAAGGTCTCAATTGCTTTCGTAGCGTCAAGGATATATCTATAGATTCCTTTATATAAGGTTACAGATTAGCAGTATATATCGCCAGTAATTACTGTCTATTACTGTCTATATTGACCCCCAGATTTGATCTAATATATCTCCTCAGTAAGTATTTTATGCTGGTTTGGGAGTATATAGCTTATATAACCGGAAAGCTGTCTATGGTTGCCATTAAAGGAGTAGCAGAACGGTTATTTGAGCCTCGGTAATAAAATTAGTATTGCCGTTAAGACTCCCAGCTTTTGATGTAAATAAATAGATCACTTAATATTCTAGGTTACGGTAGCTGTGAAGCCCTTTTGCCCTGATATATTAATTCGTAGCGTATCTATTTTAGGAGATAGCCATAAGTAAGGTGCCGGTACAAATAGTTAGCAGCTTGTATATAGCTAGAAGGTCTCGGTTGCACATAATCTCTCACACATATACCATTTTTAAATTAAATTCTGGTTAAACATTCATACACCAAATCACACTGTTTGTTATAAGTTAAAAAGGAGAAAGGTTCTCCAGCTGCCCTGACATGTTTCGCCACGAAGGCTTTGTCAAAGGTGGGGCGCCCGCCGAACTCGGGGCTTTTTATTGGCTGACCGGTGGGAGTTACTCCCTCGTCGGCTGTATTGATTGGTTCCCTGTTTCTCCTATAGTATTTGTAGGAGAAGGGGGTGTGTAGAGGGTTCGCCATTTCTGTCACAGCTTATTGGGTGCCTGTCTTTAAATCAAAGTGCCAGATTGTAATACTTGGGCACGTAATAGGGGTTGTGTACTTAAGTGAGGTGGGATTCTGCTGCGGATATAAGAAGATCGTTAGAGTACCGGAGCTGAGAAAAGATACAAATAGGATACAGGAGAACCCTGAACATAAAAGATAGGGTATCCCGTAGCCACTACCAAGTGGGGAAAACCAGGACTGCCATTCGGGCAGGATCTTTCCCGTGCGGCACCTGCTCCTCTTGTAAATATATCCGCAGAACGGATATGATTCAAGATAGGTTTGGCCATACACACAAAATCAAGAATTACATCAGCTGCACAACGGATAATATAATATATGCATTATCCTGCAGCTGCTCCAAGACCTATGTTGGAATGACCAGCCGCCAGCTCAAAATTAGACTACAGGAGCATGTAAGGAACATTAAAAATGCCGCAAAGGACCTTGAAGATGGAAAAACCATAACCTCAGTGGCCCTCCATTTCTTTAAACGCCATTTCTCTAATCCAAGAGAGCTAAAGTGCCAAGGAATCGAAAAAATATCCTTAGGCATAAGAGGGGGCAACATAGAACAGGCCCTGTTAAGAGCAGAGTGTAGGTGGATATATCTGCTAGACAGTGTGTATCCCAAGGGATTAAATGAACAAAATAACTATTATTGTTTTCTGTAAAAATGAACAAACTCAGAGACTAATAAGTACCTTGTGGAGAGACACTAAAATACATCCAAACAGGACACCTTTGGATGTGAGAATGAGATATAACACTACCAGAATTCCAAAAGGGAAAGCCTGAGCAGGATATAAAATAGAATTAATATAACTCTATACCATTCCCTATATGGTTCGAGTAAAACTGAGTACTAACCACTAAAAACCATATAGGAATGGGACCATTAAATCGCATAGTAGTATACAAGGGGAACCACAAATGAACAGGTTCCACTTATCGCTTTCATCACTTGATTTACCAATAAATAACTAATCCTAAACTTGTTAAAAACCCACCCCTTCCTCACGTTTTTACAGTAATGTAAAAGGTGCACTTTATAATTTGTCAAACACACCCTATGATGCAAGCACACCTATGACACCAATATTAAATGTCACTACAAGTCTGAGAAGCCCACATCTAGACAGATCTGTTATATTTCTCTATCCAAATCATTTGGATAGCCCAGGACCTTTTGGCAACTGGGCTCACATTTGCACATAACCACACACTGACTAAATCACAATTTTGTCCTGGGACCGAGAATCTAATGAGGTTAAATAATGGGACACTAGATCAAGTGGTTCACGTTTGGCACTAGCTTTTACTATTATTATTTTTATTGTCTGTTCTCACCCCTTTTTTTATTCTCTCACACGATATCACTACTTGAAACAGGAGGACATCCTGATCTCATTCACACAATATGGCTTCGCACTCTGTTTCCCCTTTAACAATACGTATCATTTATGACTACACAGTAAATCATGGAAAGTGTTAATTCTGTTTGTTTTTTATCAATTTCGGTTTTGGTTGCGATCAAATTATTATTAGATCCTCTAACTGGTAGAACGGCCCATTTGGGATATGTCAGCTCCGGTACTCTAACGATCTTCTTATATCCGCTGCAGAATCCCACCTCACTTAAGTACACAACCCCTATTACGTGCCCAAGTATTACAATCTGGCACTTTGATTTAAAGACAGGCACCCAATAAGCGGTGACAGAAATGGCGAACCCTCTACACACCCCCTTCTCCTACAAATACTATAGGAGAAACAGGGAACCAATCAATACAGCCGACGAGGGAGTAACTCCCACCGGTCAGCCAATAAAAAGCCCCGAGTTCGGCGGGCGCCCCACCTTTGACAAAGCCTTCGTGGCGAAACATGTCAGGGCAGCTGGAGAACCTTTCTCCTTTTTAACTTATAACAAACAGTGTGATTTGGTGTATGAATGTTTAACCAGAATTTAATTTAAAAATGGTATATGTGTGAGAGATTATGTGCAACCGAGACCTTCTAGCTATATACAAGCTGCTAACTATTTGTACCGGCACCTTATTTATGGCTATCTCCTAAAATAGATACGCTACGAATTAATATATCAGGGCAAAAGGGCTTCACAGCTACCGTAACCTAGAATATTAAGTGATCTATTTATTTACATCAAAAGCTGGGAGTCTTAACGGCAATACTAATTTTATTACCGAGGCTCAAATAACCGTTCTGCTACTCCTTTAATGGCAACCATAGACAGCTTTCCGGTTATATAAGCTATATACTCCCAAACCAGCATAAAATACTTACTGAGGAGATATATTAGATCAAATCTGGGGGTCAATATAGACAGTAATAGACAGTAATTACTGGCGATATATACTGCTAATCTGTAACCTTATATAAAGGAATCTATAGATATATCCTTGACGCTACGAAAGCAATTGAGACCTTCTAGCTATATACAAGCTGCTAAGTATTTGTACCTGCACCTTACAAACCGCTATCTCTAACAATAGATACACTACGAATTAATATATTATGGTAAAAGGGCTTCACAGCTATCGTAACCTAGAATATGAAGTGATCTATTTATTCACATTAAAGCGGGGGAGGCTTAACGGAAATACTAATTTTATTATCAAGGCTTTAATAACCGTTCTGCCACTCCATTAATGGTAACCATAGATAGCCTTCCGGTTAAATAAGCTATATACTCCGAGATCAGCATATAATACTTACTGATGAGATATATTAAATCAAATCTGGGGGTCAATATAGACAGTTATTACTGGTGATGTATACTGCTAACTTGAACCTTATGCAAAGGAATCTATAGGTATATACTTGACGCTACGAAAGTCTGTGTACACATAACCAATCAGGGGCAGTAACCTGTTATCACAGCTACACAAATTAGTAACTCTGAGACTAAGGAAGTCAGTATCAAGTTAAGCAATCTTTTTTGAATACCACAGCTGTCATTTTACAGCTGAGATCTGCCCGATTTCGTCACAAAGGGTCTCACCTAGATGCTAAGCGTCATCACACGAGTATAAGCAATACACACTACTATATATATTAGTTTGCACGAAGCATTCCATCCAGTAATAAATAAACCAATACTGTACCGGATTTATATGTGTGTTTAGCTCTCTGTATGGAATTCCACTAACATTTGTTGGCACCAATCAACAATTTAAATTAACCAACAGAGTTATCCATACACAAGAACAGAATATTTGTAATATCAGATTAATACTGGAATACGCCTAATCTCATTATCCCTACAAGCTGGGGAAAACTTTTGAACCCACGTATATATGTGGGTATAACAAATAATATAAGACGTGCTATATGGCCTTATAGATACCGCCTCACAACATAATAATATCCTCCTAACCCAGTATTATGCAGCTGACACTCCCCCCAGTATAATCAGTAAGGTGGCAATTCTATTCTATTTACTAATATCTAAGTGGCAAATAGCAAGCAGGGACCGTTACAGTCAGGGTCCTCAACTTCTTAATATTATTATTCACACCCCTCACACTGAGGACTAACACAACTATTGGTGGATTAGCTACACCTGAGATATAACTCAGGATCTCACTTAAAAGGGTGACACCCGAGGTACACTGTAGCATCCCACAATAGTGAGGATATTCTCCTCAGAATTTACCTAGAATATATAATTTGTTAACTCCTTTCCAGGAGCAACATTCCCACACCACACACTGTTTGCCAATTTTAATGTGTTGTAAAGATTTTAACTTATGAAATAAAAGTTAAGTTTTAATTCACCCTCCTTTGGGCTTCTTTACCTATGGTAGTATTGGACCTAAAATAGATTATTTGCTGGTGAGTGCTACCCAAGTACATCCTTGCAATTGCTTACTGCAATTGATATTTGATATTCAGACAAATGTCTGATCTACCGTACAAATACAATGTTAGTCTCCACAGGCTACTGATCAGATAATATACCCTGCAACAAGATAAAGCACTCTTCAAAAACACATTCAATGTCAAAGTATATCTGAAGAGCTTATTTATGAACCTGCATTTTCAGCTTCAGAGCCTTTGAGGTCACATGAGTGCTTCAAATTGCAATTTAGGAAGCAGAGGTTATAAGACAACTGTTTCCTACCCTCCCCACCACATCTAAACTAATTAGACCAGGTTGATTGACACCCTGTCAGGGTTTTTTCCCTGCTTTCTTTGCCTTGTGCTGCTGGCAGCCATTTTACTCCCCTTTCTTGCTGAATCTGGTTCAGAGTGTGTGATGCTGCTCATTTCCTGCACGCCCTCTTATGGCCAGACTGTTGTACATCATCCGTGTGAGACAGGTTGCAGTCTCAGAATTGTGATGCCATCACTTAATATTTAAAGGGCCTCTGTTCAGTATGCTTTGCCCTTGCGTTGTCTCAGACCTGTTTGTGAGTTCCTGTGTATTACCTGGCTAGTCTGATGTCTCTTCTGGTTCCTGATCCCTGACTTGTTCATGACTTTGCTGTTCTCCTTGTTCCTGATTCCGGCTCGTCTGACTACTCGCTTTGGCTCCTGACTGGTGTGATTATTTTTGAACTTCTTGTCTCAGTATGATTCCTGGCACCCTAACATTACGCAAGGGCCATGAATCCTGATGGTGCTAATAATCCACCTTTACCTAAAATCATTTCCAGGATTGAGGAACAGGATCACCGCTTTGCACTAGCAAACCCTGCTGCACATTTGGACCAGAGTGTCCCACAAGTTATGACTGCTCCTGTTTCGCTGCTGCACCTAGTCCTACCAGGAGCATGTCTGGTTCTGCACCTCTACCTCATCGTTATGGAGGTGATCCTAATCAGTGCAGAGGGTTTTTGAACCAGATGGGCATTTACTTTGAGATGTTACCTCAGGCGTTTCCCTCTGACAGAGCTAAGGTGAGATTTCTCATCTCTTTACTCTCTGACACGGCCCTTGCCTGGGCTAATCCCTTGTGGGAGACTAATAAACCTGTGATTTTTAATTACCCTGAATTTGTGGCCTCCTTTCGAAGGGTATTTGATGTTCTGGCTCGCTCCTTCTCTGCTGCCAAATGTCTCATGTCCATTCAGCAAGGTACAAGATCTGTTGCTCAGTATGCCATTGAGTTCCGTACGCTTGCCGCAGAGGTTGGTTGGAACAATGAAGCCCTTGTTGCCGCCTTCTTTCATGGGCTTTCTGATGTGATTAAAGACGAAGTTGCTGCCAGAAGTTTACCAGAGGATCTCGAGGCTTTGGTGTCTTTTTTGATCCTAATTGACATCAGACTCAGAAAGAGGCCCTCTTTCAAGGAGCGCTTTGCGGAAGCCTCCTGTACCGTTGTCTCCTATGTTGTCGTTCCCACCCATGCCTCCCTCTCCTCCCATGTCTCCTGGTCCCGAGTCACCAAGTACTGCTGTGCCGATGCAGTTGGGATTTACACATTTCTCCGCGGCGGAGAGGGCCTTTAGGAGCAGGGAGGGGCTCTGTCTCTATTGCGGGTTACAGGGCCACCTTTTAAAGTTTTGTCCTACATGACCAGTTAAACGCTCGCACCTAAGGTCCTGTTGGGGGCAGACCTTGGGTGCTTTATACTCATCCCCGGAAATGCTAAAGGAGAAACCTTTGGTCATGGTTGTCCTTTCCTGGGTGGACTCCTCAATAGTCACCCAGGCTTTTGTTGACTCCAGTGCTGCGGGCTATTTCATTGACAGTGCTTTTGTATCACAGCACTCCATTCCTGTATTGCCTCGGTCCGTTCTGCTTGCTATTGAGGCCATTGATGGCAGGCCTCTTCAGCTTGCACTCGTTACTCACTAAACCACTCCGTTATCCATGGCTGTTGGGGCTCTCTATTTTGAAACCATCCAGTTCCAGGTGATTAACTCTCTGCATTTCCGGTTGTTCTCAGTTATCCCTGGCTCCAAAAGCACAATCCCAGTCTCGACTGCCGTAGGTCCAAAATTTTGTCGCGGAAACCAGCCAAAGTCCTGTGCACTTCTTCGGTATCTCAATTGCCTGAGGAGTACCAAGAGTTCCAAGACATTTTTGACAAGGTGCATGCCGGTACGTTGCCTCCTCACTGGTCTTACGATTGTGCCATAGACCTGCAACCCGGAGCCATTCCTCTTCAGGGCTGGGTTTACCTTCTCTTGGTTGCAGAGAATTGTGCTATGGAGGAGTATTTTGCCAATGCTCTGTTACGGGGGATCATCCGCAAATCCTGCTCTCCTGCAGGGGCTGGCTTCTTCTTCGTGAAGAAAAAGGGTGGTGAGTTAATACCATGCATCGATTATAGGGGTCTTAATCGTCTTACCATTAAGAATGCTTACCCTAATCCACTCATTATGGAACTCTTTGACCGCCTCAAGGGAGCTATGGTCTTTTCTAAACTTGATTTGAGAGGAGCATACAATCTCGTTTATTAAGGAGGCATCAGAACAAGGCTCTCATGACCACGAACGGAAAACAGCATTTAACACCAGGAGCGGGCATTATGAGTATCTTGTAATGCCCTTTGGCCTATGTAATGCTCCAGCTGTTTTCCAGGAATGTATTAATGATGTCCTACGAGATATTTTGCAACAGTGTGTTGTGGTGTACTTAGATAATATCCTCATACACTCACCCACTCTTGAGGCTCATCGTTCTGATGTTACACGGGTACTTCAGAGACTATGTGAAAACGGCCTGTTTTGTAAACTCGAGAAATGTGAGTTCCATCAGACTCAAGTAACCTTTCTATGTTATGTAATCTCCGTTGCAGGGTTCTCCATGGATCCTGACAAGTTGTCTGCAGTCCTGCAGTGGCCTCGCCCAGTTGGTCTTCACTCTATTCAACGTTTTTTGGGCTTTGCCAATTATTATAGGTAGTTTATTAAAAACTTTTCTTCCTTGGTCAAACCTATCACTGACATGACCCGTAAGGAGAATGATCCACCCCATTGGTCACCTACTGCCAATAAGGCTTTTGATAGTCTTAAGACTGCCTTTGCTGCCACTCCAGTTCTGGCTCATTCTAACCCTGTCCTGCCTTTTGTTCTTGAGGTCGATGCATCTGAGACTGGAGTGGGTGCCCTCTTGTCCTACGCCTGATGGTTCCTTGCATCCATGCGGTTTCTTCCCTAAGAAATTGTCTCCGGCAGAGTGCAATTATGAAATTGGTAACAGGGAATTACTGGCTATAATTTTGGCACTCAAGGAATTGAGGCACCTTCTCGAGGGTACTAGCGTACCAGTGCTCATTCTTACTGACCACAAGAATTTGACTTATCTATCATAAGCAAAACATTTGTCGCCCCGACAGGCCAGATGGGCGCTATTTTTTTCTCGGTTCAATTATGTGGTCTCCTACCTGCCTGGTAGTAAGAATGTTAGGGCTGATGCCCTCTCTTGTCAATTTTCGCCTCTGTCCAAGGAGGAGTCATTACCTATTCCAGTTATACCTCCTGACCATATTTTGGCCACCATACACTATTTGACTTCTTCCTTAAGGGAGGAGATCCTGGCTGCACAAACCAATGCACCTCCTGAGAAACCTAGTGGTAAGTGCTTTGTACCTGAGAATCTTCGAGCTAAACTATTGCACACCTACCACTATCCTAAAGCCACAGGTCACCCGGGGAAGAACTAAATAATTTGGTCTGTCACTCGACAACAATTCTGGTGGCCAGGTCTTCATTCTGATGTTGCTGCATATGTTGCCTCCTGCTCAGTCTGTGCACAGGATAAGGCTCCTCGACGTCTACCTGTGTGTCTTGTTCAACCTATTGCTAATGGCGAGTGTCCTTGGACACATCTTTCCATGGACTTCATTGTCGAGCTCCCTGTTTCCAATACTGTTATCCTAATGGTGGTTGACCATTTTTCTAAATTGTCACATTGCATTCCCTTGAAGAAGTTACCTACCGCTCAGGAGCTTGTTTCAATTTTTGCCCGGGAGGTCTTCCGTTTACATGGGTTACCTAAGGAGATAGTGTCGGACCGGGGTAGCCAGTTTGACTCCAGATTTTGGCGTTCCTTTTGTGCTCAAATGGGGATCCATGGGGAGCTTTCCTTCTCCTCGTCATATCACCCTCAATCCAATGGGGCTGCGGAAAGGTCTAATCAAGCTCTGGAACAGTTCCTCCATTGCTGTGTCTCAGATCACCACAATAATTGGTCTGAACTGTTACCTTGTGCAGAGTTCGCTCATAATAGTTTAATTAATGCTTCCTCCCAGTTATCCCCGTTCATGGCGAATTATGGGTTTCAGCCATCCTTGTTGCCCGATTCATTCATGTCTCAGGGAATTCCAGATTTGGAGGAGCATCTCCAGCAACTCCGTTCCACGTGGGTGCAGATTCAAGATTGCCTTCTTCGTTCTATGCAGTGCCAAAAGTTCCAGGCTGATTGTAGGCATCTGACTTTGCTGTTCTCCTTGTTTCTGATTCCGGCTCGTCTGACTACTCGCTTTGGCTCCTGACTTTGCTCGTCTGACTACCAGCTCTGGTTTTGACTCCTGGCTTGTTATTTGACATGTGGACTTTTTATTATTTTTGTTATTAATAAAGGTGTGATTATTTTTGCACTTCTTATCTCAGTCTGATTCCTGGCACCCTGACACACCCCCTGCTCTTGCTAGATTGGTTGGGCAATAGAAGAGGGTGTGATTGAACAAGAGCTCTTGTGCAATCTTACATTTTCTCAGCCAACACTGCATTGGTGTTGGCAATTATGGGCAGACAGGTACCCTGTTTGGGAATATGTCTGCCCGTACCTTCTTAAATATACCTAAAAGTATTATGTACCTGCAAATCTAGTGGTGTTTTACTAAATTTAAGAACTCCTTTAATAGGAATTATGCAGATAAAACCCACAATATCTTCTCAAAAGATCCCCCATAGACATGTTATAATCAAAACAGATGGAAGAATAGAATAGAGTCAAAATAAATGTATTAGTACAAATAATAACGCATCATTATAAAACATTCCAAACCAAAAGAAATAGGAACTAAGAGGACTTGGTGCTCAAAAGTTTTTTTTATGCATATGGAAAATATATTTTTGCATGACAAAAATTAAAAGAAAAGAACATTTTAATTTAGACTGAAACTAGCCAAAAAAAGGAAAACCAACTCATATCCAACATGTTTCTTTCATGATTCAGATAAAGCATACAATTTTAAACAACTTTAAAATGTATTTCTATTATCAAATGTGCTTCATCCATTTGGTATCCTTTTTCAAAGGTGCAGCAGCAATGCACTACTGAGAGCTAGCTTAACACATCATGTGAGCTAAAGAGAAGTCATATTTGTTCAGCTACCAATCATCTAGCAACATTGGTAAAAGCATTCTTGCTGCCATATAGTGCTCCCGAAGCGTGCACACTCCAGAGCCTAAAAAAAAAATTGCTTGCTCTATCTGAATCATGAAAAATAAAATTTGTATTGCATGGCCCTTTAAAAGCATTGTTGCTAAATGACTACAATATAGTAATTAGGAAGTGCACTTTCCTGTGCCTAGTTAGGTTTGCTCTTCAACAAAGAAGTAAATTTGATCATACAAGTAAACAGAAAGTTTTTTTTAATATATATACTGTACTTTCTCTATATGAATCATGAAAAAATGGGTTTTATAGCCCTTTAATACTACCTAGAACTCTAAGCCGACATTAAATGTAATGCAGCTAATATAGGGTAAAGTATGTCCTGAGTGTATTCTGCGTAGGATTTTCTGGCTAATATAATATGTCAAATAAAATAAGAATTTTTTTTTGCTCACAGTAACACTATATATGTTCAAGAGCAAGTCGACCATAAAGTGCATTCAACCACTTTAGATGATCTTGAATCAATAGCTGCCAAAGAAATGGGCACTAAAATCTGAAAAGAGCTGCATTATTGTGCTTCAGAGTCAACATAGTGCAAATAAATCAATCTCACTGATCCATGGGAGTGAAATAAACTTAGAATTCCCAAATTCACTTACAAATGAGCAAACATGTCAGGTCTTGAGAAAGAAGATAAACAGTATAGGGTATTTTAGTCACATTTTTATAAGCTCATTAAAGGGTTAAACATGATTGTGTTTACTGTTTAACAACATACTTTGCAGCAGATGATTTGTCAGTACAGGAAGTACCATATATGAAAAAACATATTCATTCTGTACGTATGCGAAATTATTATGGAGTAGGTAAAGTGTAAAATGAAAATGCTCTGTTGTGTTAAAACATTTTAGGGTTGGATTACAAGTGGAGCACAAAATATCACTTTTGTGAAAGCGATATTTGTGATCCATTTGGTAATACCAGCACATGCAAAAGTGCCCTGGTATTACGAGGTCGCATTCGCATTGCACAGAAGCTTTACGCTCATGAGAGCCTTGTTCTGATGCCGTCATACACGGTACAAAACCTAAGGGCAGCCAAGGGGGTACGTTGTGCAGCGATAGGAAGCAACTTTTAAATATACCTGTATATGAATATATACATATATATTTATGTGTTTTTTGTGTATAGACATATTAACACATAAATATATATGTATATAAGCACATACATATATATTTACAGGAAACACACAGTTCCCATAGACCGCAATTTAAAAGCACTTTTCAGTACCGTATTTTTTTTCTAACACCCCAGACCCGCTCACTTTAACCCCTAAAAACGGGGTTGTGGAGACTGCTAATTGCTACCGTAAGCTTGAGGTAGCAATAACCAGTCACTTGTAATGGCCGGTTATTTATCGAATGCAAGTAAACGGTCAAATTTTCCCATTTACGGGCGAGCAATAAATTAGCGCTCCACTGGTAATCTAGCCTTTAATTTTCACACTATTGCTTGCATATAACTATGTGATTAACCCAACACATAGTAAAGTCAGCTACAGAGCAACAAATCCCTTTTGGGAGCTAACTGAACAAGCTGCTGAGCAAATCACATGAGGCATATGTGTGTAGCCACCAATCAGCTCCCAGTAGTGTATGGCTGCTCCTGAGCATACCAAGATAAGATTTTCAATATAGGATATTAATTGCACTATATAGAATGATGATAATAATAGAAGTAAAATGAAAGGTCTCTTAGAATTGCATGTTCTATCTGAATCATGAAGGTTTATATCTGACTTCCATGTCCCTTTAATATAACTGTGTTGGTTATGCAAAGCTGGGGAATGGGTAGTAAAGGCATTATCTATCTTTTTAAACAATAACAATTTTAGTGTAGACCGTCCCTTTAAGCCTGCAGATAAGGGTGGGGTTATTGTCCTCTTAGATAAAGATAAGTAGAACAAATAATGCTTAAAACAACTGAATAATACGACTACATATAAACTTCTTAATCATAACCCCATTTAGAAATGTAAGGCTATCTTCGTTAATTTTGGAGTAGACTGGAAAAGGGCATTTTGAGTAAAAAAGAATTTTGATTTCATTTGTTCTGCTTTCCCTAAAGTCCCCACCTTCTATATTTTACCCAAGATCTACAAAAAACAAGAAGATCCAGCAGGGAAACCGATTGTCTCTGGTGTGGATTCTTTAAAGGGACATAATACTCATATGCTAAATCACTTGAAACTGATGCAGTATAACTGTAAAAAGCTGACAGGAAAATATCACCTCTCTATGTAAAAAAGGAAGATATTTTACCTCACAATCTCCTCAGCTCAGCAGAGTAAGTTCTGTGTAAAAAGTTATACTTCACCTGCTCCCAGCTGCAGGTAAAAATAAAAAAAAATGAAGAAATGAACAGCAGCCAATCAGCATCAGCAGTGCTGAGGTCATGAACTCTTACTGTGATCTCATGAGATTTCACTTAACTCTCATGAGATTTCATAGTAAGCTTCCTTTACCTGATTGGTGAAATAATATGAGAGTTCACAAGGCTCATCCCCTAAGCTGTCCTAGGACAGACACACTAAAATGCTGCTTAGAAATCCTTTACAATGGGAGGTGGTTACTGAGGAACTTTTGAGGTAAAATATCTTTCTTTTTTACATATAGATGTTCAGGAGATATTTTCTAGTCAGCTTTTTACAGCTATGCTGCATCACTTTCAAGTGTTTAAACATTTGGGTATTATGGCCCTTTAACTAGTAATGTATCCCTATATATAGATAGGATGCTACAACCCTATGTATGCACTACTAAATCAAACTTGAAAGCCACTATGAGCATACTACAAACACTAAATGATATAAAGTGGGAACCCAATTGGTGGCGCGTAACAGCAGACTTCACCTCATCATATAGCATTATCGAAAAAGATAAAGGTCTAAAAGCAGTTAAAAGCCTAATCTAAAGACCCACTAGATTTCATTTTGCAGGGGATAGAGCTCATATTGGATACTAACTTTTTTTGGTTTAATGACCAATACTATCTTGAAGTCAGTGGTACTGCTATGGGCACCAGATTAACTCCAAGTGATGCCAATTTGTTTATGACAGCTTGGGAGGACACATTTGTGTCTTCTTCTCCCCTTGGAGCGAGTCTGGTGTCCTATAAGTGGTGCATTGAAGATTTATTCTTTATATGGAAGGGATTGCAAAAAGAGCTGGAACTATTTATGAATGCCTTTACAACAAATGGAATATTGACCTTAAATGGCAGTGTAGTCATGATTCTATTTTATTTCTAGATTTGGAAATTTACATTAAAAATTAACATATCCATACAAAAAAAATATTTAAAACCAGTAGATGTGAATAATTAAATCGAACTTAATAGCTGTCACCTAAGGAGATGGTTACTAAATGTACCAAAAAGCCAATTTCGGAGATTAAAGAGAAATTGTAGCGAGAAGGACATTTTTAATAACCAGGCAATTATTTTTAAAAACAGATTTTTAGAAAAATTATATACAGAAACTTTTACAGATGAGGTTATCGAGGAAGTTTCACAAAAAGACAGATCAGAGTTTCTTCACTACAAAAAAGAGAAAAGTTAACTAATATCTGAAAATAATCAGGTTAGCCCTATAATTCTCAATGATAGTGTACAAAATAAGGAAGTAATTAATATCATTAACAAACACTGGGATGTCTTAAGGAAGAACAGAAGTTTATAGTGTATCTTACCCGAAAAACAAAAATTTTTTTTTAAGAAAGTACCAAATATTAAAGATAAAATAACCTCTAGTTATTTAAGAGAAGAAAAGAACACTTGGCTGAGAAGAGATGAAAAAGGTTTGTTAAATGTGTCTCATGTCTAGGATACAATTATTTTAGAACTCAAAATAAGACCTTAAAGGAGTTTCAAGCGACTAATAAGAGTAACAACAAATGATATACAATAGAACAATTGATTACCTGTCATTCGAATAAAGTTGTGTACCTTGTGGAATGCTTTTGTCATCTACAGTATGTTGGTCGTACCAGTAGAAAATTGTTCAAAAGTTTCCAAAAACACATATGTAATATAAAAAAGGGATATGATCTCCATACTGTATCTGAGCATTTCAAGAGGGTACACAACAAAGACCCTAGGCATATAGTGAAATATATGGACATTAAAAAGATAATGCCTCATTGGAGAGGAGGCAATCTAGCCAATAGCAGATCCGAGATGAGATGGATTTTAAACTTAAACACCTTTATACCTAGTGGGCTAAACAAAGACTTTGAGCTATTCCATTTATTATAGGTATACTTCCGATCCTTTTAAAATATACTTTTAAAACTACTTTTAAAATTTAAATGTTCACATTTTTTCAAACGTTTTATATTTAAATTGGGAGATAGTTGTTCCATATTTGTACACCAACTGTGATCCTTATACTATGTCTCCTTAGTATAATTTGTTTTCTTATAAGTATGTCACTTTATATATTGGTCTGTACATACACTTAACATGTGTCCTTTGAGAATGGCATAGTGGTAAAGCATCCACCTTAGAAATAGTTTATCTCCTTTAGTCTAGCAGTTAGAATCCCAAGTAATATCACATATATATCTTTTTATATTTTTACAATTTATTTTTACAATACGTTTTATAAATTTAGAATGCTGTTTATAAATAGAAATGTTATTCAATGAGATAAGGATTTTTATCTAAAATGAGTACTATAAGTATGATTCCTGAACAATACACAGATATGATATCCACATATCACGCTATAAACAAGACAATCGTGAACACCAGAAGACGATTATTTGACTGCCACGTAACAAATGACGTCATGCATTTTTGGCGAATCAGAAGATATCTGAATATTTAAAAGGCGGCACTTTTTGAAACCAATTATCCTTGAAAAAGCTGGCTATTTTCCAGCGAAATGTACGTCAGATACTGGACACTTATAGGACTTTACAAACATTTGTATCGATGGTAGGAACTTTGGGGCTATCTGATTCATTTGCTTAGAGCCATTGGCCGCACATAGAACTGTTGCTTCTAACCTTGTTCCTAGACTGACACAGTTTGTATTTTATGTCCTTTTGCTTTTAATAAACTTTATTTCCCTACCTTGGGATAACCAGAGCATTATTGGGAGTTGCTACTGAGAGCCGTGGGGCTTTATACCTGCCATACTTTCCTCTAAGAGCTTAGATATAGCTCTCGATAGTGTGAGTACTATTCCTTTTGGTACTGGTCCATACAGTCTTCACTATTGTTCTCTCTTTTCTCTCCTATATGGTCTATTATGGAATATCCTACTATTAAGCATTTATGAGACTCTAACACATCCTAATTCCATACACATTGGATTTTTCACATATCTCTTCCTATTTGGATACACTGTTTTATTATAATTTTGTTATATTTTAGTGTATACAGTTACAAAGTAATACCTGTTTTTATTGCTGGAAAAAGTTTTGTGTTTTTAACCCCACACTTAGGGGTCGGACGCTAGCAGGGGGTGTCAATCATCCTGATCGTATCATATTGGGATGATTGCAGTCCGCCTGCAGTACAACTGCTGCCTCTTAACTTTAGTTTCCGGCGAGCTTGAAACTCTGGGCATAGAAAGCCGCATCTGCTGCTTGTTAAATCCCCTTAATCTATTTCTGTAGCCACAAGAAGAGAAACAAGAAGTAATAAAAAACTTTTAAATTATATTATTATTATTATTGGTTATTTGTAGAGTGCCAACAGATTTGGCAGCCCTATAAATATAGGCAGAATACAAGATAACATTTATAGGGATCAGACGGGTAGAGGGCCCTGTCAAGAAAGTGATCTACAAACAGCATGGCTCTTAGGATTACATGCTAAGGGGTTTCAAGGGGATAGCAATGGAGGAGAGGAACTGGTATAAAGAAAGGTTAGTGTAGGTTGTATGTATCCCTGAACAGTAGAGTCTTTAGGGAGCGTTTGAAGTTTTCAAAACTAGGGGAGAGTCTTGTGGAGCGAAGCAGAGAGTTGCACAAGATGGGAGCCAGTCTGGAGAAGTCCTGTAAACGGGAGTGTGAGGAGGTAACAAGAGAGGAGGAGAGTAGGAGGTAATGAGCAGAGCGAAGGGGACGGGAGGGAGAGCATCTGGAGACAAGGTGTGAGATATAGGGGGGAGCAGTGCAGTTGAGGGCTTTGTATGTCAAAATGAGAATGTTGTGTTTAATCCTGAAGGCAAGAGGAAGCCCGTGAAGGGATTGCAAGATAGGTGCAGCAGATGAAGAGGGACGTGTAATGAGCCTAGCAGAGTAATTTATTATGGATTTAAAAGGAGCTAGTCAGCAGCTGGGGAGACCAGAGAGGACAGAGTTGCAGTAATCGAGGCAGGAAAGGATGAGAAAGTGGATTAAAATCTTAGTTATGTTTTGTGTAAGGAAATGTCTAATTTTAGAGATGTTTCTAGGGTGGAAGCGGCAGGATTTAGCCAAGGGCTGAATGTGAGGAGTGAAAGAAAGATCTGATTCAAGTGTGACCCAATGACATTGGGCATGCGGGGTAGGGGTATTGATGGAGTTGTCGCCAGTTATAGAGAGATTGGGGGTAGAGATTTTCCAAGAAGGGGGGAAAATAAGGAGCTCAGTTTTGGAGAGATTTAGCTTGAGGTAGTGAGAGGACATCCAGGAAGACATGTGAGAAAGCCAGTTAGTGGCACGTGCAAGCAAGGAAGGAGATAGGTCTGGTGCAGAAAAGTAGATTTAGGTGTCGTCGGCATACAAATGATATTGGAACCTGTGGTACTTTATTATGGAACCTAATGATGACGTGTAGATTGAGAAGAGAAGGGGGCCAAGGACAGAGCCTTGCGGTACCCCAACAGAAAGTGGTGATGGGGCAAAGGAGGCCCCAGAGAAGGTTACACTAAAGGCACGGTTTGACAGGTAGGAAGAGAACCATGAGAGGGCGGTGTCAAAAATGCCAAAGGATTGGAGGGTTTGGAGCAAAAGAGGGTGGTCAACAGTATCAAAGCCTGTGGACAGATCAAAGAGGATAAGCAGAGAGAAGTGGCCTTTTGATTTTGCTGTAAGTAGGTCGTTGGTAACCTTAACGATTGATATAAGATTAAATAATAATAACAATGAATATAAGAAGCACAGCGGGTATTTTTAAATATTTATTAGCAACAGATAAAATATTTTATATAGATTAAGCCAAAGTAGTCAAATAGTCCATCCGGTGTAGAGACAACAGTTGAATTGCTGTGTCTGTCTTTTAATAGTCTAAATCCATGTAGGGTATCAGGGTGTTTACAAGCTGTGTTGAAATCGGTTATAAACTCTCTCCTGTAGGCTGGGTCTTGTCTGCCTTTTGTGTAGTTGGTATTTTCACAAATTGGATATAAAGGAGGGAACCCCTGTCAAAGTAGTCAAATAGTCAATCCGGTGTAGAGACAACAGTTGAATTGCTGTGTCTTTTAATAGTCTAAATCCATGTAGGGTATCAGGGTGTTAACAAGCTGTGTTGAAATAGCTATAAACTCTCTCCTGTAGGCTGGGTCATGTCTGCCTTTTGTGTAGTTGGTATTTTCACAGATTGGATATAAAGGAGGGAACCCCTGTTTTGTACTTTCCGTGTAGTTGGTACGTGCTGATGGTGTCCTCACAGGGTCTTGTGTAGTCAGCTGTTGCACGGTTTGTACTTCTGGTTGTCAGATCCTCATAAAGTAATTTCAAAGTTTAAAGTATTTAATCCAGTCAGAGTTATCTAGACAATAGAGAAATAATAGATTAGTTTGGATATAACATTAGGAATGATTTCTATAAGCAAGAGAGGTATAACATACTGTGTAAAACACTAATGAATACTGATTGAAGATGTCAAATTCTCATTGTCACCAAGCAAAATGTACATTGTTTTACTAAGTCAGAACATTTTGTGGACATAAAACTTGAAAAATATCTCTGATGGCCAATTAGGTACATAAATCAGCTCCTGTAGTGATTAAACAATCACTGCGTATCATGTTGCAGACTTATAAAGGATGTACTTGAGCATCCATGGTGACAGGGGGAGAACCTCAATTTTATTTAGGGTAAATTACATAAAAAACAGGCGAATAAATAATTTATATAAATTGCATAGTTTTTAGCAATTCCTAATTACATATTTGTGCCAGATTACAAATTGAGAACTATTTAACACTTCCACTCGAGCGTTCGCTCTAGAAGTAAGCCTTTTGAGTGCGTCAGGTTAAGCTCTTATTACAAGTTGAAAGTAAAAAGTAATTACTCGCACTGTAACCCAAGGTGTGTAAAAAGCCAAACTTAGAATATTGCGTGCGCAATGACGTATTTCACTATAGTAGTTAACAGAGCAAAAAAAGTGGGGGGAAAATCGAACACTGCACTTGCGCACAAACACGATCGCATATTCTCAAGTGCGCTAACCTGACATGAAAATATGAAGAATATCTTCTATATATTTATAAATATATATTTATAAATATATATGATTGTTTTTTTGTACAATATATATCTACACATATTTATACATACATACATACATGATCATATATAGGAATAGATATATACAGATAGATAAATATATAAGAATATCTATTTATAAATACTTAGAACATATTCTGCTATGTGCAGAATATTGAAATGTGAAATATTTACTGTAAATACACAGTATAACACTTTATAAAATATGAATATTACATAAATATTATTTAATGGGACAGTCTACTCCAGAATTTGTATTGTATAAAAAGATAGATAATCTCATTATTACCCATTTCCCAGTTTTGCATAAACAACTTGGTTATATTAATATACTTTTTACCTCTTTTGACAGAATGTCCCCTTATTTCAGTTCTTTTGACAGACTTACATTTTAGCCAATTAGTGCTGATTTCTAGGTTACTCCACGTGCGTAAGCACAATGTTATCTATATTTTGCATATGAACTAAAGCCACTAGCTGTGAAAAACTGTGAAATGCATTCAGATAAGAGGCGGCCTTCAAGGGCTTGGAAATTACCATATGAGCCTACCTAGGTTTAGCTTTCAACTAAGAATAACAAGAGAACAAAGCAAATTTGATACTAAAAGTAAACTGGAAAGTTGTTTAAAATGACATGCCCTATTTGAATCATGAAAGTTTAATTTTGACTAGACTGTCCCTGTAACATGTTTTCTTCTGCTTTACAGCAAAGGACTGCTATGCAGTTATATATACAATATATATATATACAATATATATATATATATATATATATATATATATATATATATATATATATATATATATATATATATATATATATATATATATATATATATATATATATATATATATGTAACACCCTTTCCTGACCTTCCCTGAGGTGGGTGATAGTGTAATGCTGTCTACCTGTTTCGTGTATGAGAACTAAGCCTCCGCAGAGTGGGAGTAGGAGGGGGGTTGAAATCAGGTATATAAGGGATGCCTGTATGACGCAGTGCCTCCACCTATAGGGGACACCCTAGAATAATAGGGTGTGGGGTCCTATAAGATTTTAGTACAAAAAGAAAACAAGTAATAACCACACAAGAAATCTTCAAATAAAATGTTGCTTTGATTATTATAAAGTGTTTAACCAATAACATACAGTGCAACAAATACAAATAATAATATTAATCACAATATCTTCTTATGACATCAGTATACCTTTTTTTTAACTCAGAAGTCCTTCATGAGCTCTTGAAATAATAACATAACTGTTGTTGTAAAATACTTTGAGGTGCTGCTGTACAATGCAATTTCATATACTTAATAGAATTTAGTTGAGGTAATTATCCCTTGCTGCTTGTGAACAAAGCTAGAGAGCGCTGCTTGTGATCGATGCAGTGCTCAAGGAAACTTCTCCTCAGAAATACTGAATAACATAAGTCTCTACCTTATTACTGAATTCAGCAATCCACTTGCCTTATACTGCAAAGTCAGTCACTCTTTTACTACAAACAGCTGCAGAAATCTCACAGTTATGCCCTTATGTAATGTAGCTTTATAAATCCAGTCAGTGTATTTGTGCAAACTGTTCAAGCAGAATAACTTCTAGAATATTCTCTGGGTTATCTCTTTAATATACATCACACTCAGTTACTTCCTTATGTAATGCAGCTGTGCAATCCAGTCAGTGTATTTATGCAAACTGTTTAGGCAGAATAACTTCTAGAATATTCTCTGGGTTATCTCTTTAATATACAACAACTCTGCAGCACATCACACTCAGTTACTTCCTTATGTAATGCAGCTGTGCAATCCATTTAGTGTATTTATGCAACTGTTTAGGCAGAATAACTTCTAGAATATTCTCTGGGTTATCTCTTTAATATACAACAACTCTGCAGCACATCACACTCAGTTACTTCCTTATGTAATGCAGCTGTGCAATCCATTTAGTGTATTTATGCAACTGTTTAGGCAGAATAACTTCTAGAATATTCTCTGGGTTATCTCTTTAATATACAACAACTCTGCAGCACATCACACTCAGTTACTTCCTTATGTAATGCAGCTGTGCAATCCATTTAGTGTATTTATGCAACTGTTTAGGCAGAATAACTTCTAGAATATTCTCTGGGTTATCTCTTTAATATACAACAACTCTGCAGCACATCACACTCAGTTACTTCCTTATGTAATGCAGCTGTGCAATCCATTTAGTGTATTTATGCAACTGTTTAGGCAGAATAACTTCTAGAATATTCTCTGGGTTATCTCTTTAATATACAACAACTCTGCAGCACATCACACTCAGTTACTTCCTTATGTAATGCAGCTGTGCAATCCATTTAGTGTATTTATGCAACTGTTTAGGCAGAATAACTTCTAGAATAGTCTCTGGGTTATCTCTTTAATATACAACAACTCTGCAGCACATCACACTCAGTTACTTCCTTATGTAATGCAGCTGTGCAATCCATTTAGTGTATTTATGCAAACTGTTCAGGCAGAATAACTTATAGGATATTCTCTGGGTTATCTCTTTAATATACAACAACTCTGCAGCACATCAGATATGACTAGTATATCTTTTCTCTTGTATTTAGTTAACATGAAGTTATGGAGATCTTAAAACAGCAGATAATGGCTGACACTCACAGTACAAATAAAAGGTTCAAACTTCTGTCTTCAGCAGCCACATGTAGCAATGTCTGAACTGTCTCTGGAATCCATGCATTAGTCTGAATAACTTCTTTCAGCTTGGAAACAGCAACTTTCTTGCTCCACACTTCTCTTAACACCTAAGAAATCACCTCAGCACTAACAACTCCTCCCCCTTCCCCGATGGCATTTCTCTTCCTCAATACAACTATTAGAGCAGCCATCTTGGGTAAGGGCAAGGTCTTTACATATATGTGATAACAGATGAAGAGCACTCTCACTTCAAATCCAACTGCCAGGGTGCAGACAGGGAATCAGTAATTATTAGCAATGGAATGCACTCACTGGTCTTTTTAAACAAATGTGTAGTGCATTCCATTGCTTATATATATATATATATATATATATATATATATATATATATATATATATATATATATATATATATACACACACACACACACATATATGTGTACATATGTATTTATGTGTTTATATGTGTATATTATGTCTGTAAATATATACACATATATATATATATATATATACATATTTAGACATGTATATGTATGTATATCTATGTTAAAGTTCTTTGCCTGCCCTTATAACTTTTTTGTGCAATATTTTTTTTTATAATCTTTATTAGATGATTGTAAATGTACTTTGTAATGTATTTTTGATGTGTTTTGTTGTTTTGTAACACTTTGTTTTGTGAAATAGTTAACCAGAGCTCTGAGGACGCACTATTCCCACATCCATTAACTTTAATTGAACTCAAGCTATCGCGGTTATTTTCAACTTGTAATACGAGCAAAAAATCTAACATGTGCAAACACCCGTGATAAACCCCTTATCACTCGCTCGTAGCTGTTAGCCCTCCACTCATAATCTGGCACTTTGTAGAGCAAACCTAATGGCTTTAGTTTATTATTAGCGCTACAAAAACTTCCAGTGTTTAGGTTGTGCTCACCAGATGGTCCTTATCATGTGTCTGGCTGTCAGATTTATTTATTTCTTGCCCTTTTTAACAAATTGTCATAAAGTTTTGTCTGTTTGTTTTCCACTCTGGTCCTGCTGTTTTCTTTCATAAGGTATGAGAGTCCACAAGCTATTACTCCTGGGATTCAACTCCTGGCCACTAGGAGGAGGCAAAGATTCCCAAAGCTCCAAAAGCACTTAATCCCTTGTTCTGTCGAGAACTCCAATTCATCAAAAACTCCAATCTGACATCACTTCCGGTGACTTTTTTATTTTAATTTCTGTTTTGCCTCTGTCTGGGGGGGCCACCGCAGACCCTTTGGCATACACAGTCACAATTGCGACCTCTGCATCCCCTGTAGTTTCGCCCCTGTCAGCAGGGTCCACAGACAATTCTATTATTTTCTAAGGTGAAGATGACTCACATTTTAGTGATTATTTACCGTTGGTAGCTAAGTGAGCGGAGGTAATATCCAACTTTAAAATAACAATTAAAAAAAACATCAAAATGCTTTTTGTTAGTTTTTTGCTACCACGGTATTTTAAAACACCAGCCCTCGTGGACCCATAACAGTTGGCATATGAGAAGGGAATTAGAAATAATGTGTTGTCTTGTTTGAGAGGAAGACATTCAACCGCTGCGAATCTGAAGGGGGAGGCGTTGCACCAGCAGCTCACAAGAGCTGCTAGTGCAATGCTGAATACAGAGAGCGTATTGCTCTCCGCATTCAGCGAGGTCTGTCGGACCTGATCCGCACTGTTGGATCAGGTCCGACAGACCTTTGTTAAATAGGCCCCATGTTGTAGAAATGTTTGTATCGGTATGAAACGCTCCTCCTGAACAGGACATAGACAGTAAGCAAGGGTTAAACACATAGTTAATGAGCCTCTGTGCAAAAATAAAATGGTCTAATTCATTAAATAATTTTATTATTTCACTAAAATGTTCATTGAAATATGGTTGAGAAGAGAGATTGGGAAGAAAGAACGGCCAAAGTCTGAACCTTAAGATACCCCAACAAAGAAAATCAGTGAGAAGACAATGAAAGAGACGTTATTGAGATAAATAAATACAAAGCTGTATATTTGGAAATTATCCATTAGACACTTCAGCCCCTTTTTCCCTATTCCATTTTTTTCCCTGAACTCATGTTTAAAGGACCAGTAAATTCAAAATGATCATGATTCCAATAGATCATGCCGTTTTAAACAACTTTCAATTATGCTACTATCTAATTTGTATCTTTTCTCTTAGTAACATTTGTTGAAAAGCATACATAGGTAGGCTCAGAAGCAGTAATAAACTACTGGGAGTTAGCTGGTGATTCATGGGTGCATATATATATATGCTTCTTCTCTTTTGCTCACCTGGTGTGTTCAGCTACCTCCCAGTAGTGATTGTTCAATGAAGGATACCAAAAGAATGAAGCCAATTTGCTAAGAGAAGTACATTGCAAAGTTGTTTGTTCTGTCTGAATCATGAAAAAAATGGGTTTCATTGTGTCCCTTTAAGTACTGTAACCCAAGCAGTTGCTGAACAATTAAGTTGAATATCCCCAATGCTCAGAATGTGTTCGTTCTCACATGGCACTTATATGGTTTTTACTAATGTCATATGTATTGCCAGTCTGTATTATTAAAATAGGGACCAGAACCTTACACTTAAACCAAACAAACCAAAACAGAAATGATGAGAGAGAGAGAGTTTTACATTTTAAATTACAGGTAATGGGATAAAATAAATAATGAAAGTATATTGTAATGTTTATATTACAATCACATTGTTACCTCTAAAAGTACTTGTTACTGAAATGATTGCTAAACACAGAATAAACCAGACAAATAATAAACAACAAAACACAGCACTTACCAGCTTCGGACATTAGATGGCAAGGGGAGATCTCATGGATTTCCATTTGTCACAAGCTTCTGTGATGGTGAGTTCACCGCGCTAAAGAGATAAGTGGATTTGTCAGTGAGAAAAAGTAACAGTGTTACACCAATAGTAAAACTATATCTGCTGCACAACTAGGGATTGTACATTGTATAGTGCAGATAATGAGTTTGCTGATCA
This sequence comes from Bombina bombina, assembly GCF_027579735.1. Classification (NCBI taxonomy): domain Eukaryota; kingdom Metazoa; phylum Chordata; class Amphibia; order Anura; family Bombinatoridae; genus Bombina; species Bombina bombina. The sequence continues at coordinate 868,072,272 of NC_069500.1, forward strand.
TTTCAGTCAACAATGATGCTTGTTTTGTGTGTTTGGTCTGTACTTTATTTCTAAAGGGAAGAGCTTATTTTACTAACTGCAACAGTAACTTGCAGGATTTAGCCTCAATATTGTATTAAAGGGATATGATACTCAAATGTTGAAACACATGAAAGTGATGCAGCATAGCTGTAAAAAAGCTGACTAGAAAATATCACCTGAACATCTCTATGTAAAAAATAAAGATATTTTACTTCAAAATGTCCTAAGTAGTCATATCCCATTGTAAAGGACTTAAAGCAGCAAATCAGTATGCTTGTCCTGGGACCTGCAACGGAGCGTGCCTCATGCACACTCATGTTATTTCCATTTCCCAGTTTAAGGAAGTTTACTATGAAATCTCATGCAAAGTTAAGTGAAATCTCATGAGATTACAGTAAAAGGGTTCATGACCTCAGCACTGCTGATGCTGATTGGCTGCTGTTCGTTTCTTTTTTTTTTTTTTACCTGCAGCTGGACAGCAGCTGAAGTATAACTGTTTACTCTGGTGAGCTGAGGAAATTGTGAGGTAAAAATATCTTTCTACATAGAGATGTTCAGAGTATATTTTCCTGTCAGCTTTTTACAGTTATACTGCATCACTTTCATGTGATTTAGCATATGAGTATTATGTCCCTTTAACTGAGTTGTAGCGACAACTGAAATGTATATTACAGATTACATAACATAATGATGCAAGAGCAGAGTGAAGTGAACAGAATGCAGTCATTGTTTTTTGTCCTTACTTTTCTGCGGCTTGGCATCCTCTTCTCCCCTCTCTGTGGTGGCAGCGATTCCTGCACACTATGGCCTGTGCCAGCAGACGGGCTGCACATCTTAAGGAGAACATGGGGAGAAACAACAATTACTTTGACAAAAGCCTCAGACCAATGCAATAGAGATTTACTGTGCATTACTCTGTTATTTGGTTGCAGGTCTGTCTGATAAAGCTTTAAGGGAAATTAGACTCATAGCGTATATAGGAAATTAAGCACTGCATTACAAAATATGCTTTTGATTATCACATAACTTAACACTGTTTTTTTTGTAGCACCATTAACAAGGTCGTGGAGATCAAAAGCATTTCAGGTATACACCCCCTAAAATGCCTGGTGGGATCCATGTTCCTGATCTCATTTTCTGTGGCCAATTAGGGACAAATGTAAAAATAATTGCACTCTGTGCTAACTAATCACTGTGCAGAATGTTGCAGATTCAGTTAACTTAACTATACTTAAGTATGATGTACGTACTTCATCATACTTTTAGTCATTTTTTTAACAAAATGTACATTATTTTGCAATGTTCTCTGCTGAAGCCAATTATGAAAATATGTAACAGAGTTGAACTAAATTCTGCAGTGTGCACTTCCAATTCTCAAAACTGGGAAAAAAAACATTTTTAGAAATTCAGATAGAGCTTGTCATTTTAAACATTTTCGATTTATTTCTATTTTCTTAAAGCATAAACCAAGGTACGCCCATAAGTCCTCAGGAGTCTGCACATGTATTTAGTGCTCTATGGCAGCAGTATTGCAACAACATATAGCATTGCTTCAAATATTGTTGCTAATGCTGCTGCCACAGAGTACTAAAGACATGTGCACTCATAGGTTTACACTTCAACAAAATATATGAAAAGAACAATGTAACTGATGTAAGAAGTAAATTGGAAAGTTGCTTAATATTGCACACTTTATCTAGATCATGAATGTTTATTTTGACTTTACTGTCCCTTTAAATTACAGTAAAAGGAGGCAAAGTAAATAATGAAAGAATATTACAAAGTACAGTATATTTAAACACAATTAAACATTTTATATCACGTGTTTCATGTCCATTTGTAACGGTTATATTTTTCCCATTTTGTCGCTAGGTGATTTGAGATAATTGTTACATACCTCTAAAAGTACTTAATAGAGAAATGATTGATAAAGACTGATTGAATAAACCAGACAGATAATAAACATTAAAACAAAACTCTTACCAGGTCAGGACGTTCAATGATAAGGTGAGATCTCATGGATTTCCATTTCTCACAAGTTTCTGTGATGCTGAGTTCACCGCGCTAAAGAGATGTGTAGAAGTATTGGTGAGAACAAGTATACTTGACATTGATGCTTGTTTTGTATTTTACTTTGATTTTATACCTTATATATATATATATATATATTGTATAGTATATATATATGTGTGTGTGTTTTATACTGTACATATAAAATTGTTAATGTTATTACTTTTTTGCGGCTTAGCTTTATCGTCTCCCCGCGCAGTGGTGGGAGGGATTCACCCAGGTTATAGCCTCTGGTTGCATCAGAAGCTGAGTCATATATGTTCTTCTTTAGATCTGTCAGTGAAACAAATAGTTAAATTAAAGTTACATCATTCTATTCATTAGTAATACAAACAGAGAGATAATTTTCATTAGATTTTTTTGGCTGAAGTTACCCACTAAGAGATATAAAGTATTTTCGTACTATAGGGACATGAAAGCCAAACATTTTCCTTCATGATTCAGATAGAGAATACAATTTTAAACAACATTCCAATTTATTTCTATTATCTAATTTGCTTCATTCTTCAGATATCCTTTGTTAAAGAAATGGCAATGCACATGGGTGAACCAATCACACGAGGCATTTATATGCAGCCACCAATCAGCAGCTACTGAGCCTATTTAGATATACTTTTCAACAGGTTGGTTGACATCCTCTGCTAGCGCGAATGTGCAGGGGGCAGCATTGCACAAGCATTTCACTAGAAATGCTTGTGCAATGATAAATGCTGACATCGTTTGCTGTCGGCATTTAACGATGTGTGGAGAACATTGTCCACTACAGCAGATCATGTCTGCCCGCACATTGATAAATCTACCCCAATGTGTTCAGCTATCTTCCTGTAATAATCTGCTGATCCTTCAACCAGGAATACTAAAGGAATGAAGCACATTTATTAATAGATGTAAACTCAAAAGTTGTTTAAAATTGTTTGCTCTATCTGAAACATGAGAGAATATTTTTGGGTTTGATATTATTTTAATCAGAAGATAAAGTAAATTGGAGGTATGGAGAAATCCTCAAATAGAATCAGATTAGTTCTGAACTGACTTAAAGGGACATATCAATGGACTAATAAAATGCTCTAATTCATCATTTATTTTTTGCAGTAATGTGTGTTATTCACTATGCAATGCCCTTCCTAAGCAGGCCATGTACAGTGAGTCGATCAGCCTTGCAGGCCTTAAACACATAGTTGCAGGTCTAATTAAGCCATTTTATTATTTCACTAACATGTTCATTAAAATTAAATTGATAAGAGAGACTGGATGAGTGAGAGGCCAAAGTCTGAACCTTAAAGGGACATGAAACCCCAAAAAACTAAATTTATGCATACCTGATAAATGTATTTCTTTCCGGATACGAAGAGTCCACGGCTTGAGTAATTACTGTTGAGAATATCACTCCTGGCCAGCAGAAGGAGGAAAAGAGCACCACGGTTAAACTGTTAAGTATCACTCCCTTACCCACAATCCCCCAGTCATTCGACAAAAGGGAAATGGAGAAAAAGGAGTAACACAAAGTGTAGAGGTGCCTGAGGTTATAGTCAAAAGAACAACTGTCTTAAAATAAAGGGTGGGGCCGTGGACATATCCGAAAATAAATACATTTATCAGGTAAGCATAAATTTTGTTTTCCTTTCCTAAGATATGGTGAGTCCACGGCTTGAGTAATTACTGTTGGGAACCAATACCAAAGCTAGAGGACACGGATAAATAGGGAGAGAAAAGACGGGCAGTCCTAAACAGAAGGCACCATCGCTTAAGGAACCTTTTCCCAAAAGAAGCCTCAGCCGAGGCAAAAGTATCAAATTTGTAAAATGTTGAAAAAAGTATGTAGAGAAGACCAAGTTGCAGCCTTGCAAATTTGTTTCACAGAAGCTTCATTTTCGAAGGCCCAAGAAGAGGAAACAGCTCTTGTGGAATGAGCCGTAATTCTCTCAGGAGGCTGCTGTCCAGCAGTCTCATAAGCCAAACAAATTATACTTTGTAACCAAAAAGAAAGAGTAGAAGCAGTAGCTTCCTGACCTTTATGTTTCCCAGAGAAACAGACAAAGAGGATCCTTAGTCGCCTTTAAGTAGAATTTAAGAGCACGTACAACATCCAAATTGTGTAACAAATGTTCTTTGGAAGAAGAAGGATTAGGACACAAAGAGGGAACAACAATTTCCTGATTGATATTTCTATTAGAAACAATCTTAGGAAGGAAACCTAACTTAGTACGAAGAACCGCCTTATCAGCATGAAAAATAAGATAAGGAGAGAGAGCCGAGATTCTTTGAGCAGAAGAGATAACAACAAGAAACAAAACCTTCCAAGATAACAACTTAATGTCTATGGAATGCAACAGCTCAAACAGAGCCAGCTATAAAACTTTAAGAACAAGGTTAAGGCTCCAAGGGGGAGCAACAGACTTAAAGACAGGCCTGATTTTTAACCAAGACAAAAAGATTGCACATCTGGCACATCCGCCAATCGTTTATGTAGTAAAACTAATAAAGCAGAAATCTGACCCTTCAGGGTACTGACTGGCAATCCCTTCTCCAGGCCTTCCTGAAGAAAAGATAAAAATCTAGGAATTCTAATTATACTCCAAGAGTAGCCCAAGGGCTACTCATGGAGTATAATTAGAATTCCTAGATTTTTATTCACACCAATAAAGATATTTATGTCATATCTAATGGTAAATCTTTATAGTGATTCAGAAAAACCACGCTTAGACAGAATTAAGCGTTCAATCTCCAAGCAGTCAGCTTCAGAGAAACGAGATTTGGATGAAGAAAGGGACCTTGAATCAGAAGAGCCTTCCTCAGAGGTATTCTCCAAGGTGGGAGAGATGAAATCTCCACTATGTCTGCAAACCAGATCCTGCAAGGCCACGCAGGGGCTATTAGAATTACTGACACCCTCTCCTGTTTGATACAAGCAATGATACGTGGAAGGAGGGCAAACAAAGGAAACAGGTATTAAAACTTGAAAACCCAAGGAACCACCAGAGCATCTATCAGAACGACCTGTGGATCTCTTGATTTTGAACCTTTCCTTGGAAGCTTGACGTTCTGACGGGACGCCATCAAATCTAACTCTGGCACCCCCCATTTGAGGACTAAGCTCGAAAACACCTCTGGATGGAGTTTCCACTCCCTGGAATCAAAATTGTGTCTGCTCAGAAAATCCGCTTCCCAGTTGTCTACTCCTGGAATGCGGATGTCAGATACACAGCAATTGTGGGTCTCTGGTCACTGAAGAATCCGAGTAACCTCCTTCATGGCTAAGGAACTCCAAGTTCCTCCCTGGTGATTGATGTAAGCCACAGAGGTTATGTTGTCTGACTGGAACCTGATAAACTGGGCTGAGGACAACTGAGGCCAAGCCAATAGAGCATTGTAAATTGCCCTCAACTCCAAGATGTTGATGGAAGAGCAGACTCCTCCAGAGTCCAAAGGCCCTAAACGTTTAACGAGTTACAGGCTGGCATCCGTGGTCACGATTACCCAGGAAGGTCTCCAAAAGTATGTGCCCTGAGACAGATGTTCCTGAGAAATCCACCATGGGAGAGAATCCCTTGATGACTGATCTCTGAGATAGATCCGCATGGTCGCCATTCCATTTTCTGAGCATGCACAACTGGAGAGCTCTCAAATGGAATCGAGCAAAAGGAATAATGTCCATGGAAGTCACCATCAGACCAATTACCTCCATACATTGAGCCATTGAAGGATGAGCAGAAGCCTGAAGAGAGATGCAAGAGAAAATGATTTTGTTTTTCCTGACCTCTATTATGGTCCATAAGAACACTACTCTTGCAGCAGGGGAAAGGGAACTTTTTTCCAGATTCACATTCCATCCGTGGAAACGAAGAAAAGACAACAATATATCTGTGAGATTTTGCTAGTTGAAAAGATGGCGCCTAAACCAATATGTTGTCCAGGTAGGGCGCCACAGCAATTCCACCAGAATGGATCACTGCCAAAAAAGCCCCCAGAACCTTTGAAAACATTCTGGGAGCCATGGCTAGACCAAATGGAAGGGCCACAAACTGGAAATGTTTGTCCAGAAAGGCAAATCTCAGGAATCTGTGATGGTCCCTGTAAATAGAAACATGAAGATAAGCATCCTTTAGGTCTATGGTTGTCATGAACTGACCCTCTTGTACTAAAGGAAGAATGAAGCGTATAGTCTCAATCTTGAAGAATGGAACTATGAGAAACTTGTTTAGACACTTCAAGTCTAGAATGGGACGGAAAGTTCCCTCTTTTTTGGGAATCACAAATAGGTTGGAGTAGAACCCGAGACCCTGTTCCTGCACTGGAACTAGAACTATCACTCCCAGAGAGGAAAGATGTTGTATACATTTCCAGAACACCTCTCTCTTTATCTGACCTGCAGATAATCTTAAGAGAAGAAATCTGCCTCTGGGAGGAAAAGTCTTGAATTCCAATTTATAACCCTGGGATACTATGTCTACAGTCCATGGATCTGAGACGTGTATCCAGGCTTGAGAGAACTGAGAAGTCTGCCTCCCACCTGATCCAATCCCGGATCGGGGCCAAATCCTTCATGCTGATTTGGAATCAGCTGAGGGTTTCTTTTATTGTTTTCGCTTGTTCCAACACTGATTTGGTTTCCAAGAAGACTTGGATTGTTCCTGCTTGGAAGAAGAAGGGGAAGGCTTTCCTCTGAAGTAACGAAAGGAATGAAAATTACTCTGACGTCCTTTAGGCCTATTCTTCTTATCTTGAGTTAGAAAAGACCCTTTTCCATCCGTAATATTAGAGATAATTTCTGCCAAACCGGGTCCAAACAAGGTTTTGCCCTTGTGAGGAATCGCCAGAAGCTTGACTTTAGAGGAAACGTCCACAGACCAGGATTTCAACCATAATGCCATGCGGGCTAGGACAGCGAAACTAGATGTTTTAGCTCCTAGTCTAACAACCTGTAAAATGGCATCTGCAATAAAGGAATTGGCCAATTTAAGAGCTTTAATCCTATCTTGAATTTCATCCAAGGAAGTCTCTACTTGAAGAGACTCAGACAAGGCGTTGAACCAATAAGATGCCGCATAAGTCACGGTGGCAATACACACCGCAGGTTGCCATTGGAGACCTTGATGAACATAAATCTTTTTTCAAATAAGCCTCCAGCTTCTTGTCCTTTGGATCCTTAAAAGAGCAGCTATCCTCAATAGGAATAGTGGTTTTCTTAGTCAGAGTGGAAATGGCCCCTTCAACTTTGGGTACAGTATACAAGGGGGCCTATCTATCAAGCTCGGAATGGAGCTTGATGTCCTGTGTTTCTGGCGAGCCTGCAGGCTCGCCAGAAACACAGGTTTCTCCCATTCCTGTGAGATAATCTCCCTAGTATGGTACAGCACAGGAAAAACCTCAGATGTGGAAGGTTCATCAAAGAAAGTATTAAGTTTACTAGATTTCTTAGGAGTGACAATGACAGGGGTATCGGAGTCATCTAAAGTAGCTAAAATCTCCTTTAACACAAAGGTGTTCAAGCTTAAATCTGAAGGATACTACCTCAGTCTCAGAATAAGGAATTATACTGTCCGAATCTGAGATTTCACCCTCAGAAAGTCCCGATGTATCTTATTCATCAGACTTATGAGAAAGGGCAACTTGGGAAGCAGAACTGAGGACAGGCACCTTACTTTCTGAATTTCTAGATTTCCTCTTGCGTTTTCACTATAATCTGGGAATGGCAGCTAATGCCGCAGATACCGCTGAAAATACCTGGGCAGCAATTTCTGCCCTAAAAATAAACTCCACTAGGAGTTATAGAGGAAACGCAGGGCACTGCATGTGATGCCATTCAGGCTTGGGACGTAGCAGGAAAAAGCTGAGGTATTATTTAAACAGCTTTATCCTGAGAGACATTAGGCTCAAAAATGTTAACATAAAGAACAAAATTGCATAGGAGCTGCAATTTGTGCATCTGAACATAATAAGCATGAATTCATGAGAGCAGGCTCTTGCTCCATATCAGACATGTTGTGAAACAGTAAATAAACTTGTACAGATAAGTTTTAAAGATTTTAATATTGAATTAAAATAAGCCAAGGAAAAAATTCACTTTAAATTTTATCCCAAATTAGGATCGATCCCCAGCTAAAATTATGTGAGAAAAGTTAAGAAAAAACATTTAATAAACATCAAATAAACTTCTAAAATACCCCACAGGCAACCCCACACCTCAATTACTGAGGTGCCTTACCGCTAGCAATTAAGACCGGATCACCCAGAAATGGAAAAAAACAACTTTTTCCTCAGAAACGTTATGTTAGTAAAGCCGGTCATGTGACCGCAACTGCCAAGCTCAAATTACTGCTGTGATACAGAGAGGCACTAAAACTAACTTCCTGGTACACTGAGTACCAGAAATAACCGTTTTTTCAAACCGGACAGTTTAAAACGTTGCATTGTTTTATTTTAAAGCAAAGGGGTAATGAATAAGCTGCTGAAATAGAAAATTCAGCCTTACTTTAAGTTTAAACTTGTATTGTTTTATCAAGTAAAAATCGGCTAGATTACGAGTTTTGTGGTAAGAGCGCCTCGGTACTAACTTGCAAGTTATTTCCACCGCTTACCTCCCTATAGCGCTGCTATTACAGGTTTTCATAAACCCAGCGTTAGTAGGCAATATGTGAGCGTTGAGCAAAATTGAGCTCCATACCGCACTCAAATACCAGCGCTGCTTTGAGCTGGTTTTACGTGCTTGTGCACGATTTCCCCATAGACATCAATGGGGAGAGCTGGCTAAAAAAAACCCTAACACCTGCAATAAAGGAGCGTAAATTTCCGTAACGCAGCCCCATTGATTCCTATGGGGAAAGAAAATTTATGTTTACACCTAACACCCTAACATAAACCCCGAGTCTAAACACCCCTAATCTGCCGCCCCCGACATCGCCGCCACCTACATTACACTTATTAACCCCAATCTGCTGCCCCCGACACCGCCGCCACCTACATTATACTTATTAACCCCTAATTTGCCGCATTCAATGTCGCCGCCACCCACCTACACTTATTAACCCATAATCTGCTGCCCCCAATGTCGTCGCTACCTACCTACACTTATTAACCCCTAATCTTCCTCCCCCAACGTCTTCGCCACTATACTAAAGTTATTAAACCCTAAGTCTAACTCTAAGTCTAAGCCTAACACCCCTAACTTTAATATAATTAAAATAAATATAATTAAAAATTCCTATCACTAACTAAATAATTCCTATTTAAAACTAAATACTTACTTATAAAATAAACCCTAAACTAGCTACAATATAACTAATAGTTACATTGTAGCTATCTTAGATTTTATTTTTATTTCACAGCTAAGTTTGTATTTATTTTAACTAGGTAGACTAGTTAGTAAATAGTTATTAACTATTTACTAACTATCTAGTTAAAATAAATACAAATGTACCTGTAAAATAAAACCTAACCTGTCTTACACTAACACCTAACCTTACACTACAATTAAATAAATTACATTAATTAAATACAGTTAACTAAATTACAAAAAACAATAAACACTAAATTACACAAAATAAAAAAGAAATTATCAAATATTTAAACTAATTACACCTAATCTAATAGCCCTATCAAAATAAAAAAGCCCCCCCAGAATAAAAAAAAAACCTAGACTTCACTAAACTGCCAATAGCCCTTAAAAGGGCCTTTGGATGTTCCAATCAGCCAATAGAATGCAAGCTCAACCAATCGTAATTCAAGGGACGCCATCTTGGATGACGTCCCTTAAAGGAACCTTCATTCTTCGTTAGCCGTGGAAGAAGAGGATGCTCCACGCCGGATGTCTTGAAGATGGAGCCGCTCCACGCCGGATGGATGAAGATAGAAGATGCCGTCTGGATGAAGTCTTCTGCCGGCTTGGATGAAGACTTCGGCCCGCTTGGATGAAGACTTCTGCCGGCTTCGATGAGGACTTCTGCCGCTTCGTTGAGAATGGATGTCCCGTCTTCAAAAACTGTAAGTGGATCTTCGGGGGTTAATGTTAAGTTTTTTTAAGGGTTTATTGGGTGGGTTTTATTTTTAGATTAGGGTTTTTGGCACCGAAAAAGAGTTAAATGCCCAGGCAAATCCCAGCAAAAGGCCCAAGGGCTATTGGCAGTTTAGTGTAGGCTAGGGTTTTTTTTTTATTTTGGGGGGGCTTTTTTTATTTTGATAGGCTATTAGATTAGGTGTAATTAGTTTAAATATTTCATCATTTCTTTTTTATTTTGTGTAATTTAGTGGGTTTTTTTTTGTAAATTAGTTAATTGTATTTAATTAATGTAATTTATTTAATTGTAGTGTAAAGGTTAGGTGTTAGTGTAAGACAGTTTAGGTTTTATTTTACAGGTAAATTTGTATGTAGTTTAACTAGATAGTTAGTAAATAGTTAATAACTATTTACTAACTAGTCTACCTAGTTAAAATAAATACAAACTTAGCTGTGAAATAAAAATAAAACCTAAGATAGCTACAATGTAACTATTAGTTATATTGTAGCTAGCTTAGGTTTTATTTTATAGGTAAGTATTTAGCTTTAAATAGGAATTATTTAGTTAATGATAGGAATTTTGAATTAGATTTATTTTAATTATATTAAAGTTAGGGGTGTTAGGGTTAGACTTAGGGTTATTTTTAGGGGTTAATAACTTTAGTATAGTGGCGTCGATTTTGGGGGCAGCAGATTAGGGGTTAATAACAGTAATGTAGGTTGCGGCAATGTTAGGGACAGCAGATTAGAGGTTAATAATATTTAACTAGTATTTACGATGTAGGTGTGCGGCGGTTTAGGGGTTAATATGTTTATTCTAGTTGCGGCGATGTCGGGAGCGGCAGATTAGGAATTAATAATTTTATTTTAGTGTTTGCAATGCGGGAGGGCCTCGGTTTAGGGGTTAATAGGTAGTTTATGGGTGTTAGTGTACTTTTTAGCAGTTCAGTTATGAGTTTTATGTTACGGCGTTGTAACATAAAAGCCATAACTACTGACTTTCAGTTTACGGTATGGATCTTGACGGTATAGGCTGCACTGCTCACTTTTTGGCCGGACAGGCAAACTTGTAATACCGGCGCTGTGGAAGTCCCATTGAAAAAGGACTTTTCAAAAGCTGCGGTAGTTACGTTGCGTTACGGCCCAAAAAGTGTGCGGTACAGATATACCTGCAAGACTCGTAATACCAGCGGTAGTGAAAAAGAGCCATAACGATGCTTTTTCACTCAGAGTAGTCGCAGAGAGTAGCCAAATCTGGCTTCCTAACTAGGGCAGCAATTGTTAGGAAACTCAGTAAGTACCTCTTTACAAGTTCCTAACTGCTTTAAAGCCACCACAACCCGACTGCAAGGAATGACGAGGAATACGGCTATACCCCAAAACTTGCCTGTAGATTAAATTAAAAAAATTCTTCAGACACCTAAATATTACCTCCTTCATTCACCGAAGACAAATAGAATGACTGGGGGTTAAGGGTAAGGGAGTGATACTTAACAGTTTAACTGTGGTGCTCTTTGCCTCCTACTGCTGGCCTGGAGTGCTATTCCAAACAGTAATTACTCAAGCCGTGGACTCACCTTATCTTAGGAAAGAAATTTGTTTTCATGATTTAAATGGAGAATACAATTGTAAACAATTTTCCAATTTACTTCTTTTATCAAATTTGCTTAGTTCTCTTTGTATTCTTTACTGAAAAGGTTCAGGCACTGGGAGCTGCACATATATATCTATTGTCATTGGCTTACAGATGTGTTTTCAGCTAGCTCACAGTAGTGCACTGCTGTTCCTTCAATAAAGGATAATGACGCAAAATTGATAATAGAAGTAAGCTGGAAAGTTGTTTAAAATGTATGTTCTATCTCAATCATAAAATAAATATTGTTGGTTTTGTGTCTTTTTAATTTACCTGAACAAAGAACGGCAGTGAGAAGATACTGAAAGAAAACTCATAGAGATAATTAGAAACAATACAGAGCTGTTCTTTATAAAAAGATCCATTAGACCCTCCAGATTCAGATTGCACAGGCTTATAATATGGTCCATACCTCCCTTATACTTGTTGCCAGTCTGTAATGTTATTACCTTTCACTGATGTAGCATTGTCCAATACTGGTTTTTCCATATACGTGGGTCTCTTTATGTCCTTTAGAATAAAAACAAGAGGAAAATATACAGTTATTAGAAATAAGGCATAAGAAACAGCACTTTATTTGTCCATAGCTTAAGATCAAGTCAACAGAGATTTACAGCACATTAACCTGTTATTTAACTTTTGAAAAATCAAGAGCAGTTCAGGGATTCACCAACTGGAAAAGCCTAGTGGGGTCCATGTTCCTGGTCTCCTTTTTTGTGACCAATTATGGACAAATGTATAGAAGAGTGTGCTTGGTGCTAACCAATCACTGTGTAGATTGATGAAGATTCACTTAAAAGAACAGTAAATACCTTGAGATTTTAATATAAAACATTACTTACAGTATATGTAGTAAAACAAGTTTGCATTATACTTTCATTTTATATTTTGTCCTTTTTTCATGAAATGTATCTGTAAAAAAATTGTAGCGTTTCTAATTCTCAGAACTGGAATTACACACTGCCAGACTTCTCAAGGCCAACCCTGCTACATATCTTTCCCTAATTTACTTCAGCAAAAAACTAACATAATGGCCTTTTCTTCTGCAGACTCAAGCCCATGAGAATGGTGGGTGAAATTTGGCCATGGGAAAAACAACTGCAGCAAACACAATGTTAACTTGTTTTTACATTTTTTAGACTTGGCTAATATGTTAGTCAATAGAAGGACAACAGAAATGTCTGGTAATTACAATTGCGTCTCAGTAATAGTCAGACATGCACTTGTTTTATTTGTCTCTAGACTCATCTTCTCATCCATTGTCCAGTATATTAAATTAACATTCTTTTGCACAAATTATATGCTGATGTTTAAGCCCAGTGAAGGGTTAACCAGTTTACCGCTCTCGAGTTGAACCTTACCCATATGTTTCACCTCTGAGCTGGGGTCAATAATACAACAGTTACATGCCCTAACAAATTAAAGCATGCATTTTTGGCACCAGAATAGCTATTTAACCCCTTCAATGCAGATGGCGAGCTATGTTCGTCATGCACATAGCAGCCTGCAGGTTCATGACGATGCCTCTTTGTCATGCAGGGGGGTCGCCATTAAAACTCTGTTTTCAGTGATACCCTGCACTACAGGGTTTGGTGACCTAGTGGGTGCCACTCCCAGGCTTATGGGAGTGCTGGTGACGTCACCACACGTACGCACGTGTTAACGTCACAAAGATGGTTAACCCAGGAAGATCAGAGAAGCTTCTAGGGTGGAGATTCTTTAAGCCCCTCGATCTCAGCTCCCACAGTGGCTACAAACCTACAAGACCCCTGATTTAAAAAAGAATCACCTGCTTTGTAATAGAAAGCTGATAATTTAAAAACAAATTTCAACAATGTCCCTTTAAATCTCATTTTCCTCAAGAGCATACTGATGTAGGCTCAGGAGCGTGCATGTGTTTGCAACAATGAGGTCGATCAAAAACCCTTTAAAAATTTCATCTAATGATCTTTCTACAAAAATTCTCCATTAAAGGGAGACTAAACCCAATTTTTCTTTCTTTCATGAATCAGATAGAGAATGCAATTTTAAGCAACTTTCTAATTTACTCCTATGATCAATTTTTCTTTGTGCGCTTGCTATCTTTATTTAAAAAGAAGGAATGTGATGCATTGGAGCTGGCCAATTTTTTGTTTGAGAACCTGGGTTATGTTTGCTTATTGGTGGGTAAATGTAATCCTCCAATAAGCAAGCGCTATCCATGGTGCTGAACCTAAAATGGGCTGGCTGCTAAGATTTACATTCCTGCTTTTAACATAAAGATAGCTAGAGAACAAAGAAAAATTGATAAAAGGAGTAAATTAGAAATTTGATTAAAATTTCATGCTCTATCTGAATCATGAAAGAAAAAAAATTGGGTTCAGTGTCCCTTTAAAGTCTATGGGGATTTTGTAGATAAATTATTTGATAAGCTTTAATAAAAAATTGTGATTGGCCCCTAGATTTGTAACCATATTATACGAATATTATACATATAGTACCCAAGAAACGTGCACTCTCCTGAGCCTACCTCAGTATGCTATCATGGAAAGCAAATTATACAAAGGGAAATTGGAAAATGTGATAACAGATGTAAAGGGGACATGAAACACACATTTATTCTTTCAATATTCAGATACAGAATCAATTTTTAAACAGCTTTAGAATTTGCATCTATTATTTAATTTGCTTTGTTCTCTTGGTATTCTTAATTGCAAATTATACCTAAGTAGCCTCAGGAGCTGGTGGCTGACATATATGCCTTTTGTCATTGGTTCACCAGATGTGCTCAGGTAGCTCCCAGAACTGCATTATTGCTCCTTCAATACAGGATACCAAAAGAATGAGGCAAATTTGATAATAGAAGTCAAATTGAAAGTTGTTTAATCAACACACCTGATCTACCTGACATGCAGATAGCTCGTCATAAAAAAAGACTTGTAATATAACCACAAAAATTGAAACGCTTAGGATTGTGCACGAGCGACATTAATAATATAATAATAACTAGTATTTATATAGCGCCTTTCTCCCAGTGGGACTCAAAACGCTTTTTCAGCGCTCACTCTCGGAATTCACCAAATCGGCAGCTGAATAGTAATAGTTGTTATTATTACCCAATTTAATGGTACTCATTTTATCGACCTGTGACCTTGGATCTTTTAAACAGCCTTTTTTTGTTGTAGTCAGGGCATTTACCAACTGAGCTACCTCACCGGTACTACTCACATTTTTGTGATCTAGTCCTCTATTTTTATGGGGTAACTGAAATCACAAAATCTTGAATTGTACACTGATTAATGCAGTTAAATTTATTTGTTGTTTATGCCACTTGAACATAGTGCTTGTTTTTTGTTTTTTTTTATTGGTATATATATATATATATATATATATATATATATATATATATATATATATATATATATATATATATATATATATATATATATATATATATATATATATTTATTTATATTTATATTCTACTTTATTTATAAAGTGCCAACAAATTATGCAGCGCTGTCCATGGACACAAATGAGAAATGTACAACCATGATACAATATTTGTAAGAGAAGACACAATTACGAATACAGGAGGAACTGAGGGCACTATTTCCGTGGGAATTTACAATCTTAGAGCTAGTCCCTCAATTCCTCCTGTATTTGTTTGATAAATTGTGTCATCGTAGTACTTTTATAATTTGAACCCATGGAAAGCACTGCAGAATTTGTTGGCACTTTATAAATAAAGTATATATATATATATATATATATATATATATATATATATATATATATATATATATATATATATATATATATATTTAGCAAAGCGAATAAGATGTAACATTAAAGAAACACACAAAACAAGCACAATTTTCAAGTGACATAAACAACAAACTAATTAGTGTACAATTCAAGATTTAGTGATTTATTTTATAAAATTACAAATATAATTATGCCTGACCATAGAAGAAAATGTAAGAATAAGCAGACGTAATTCAATTCCATTGCTGTTGTAAACATACTTGAAAACGAGAGAAATCTCATTGTATCCTTCCTGGTAAAATATTTGATAAATAAATAAATAATTAAATAAATAACAGGTGGTAACAAGAAGAATCTCCGTTAAAGTATATAGAGCTGTTTTATGTTACCACCAGGTTACACAGTTTACAACAGCTATGGAAACAAAAACTAAAGGTGCTAATTTTACAGATTGTAGCAGCAATTTGCAGGATATTTCCCCAATAGTGTATTAGATCTGTTTTAGTAACAAAATAAAGTATATATTACAGATTGTTATTGTAATTACTTTTCTGCGGCTTGGCATTATCTTCTCCCCTTGCAGAGATAGGAGCGATACCCGCTCATCATGGGATCTGGTTGCTGGAGCAGCCGGGCAGTACATCTCCTTCTTTAGATCTGTGTAGGAAAACAAATAATTAAAGTTAATTCTCTCTATTCATTAGTAATACAGACAGACAGATGAAAGGTAGCTTTAGTTTGATTTGTTTTTTTTTTTACTAAAGTTACCCACAAAATACTGTGCTTTTAAATGAGGATAGAGAGAGAGAGAGTTGACAAACACACAAACTACACTCCAGAATTTCAGTCCTTTATCATCCGTGTGTTAGAGTTCCTCCTCACCCATACTTTTTTCTTTTTTGAAGGGAATTATTATCTTCAGAAATGCGGTACTGCCATGGGGGCTAAATTTTCCCCCTCATATGCTAATTTGTATCTTGGCAGTTGGGAAATTGAGAGCATTTATGGAGATGGTAACCCTTTCAGGTCTTACATATATTTTTACAAAAGATATATAGATGACCTTTTGTTTATATGGTCTGGTCCCCTTCAGGATATAGCCAATTTTGTTGCCTGGTCCAATCAAAATGAGCTGAATCTCAGCTTTACCTTTATTTCTGATCCCACTTGTATTGACTATCGTGATCTACCGCAAACCTATATTGGGCAACACACTCCTGCATGCTTCCAGCTGTCACCCAAAAAATCAAGCAATATACAGAGG
Organism: Bombina bombina; assembly: GCF_027579735.1. Lineage (NCBI taxonomy): Eukaryota > Metazoa > Chordata > Amphibia > Anura > Bombinatoridae > Bombina > Bombina bombina. Next base: position 868,089,000 of record NC_069500.1, read on the forward strand.
TGCAAGATGGAAAAAACACACAATATTCTGTACAAATGAACTAAGAACTGATACTCTCCTTTAGTGCAGACCGCAGCCTTCTTGCGGTTTCTCCCTTATGACTGTGTATAGATAGATAGTGGTAGTAGATGGCGCTGGTCTATTGAATGATGTTCTCTAATGAGTGAAGAGAAAACAAGCTTGAAGCATATATGGAAGCCAATAAATATAGGTGCAGTATACTCACTCCATAAGATGAATCTGTACAGCTGAAAGGAAACGTAGCATCAGATGGCAAGAGTCCACAGGTTCCTGGTGTCAGATACTGAATTTTCAGGTTTATCCAAAAATGGACTATAAATGAATAGAGACCCAAATGACAAAAGTATCCAGTGAAAAATTGAAAAAAATGTAGTAACTTAAATAAGAAGATTACAGCTCAGCAGAGCAAAACAAGATCTTGACAATCTTTCAACAAAGGATAAAAATATTTTATTTGCTCCTCAATAATGAGCAAATAAAATCCTCAGTGAGCAAATAAAATCTTTTTATCCTTTGTTGAAAGATTGTCAATATCTTGTTTTGCTGTGCTGAGCTGGAATCCCCTTATTTATGGAGTAAGTTACTACATTTTTTTTTCAATTTTACACTGGATACTTTTGTCATTTGGGTCTCTATTCATTTATAGTCCATTTTTGGATAAACCTGAAAATTCAGTATCTGACACCAGGAACCTGTGGACTCTTGCCATCTGACGCTACGTTCCCTTTCAGCTGTACAGATTCATCTTATGGAGTGAGTATACTGCACCTATATTTATTGGCTTCCATATATGCTTCAAGCTTGTTTTCTCTTCACTCATTAGAGAAACTCATTCAATAGACCAGAGCCATCTACCACCACTGTCACCCAAAAAATACCTCATATACTGTGGCAAAAGGGCAATTCATGAGAATAAAGAGAAATTGCAGTAGACAGCAGGATTACATGCAGGAGGCTAAGTTGCTCGAGAATAGACTCAGAGGCACTATACTAAGAGTCACATCAAGGAAGCCAAATAACAAGAAGATTGTTTCTAGAGAATCTATGCTACAAGATAAACACAAAAATACAACTAAAGATTTTAAGGGTATTTATTTTGTGACCAGTTTTAGTGCACTGTACTCAGAAATTTGCAATATTGTGAGAAAACATTTTCCACTTTTGGCCGCTGATAAAAAACTTACCCATACAGTTAGGGAAGGAATTAGATGCTCATACAAAACTTGTGCCACTCTTGCTTCCATCTTGTCCCCCCACACAATTAAGGCAGAGCTCTCAACAATCAAGCTCCTGGCTTAGACATTTGGGAATGTTCAGATGTGGCCATAAGAAATGTAAGCCTTGTGATTATGCATTGATCACATCTGAATTTAGATCCACAGTAACAGGCCAAGTTTATCCTATACAGTCATGAGTAAATTGTACCAGCACAAATGTCATCTATCTTATTACTTGCACTCTATGCAATCTTCAATATGTGGGGCTCACCTCAAGGGACATCAATTCCCGGATCAGGGAACACATATCTACACTCACTAGAGGAACTGCTACCACCCCTTTGGTGCAACACTTTGCAACCAAACATGACAGCTGCCTCAATTCTTTCAGATGGTCTGCCATAGAAAAAGCTAAGGTTCCCCACAGGGGTGGTAATCTTGAGAAGGTTCTGGCTAAATGTGAGGTATATTGGATTTTCCAATTAAGATCAAGACTTCCACAGGGTCTAAACTCAAGGTTTGACCTTATTAATTATTAGGAGTCATTTTTTGGTCACACCTTTATCTGATATCTTTAACCTGACATTTAAAACCTGGAATATTTCTATAACCTGGGATTTTTCAATAGCACATATGGTTGCTCAATTGGTAAATATAAACGGTAAATGTAAATATAAATATTATCTCTCTTTCCTACACAGTAAGCAATACAGCTATCCTTCAGCTTTAAGCTGTATGTTTTGACAGTTCACCTTTTTGCAACTATGTGCTTATGTATTCCTATCTCCCTATATACTTAGGTCTTTTTATAGCTAGTAGGTCTAACCTATATTTTGTACTATATATATATATATATATATATATATATATATATATAGTATATATATATATAATACAATATATTATACATATAACCCAGTATATTACATTAAATATAATAGTATACTCCTGTGTTGTGTTTTGCTGTTGCTTATGTTTTGCTTTAGTTTATTGCATTACAATGTACAGCTCGGTTTGTATTCTATTACACCATGTTAGCGTATCCAGACCTGTATATAGTACATAGTACATTATAGTTTCCCTCTTTCTCCTTCTCTCCTTCTTTCCACTCCTGTCTGTTGCTCTAAGGGTTAATTCCTTATATTAGGATTGCTGAAGTGGGCGTGCTTTCTTTGTATCTCATTAGGTGTTTTAGCCTATCAGATTTAATTTCACCCTTTTTAATTGTACACGTGTTTAGCACCACAGGCTATGATCACGGATTTCAGCCGAAACATGTAAGCCATTGGTGCCACGCTCACTCTGCTTTTACTTTGTTTGCACTGTTCACCCAGAGTATGTTTTTGCTCTGTTTTTAAAGTTGGAAACAATAAACCTACTTTTTATTCATCTATGTGCTTTTGGGACGTCATACTTTCTACGTTTTGCTAGAGAGAGAGATAGACAGATAAATAGATAGATGTTTAGATAGAATAAGTGCTGCAAAATCTGTTGTCACTCTACAAATACCTGATAATAATAATAACAATAGATAGATAGATAGATAGATAGATAGATAGATAGGCTTTAACATATACAGTGGGGCAAAAAAGTATTTAGTCAGCCACCAATTGTGCAAGTTCTCCCACTTTAGAAGATGAGAGAGACCTGTAATTTTCATCATAGGTATACCTCAACTATGAGAGACAAAATGTGGAAACAAATCCAGGCAATCACATTGTCTGATTTGGAAAGAATTTATTTGCATATTTTGGTGGAAAATAAGTATTTGGTCACCTACAAACAAGCAAGATTTCTGGCTCTCACAGACCTGTATCTTCTTCTTTAAGAGGCTCCTCTGTCGTCCACTCATTACCTGTATTAATGGCACCTGTTTGAACTTGTTATCAGTATAAAAGACACCTGTCCACAACCTCAAACAGTCACACTCCAAACTCCACTATGGTGAAGACCAAAGAGCTGTCGAAGGACACCAGAAACAAAATTGTAGTCCTGCAGCAGGCTGTGAAGACTAAATCTGCAATAGGCAAGCAGCTTGGTATGAAGAAATCAACTGTGGGAGCAATAATTAGAAAATGGAAGGCATACAAGACCACTGATAATCTCCCTCGATCTGGGGCTCCACGCAAGATCTCACCCCGTGGGGTCAAAATGATCACAAGAACGGTGAGCAAACATCCCAGAACCACACGGGGGGACCTAGTGAATGACCTGCAGAGAGCTGGGACCAACGTAACAAAGGCTACCATCAGTAACACACTACGCCGCCAGGGACTCAGATCCTGCAGTGCCAGACGTGTCCCCCTGCTTAAGTCAGTACATGTCCGGGCCTATCTGAAGTATGCTAGAGAGCATTTGGATGATCCAGAAGCGGATTGGGAGAATGTCATATGGTCAGATGAAACCAAAGTAGAACTGTTTTGTAGAAACACAACTCACCGTGTTTGGAGGAGAGAGAATGCTGAGTTGCAACCAAAGAACACCATACCTACTTTGAAGCATGGGGGTGGCAACATCATGCTTTGGGGCTGTTTCTCTGCAAAGGGAACAGGACGACTGATCCGTGTACATGAAAGAATGAATGGGGCTATGTATCGTGAGATTTTGAGTGCAAACCTCCTTCCATCAGCAAGGGCATTGAAGATGAAACGTGGCTGGGTCTTTCAGTGAATTAAGTAAGGGCTCATCACTCTTACACTATGTAGGCACATCAGTTTAATGTTCAGTTTGTGGGATTCCATCGTATCAATCATTAGGACTATTTTTAATACTTAGCAAAGGTTACACTATATAATCAGTAAGCTACAAGCATAATGTGTATATGTAAATTCATCTACCGTAGCGCTAAATACTTTCTGAAAGATAGATGTTAGCTAATGCAGCAATAAATATGGGTGCACGTAGAATTCGGTAGATAAAGCGAGTGATTTTAGCTAACTTAGCATAATACCATTGCAAATACATTGATTGTAGCAATAGTAACAAAGTACAGCTAACGATCAGTGATTGGGCAAACAGTTGGTTACTTGCAGCCAATCGGAAGTTGAGTTTCACCTACCAGTATGTTCACATAAGATCGCATGGGATTCGCCATGGGATGGGCGTGTACATAACACGCGATGTGATTGGATAGATAACTCATACATTAGGTATTTAAGGAACCGTTAGCGATACACTCGTCTTGTCAATTCTATCTTGCACATTGAAAAAGGCCACTACTCGGCCGAAACGCGTTTGTGTGAAGCATGCTAGTTTGAATGGTGTTTGATTTTAATTATCTTTATCTTTTGACACTCCACTCAATAAGTAATTTTTCTGCAAGGGACTCGAACACAGCATTGAAGCCATCCCTGTCACCTGAAGCCAGCGTATCCAGTTACTGGCCAGGAATACAGGGGGGTGGCTGAATCTGTGTTTATCGTCTCGGTATATTGCAGTTGGTAATTTAAATGTGTGTGTGTGGAGCACAATGGTAATTCAATAGGGATTTATCCCAGTTGTAATTTCAAATACATTTTAATGGTGGTTTAAATAAATAATATGTTTTAACTTATCTATCTCCTCAACTATTAGTTGAATTTGTCTCAACATATTTACTATAATTACAGGAATGAGTGCTAATTAACCCCTTCTTGTCCAGCTTTCCCCTACCCTGTTTATCTTACAATTTTTAAGGGTTAGCACCAGGGATTATCATATCCCTTATTCCTATATATTAATTATCACTGTGCCAAGACTCCCTTTTTATTTGTAAATGATCCCAAACACACCACCCGGGCAATGAAGGAGTGGCTTTGTAAGAAGCATTTCAAGGTCCTGGAGTGGCCTAGCCAGTCTCCAGATCTCAACCCCATAGAAAACCTTTGGAGGGAGTTGAAAGTCAGTGTTGCCCAGCGACAGCCCCAAAACATCACTGCTCTAGAGGAGATCTGCATGCAGTAATGGGCTAACATACCAGCAACAGTGTGTGACAACCTTGTGAAGACTTACAGAAAATGTTTGACCTCTGTCATTGCCAACACAGGATATATAACAAAGTATTCAGATGAACTTTTGATATTGACCAAATACTTATTTTCCCCCATAATTTGCAAATAAATTGTTTCCAAATCAGACAATGTGATTGTCTGGATTTGTTTCCACATTTTGTCTCTCATAGTTGAGGTATGCCTATGATAAAAATTACAGGCCTCTCTCATCTTCTTAAGTGGGAGAACTTGCACAATTGGTGGCTGACTAAATACTTTTTTGCCCCACTGTATATACATACATACACATGTCTAAATATGTTTATATGTATGTGTATATATATATATATATATATATATATATATATATACAGGGAGTGCAGAATTATTAGGCAAATGAGTATTTTGACCACATCATCCTCTTTATGCATGTTGTCTTACTCCAAGCTGTATAGGCTCGAAAGCCTACTACCAATTAAGCATATTAGGTGATGTGCATCTCTGTAATGAGAAGGGGTGTGGTCTAATGACATCAACACCCTATATCAGGTGTGCATAATTATTAGGCAACTTCCTTTCCTTTGGCAAAATGGGTCAAAAGAAGGACTTGACAGGCTCAGAAAAGTCAAAAATAGTGAGATATCTTGCAGAGGGATGCAGCACTCTTAAAATTGCAAAGCTTCTGAAGCGTGATCATCGAACAATCAAGCGTTTCATTCAAAATAGTCAACAGGGTCGCAAGAAGCGTGTGGAAAAACCAAGGCGCAAAAAAAATTACTGCCCATGAACTGAGAAAAGTCAAGCGTGCAGCTGCCAAGATGCCACTTGCCACCAGTTTGGCCATATTTCAGAGCTGCAACATCACTGGAGTGCCCAAAAGCACAAGGTGTGCAATACTCAGAGACATGGCCAAGGTAAGAAAGGCTGAAAGACGACCACCACTGAACAAGACACACAAGCTGAAAAGTCAAGACTGGGCCAAGAAATATCTCAAGACTGATTTTTCTAAGGTTTTATGGACTGATGAAATGAGAGTGAGTCTTTATGGGCCAGATGGATGGGCAGTGGCTGGATTGGTAAAGGGCAGAGAGCTCCAGTCCGACTCAGACGCCAGCAAGGTGGAGGTGGAGTACTGGTTTGGGCTGATATCATCAAAGATGAGCTTGTGGGGCCTTTTCGGGTTGAGGATGGAGTCAAGCTCAACTCCCAGTCCTACTGCCAGTTTCTGGAAGACACCTTCTTCAAGCAGTGGTACGGGAAGAAGTCTGCATCCTTCAAGAAAAACATAATTTTCATGCAGGACAATGCTCCATCACACGCGTCCAAGTACTCCACAGCGTGGCTGGCAAGAAAGGGTATAAAAGAAGAAAATCTAATGACATGGCCTCCTTGTTCACCTGATCTGAACCCCATTGAGAACCTGTGGTCCATCATCAAATGTGAGATTTACAAGGAGGGAAAACAGTATACCTCTCTGAACAGTGTCTGGGAGGCTGTGGTTGCTGCTGCACGCAATGTTGATGGTGAACAGATCAAAACACTGACAGAATCCATGGATGGCAGGCTTTTGAGTGTCCTTGCAAAGAAAGGTGGCTATATTGGTCACTGATTTGTTTTTGTTTTGTTTTTGAATGTCAGAAATGTATATTTGTGAATGTTGAGATGTTATATTGGTTTCACTGGTAAAAATAAATAATTGAAATGGGTATATATTTGTTTTTTGTTAAGTTGCCTAATAATTATGCACAGTAATAGTCACCTGCACACACAGATATCCCCCTAAAATAGCTATAACTAAAAACAAACTAAAAACTACTTCCAAAACTATTCAGCTTTGATATTAATGAGTTTTTTGGGTTCATTGAGAACATGGTTGTTTTTCAATAATAAAATTAATCCTCAAAAATACAAATTGCCTAATAATTCTGCACTCCCTGTATATATAAATATTTTATTATATCTTTTCATGTGACAACACGGAAGAAATGATACTTTGCTATAATGTAAAGTAGTCAGTGTACAGCCTGTATAACAGTGTAAATTTGCTGCCCCCTCAAAATAACTCAACACACAGCCATTAAGGTCTGAACAGTTGGCAACAAAAGTGAGTACACCCCTAAGTGGAAATGTCCAAATTGGGCCCAAAGTGTCAATATTTTGCGTGGCTACCAATATTTTCCAGCACTGCCTTAACCCTCTTGGGCATGGAGTTCACCAGAGCTTCACAAATTGCCACTGGAGTCCTCTTCCACTCCTCCATGATGACATCACAGAGCTGGTGGATGTTAGAGACCTTGTGCTCCCCCACCTTCTGTTTAAAGGGACAGTCTACACCAGAATTGTCATTGTTTAAAAAGATAGATAATCCCTTTATTACCCATTCCCTAGTTTTGCATAACCAACACAGTTATATAAATACACTTTTTACCTCTGTGATTACCTTGTAGCTAAGCCTCTGCTAACTGCCCCCTTATTTCAGTTCTTTTGACAGACATCCATTTTAGCCAATCAGAGCAGGCTCACTGGAACTCCACGTGCGTGAGTACAGTGTTATCTATATATCACACATGAACTAACACCCTCTACTGGTGAAAAACTGTCAAAATGCCCTCAGAGAAGAGGCGGCATTCAAGGGCTTAGAAATTATCATATGAACCTCCTAGGTTTAGCTTTCAACTAAGAATACCAAAAAAACAAAGCAAAATTGGTGATAAAAGTAAATTGGAATATTGTTTAAAATGACATTCTCTAAGTCATGAAAGTTTATTTTGGACTAGACTGTCCCTTTAAGGATGCCTCACAGATGCTCAATAGGGTTTAGGCCTGGATACATGCTTGGCCAGTCCATCACCTTTACCCTCAGCTTCTTTTGCAAGGCAGTGGTCATCTTGGAGGTGTGTTTGGGGTCATTATCATGTTGGAATACTGCCCTGAGGCCAAGTCTCTGAAGGGAGGGGATCATGCTCTGCTTCAGTATGTCACAGTACATGTTGGCATTCATGGTTCTCTGATTGAAGTGTAGCTCCCCAGTGCCGGCAGCAGTCATGCAGGCCTAGACCATTACACTCCCACCACCATGCTTGACTGTAGGCAAGACACACTTGTCTTTGTACTCCTAAACTGGTTGCCGCCACATACGCTTGACACCATCTGAACCAAATAAGTTTATCTTGGTGTCATTGTACCACAGGACATGGTTCCAGTAATCCATTTCCTGTCTTCAGCAAACTGTTTGCGGGCTTTCTTGTACATCATCTTAAGAAGAGGCTTCCTTCTGGGACGAAAGCCATGCAGTCCAATTTGATGCAGTGTGCGGTGTATGGTCTAAGCACTGACAGGCTGACCCCCCCACCCCTTCAACCTCTGCAGCAATGCTGGCAGCACTCATACGTATATTTCCCAAAGACAACCTCTGGATATGACGCTGAGCACGTGCACATAACTTCTTTGGCCGACCATGGCGAGGCTTGTTCTGAGTGGAACCTGTCCTGTGAAACCGCTGTATGGTCTTGCCCTCCGTGCTGCAGCTCAGTTTCAGGGTCTTAGCAATCTTCTTATAGCGTAGGTCATCTTTATGTAGAGAAACAATTATTTTTTTCAGATCCTCAGAGAGTTCTTTGCCATGAGGTGCTTTGTTGAACTTCCAGTGACCAGTATGAGAGAGTGTGAGAGTGATAACACCAAATTTAACACACCTGCTCCCCATTCACACCTGAGACCTTGTAACACTAACGAGCCACATGACACTGGGAGGGAAAATCGCTAATTGGGCCCAATTTGGACATTTCCACTTAGGGTTTACTCACTTTTGTTGCCAACGGTTTAGACATTAATGGCTGTGTGTTGAATTATTTCGAGGGAACAGCAAATTTACACTGTTATACAGGCTGTACACTCACTACTTTACATTATATTAAAGTGCCAATTCTTCAGTATTGTCATATGAAAAGATATAAAATATTTACAAAAATGTGAGGGGTGTACTTAATTTTGTGAGATACTGTATATACTGTATAGTATATATATATATATATATATATATATATATATATATATATATATATATATATATATATATATATTGATATACAATATATATATATATATATATATATATATATATATATATATACACAGTATATATACATACCACTACAAAAGCAGATTCCTAGAACTTCTAAGAAACTAAGACCTCCAGCACCAAAGTATGTCACCTTATAGCAATCTAAATATATTCGTTATAGGAACGGACAAGTTAGAACATATAAGAGCAAAGGAACACCTCCCATTAGAAAATGCCCACTTATATATCAGGTTCTGTTTTTTACTTCTTTTCTGCAGCATTTTCTAATGTGAGGTGTTTCTTTGCTCTTATATGTTCTAACTTGTCCATTCCTATAACAGATATATTTAGATTGCTATTAGGTGACAAACTTTGATGCTGGATAAGAGAGGTCTTACTTACTTAGAAGTTCTAGGAATCTGCTTTTGTAGTGGTAATTATTAATTATATATACTGTATACAGTATATATATATATATATATATATATATATATATATATATATATATATATATATATATAAATGGGTGTACATATATATTTAAATATATATATATATATATATTTGTTTTATTGTATACTTCCTGTTCATATTTCACATTGGTATGTATGTATTGTGTACTTGTAAAGCACGGCTAATCACCCGTAAGGGTCTCAAGGCGCTGCTCATTTTATCAACGTCGGAAGGATGAAAGGCTGAGTGGACCTCCCCGGGATCAAACCTGCAACCCTTGGGTTGCTACAGAGCTCAGCCACAGTGCCTTAGCATGCTGAGCTATCTGTCCGGCTATTTCAAGATATATATAGATATGTATTTTACATGAACATTATGAGATATATATACAGTATATATAGAAATACAGTATAGTAGGTTTGATTTAGATTTAACGCAAACAAATTTAATAAAAGTTATTAAACATGTAAAATATATTGATATATTCTATGGATTATTTCGAATTATCAGTAATACCAATCAGCTAGATTGCGAGTTTTGCGGTATGGGTGAAAAAGCAGTGTTAAGGCTTTTTTTCACTACCGCTGGTATTACGAGTCTTGCAGGTTTATGTGTACCGCACACTTTTTTGGCCGGAACGCAAATAATGGGACTTCCTTTGTGCCGGTATTACGAGTTTACCTGGGAGGCCAAAAAGTGAGCGGTACAGCCTATACCGTCAAGATCCATAACGTAAACTGAAAGTCAGTAGTTATAGGTTTTATGCTACAACGCCGTAACATAAAACTCATAACTAAAGTGCTAAAAAGTACACTAACACCCATAAACTACCTATTAACCCCTAAACCAAGGCCCTCCCGCATCGCAAACACTAAAATAAAATTATTAACCCATAATCTGCTGCTCCCGACATCGCCGCCACTAGAATAAACATATTAACACCTAAACCGCTGCACTCCCGCATTGTAAACACTAATTAAATATTATTAACCCCTAATCTGCTGTCCCTAACATTGCCGCAACCTACATTACTGTTATTAACCCTTAATATACCGCCCCAACGTCGCCGCCACTATACTAAAGTTATAAACCCCTAATCCTAAATCTAACCCTAAACCCCCTACTTTAATGTAATTAAAATAAATCTAATAAGAAATTCATATCATTAACTAAATAATACCTATTTAAAACTAAATACTTACCTATAAAATAAACCCTAAGCTTGCTACAATATAACAGGTAAGTTTGTATGTATTTTAACTAGGTAGACTAGTTAGTAAATAGTTATTAGCTATTTACTAGCTACCTAGCTAAAATAAATACAAATTTACCTGTAAAATAAAACCTAACCTGTCTTACACTAACACCTAACCTTACACTACAATTAAATACATTACATTAATTAAATTCAATTAACTAAATTATATAACAAAAAAACACTACATTACACAAAATTAAAAAATAAATTATCAAATATTTAAACTAATTACACCTAATCTAGTAGCCCTATCAAAATAAAAATGCCCCCCCCCCAAATAAAAAACCCTAGCCTAAACTAAACTACCAATAGCCCTTAAAAGGGTCTTTTGAGGGGCATTGCCCCAAAGAAATCAGCTCTTTTACCTGTAAAAAAAAAAATACAAACAACCCCCCAACAGTAGAACCCACCACCCACACAACCAACCCCCCAAATAAAATCCTAACTAAAAAACCTAAGCTCCCCATTGCCCTGAAAAGGGCATTTGGATGGGAATTGCCCTTAAAAGGGCATTTAGCTCTTTTTCCGCCCAAAACCCTAAGCTAAAAATAAAACCCACCCAATAAACCCTTTAAAAAACCTAACACTAACCCCCAAAGATCCACTTACAGTTTTTGAAGACCAGACATCCATCCTCAACGAAGCCGAATTAGTCCTCAACGAAGCGGCAGAAGTCCTCATCAAAGCTGGCAGAAGTCTTCATCCAAGTGGGCCGAAGTCTTCATCCAAGCCAGCAGAAGTCTTCATCCAGACGGCATCTTCTATCTTCATCCATCCGGTGCGGAGCAGCTCCATCTTCAAAACATCCGGCGCAAAGCATCCTCTTCTTCTGACGGCGACTGAAGAATGAAGGTTCCTTTAAGTGACGTCATCCAAGATGGCGTCCCTTGAATTCCGATTGGCTGATAGAATTCTATCAGCCAATCGGAATTAAAGGTGAATAAATCCTATTGGCTGATGCAATCAGCCAATAGGATTGAGCTTCAATCCTATTGGCTGTTCCAATCAGCCAATAGAATGCGAGCTCAATCCTATTGGCTGATTGGATCCGCTATTAGTACAGTTTTGAGAGTAACCCATTCTGGCTTGTGTTTTTCTCCATCTGTGAACCTAACGGTCTGTAAACGGATGGAAAGAGAGTTTTTTGAGGGCCAAATTGGAAGTTTCTGTCTTCACAAGCAGTGGTACATGAGTATTCCGTAACCCATCGACACTTTGATTCATACTCTGGGAGTGCCTGACTGATACTGTCTACTTACCTCATATCAATTGAGGGTACATCAAGTAAGTGCACATCTGATTGGGTGTTGAACCCTTCTCTTTGGCACTTACTACTAACGTTTGGACTGAGGACTTTTTGCACCCACCTAATTTCTTTTATTTAGATAAAATCTGCATTGATATATCTAGTCTATGTCATGATTTGTTATGCTTTCTGAATACGTAATTTATATGCTTGACATGTACATATATTTATTTGTCTTTTTATGAACATATGTCCTTTTATCATTGATATTACCATTGATGTGGCTATGGAATAATAGTCACCTGCAATAAGTATCCCTAAACACTGGTATACATTTCTATAGACTGAGCGCCATCCCTGATCTTCCTATAACTTTATTTATTTGATAAGTTTGAGGGACTTATCTACTCTTGTGGGGACTGGCTGCTATAGTTTTAGATTCATCTACATAATATACGGAAATACCAATATATCATAGTAGACTGGTTTCCCTTGCTGGCAGCATCTTTGGGGCTTACCTGTGGACTTTCTGTCCCTATATATTCTAGATTTTGTATTGACAATTGTAAGTACTTGTTATTTCTTATTACATTGTGCACTGCAGCATACTCAAACAGTATCAAGGTGTGAGGCCTGTGGGTCCCTTGGGCAAATGTCTATTCTGGTCCCTAGGTAAATGCCTTCTGTTGGTGCAGACCCCTTAGGCAGACCCAAAGGCAAATACTTATTCTGAGCTAGATTACAAGTGGCATGCTAATAAGCGCGGGTCACGAGAAGTAATATTGCAACCTTGCTAACTAGTGTGCATATTACAAGTTCAAAGTAAACGGTTGCCTTTGAGAACAAACAAAATTTGTGCTCAACGGATAAGCGCACCTGAACACCTAGTACAAAGTGTAAGGGATAAATAAAAATGTTCACCAACCTCATAAAAACACATTAAAATAAACTGTTACACTCATATATACATTTTCTGATAAAATATTTAATATAAACATTAATACATTTTGTTTATAAGGGTTAAAAAGTGATATGGTATATGGCAAAGTATTCAACTGGTAAGGGCTAGCATGTATATATACTGTATGTCTAAATATATGTATGTGTGTATATTTATGTGTGCATTCATGTATATATACATATATACATGCATATTTATATGTTTATATATACACATATAAACACACTTTTTACACATGTATGTACATATATATTTTTAGCCCTTTCCAGTTAAATAGCTTGAAACATGAAATATAATTTTTATTCCATTTTAATAATTGTCAATATTTCATTGTGTTTTGAATATAAATACTTTATATTCAATTGTTTTTCACATAGAAGAAAATGTTCATTTTATTTTTAAACATATATACTTCTATTTATATCTGCATATATATATATATTTATATATATTTATATAGATAAATATAGCTATATCTATATATACTGTGTATATATATATATATATACTGTACATATATATATATATATACCTGTATATATTCATATAGATATAGTTATTTATTTTACAAAAAAAATACAGAACTATATATGTCGAGCAACATAATTACAGAGATATTATATACTTAATTAGGGGGGCTGGCCCCCCAAATAAAAATTTTAGACTAAAAATAATTTAGGCTGATAGATATTTGTTAGATCATTTTAGTTTAGTTTAAGTGTTTAAAATGTTAGATCTAACTTGCAAAAGGTGGTATTAATAATCATATCATGGGGGCTTCTACGTATTCAGTATAGGCTGTTAGTTCCCATAATCAAAATTGGACAAAAAGTTATATAATTTGATAGATGTTTGTTAGTTCAGGTATGATCAGTCTGTTCTTTTGTTAGACCCAATTTAATTACAGTGATATTATGTATTAACTTGGGAGACTAGCCCTCCACTTAAAAATTTCATACAAAAAATCATTCAGGCTAATAGAGCTTTGTTAGATCAGGTTATATCAAGTGTTATGTTAGATCTAACAAGCAAAACCTTTCATCAGCCCCCCTTAAAACTGGACGAAAAGTATGATCAGTCAGTTGTTTTGTTAGATCTGACATATATACAGAGATCTAACATTTTAAAAACTTGAACTAAACTGATCTAACACATATTTATCAGCCTGAATGTTTTTATGTCTGAAATTTTGATTTGGGGGGCCAGCCCCCACCCTAATTTAGTATATATCATCTCTGTAAATATGTTAGATCTAACAAATCAACTGACTGATCATGGAAATACCTGTTCCGGCTTCACTGAATAACGGGTTCCTCCATAAAGATGAGTTCAAAACATAAGGATTTATTTTAAAAAGTGCACATAAAAAATAAAAACAAAACACTGGTAATAAATGTACAGATCATCCCAAAATAGGGAATGATCAAAAGGCAGCAAACAGCAGACGCGTTTCATGCGGGACTACCGCACTTGAACACTGCTTAACCGGTCAGTCTGCCAACAGTCTATTTAAAGGGATATCGCTAATTAGCTATACACATTTCAAGTTGACCCTATCATAGACTGAAAATTGGTGCTATGTTACACATGACAGATTGTATACATTAAGAGGAGGAATATAAAACATTTATACTCAAGTAAAAATATACATATTTTACCCATAATTAATTCATTAATCGACATAAACTTATTAAAATTATAAATTCTATTTCATTTCAAGAATCACTATACAAATAAATTAACACCAGCCTCCATGTTAAGACCTGATGGTGATTTTGTGTTAAGAAAAAATATCCATTTAACCTCTTTTTTACTGAGTGTGTACTCTCCCTCACCCCCTCTTTTGGAAAAAGGTACATGATCTATTGCCTGGAAACTAGCTAAGGACGGATCACACAAATGTTCATTCAACTGACTGATCATACCTGATCTAACAAATATCTATCAAATTAAATAACTTTTCATCTACTTTTTGTTAAGAGGGGGGCTGATGGTGGGTTAGCCCCCCTCCAAATAATTGTTAATATCAGCTTTAGCTTGTTAGATCTAACGTTATAAACACTTGATCAAACCTGATCTAACAAATATCTATTAGCCTGAATGATTTTTTTATTAAAATTATGATTTGTGGGGCCCAGCCCTCCTAATTTAATACCTAATAACTCTGTAATTATGTTAGATCTAACAAAACAAATAGCTGATCATACCTGATCTAACAAATATCTATAAAATGAAATAACATTTTGTCCATTTTTTTTTATAAGGGGGACTGATGATGGGTTAGCCCCCCCCCCATGGGTTAGCCCCCCCCATAATTGTTAATACCGCTACTTGTATGCTAGATCTAACCAAAACAACAATTGGTCAAACCTGATCTAAGATCTAATCAACTAAATAAAGTTTGTTTTAAAATGTTAATATGGGGGGCTAACCCAGTTGAGGTGTAAAATGGCTTTTCACGTAACAAACATAGCAGATCTGTTCTCAGATACTGTAGATTTATTGCACACATCTGTATTTCTGGCTTTTTCTGGCTTTGTCTTTCTGTTTTTTTATTTCAATTTTGAAACCTTTATATCTCAGTAACTGCTGATCATTTTTTTTCACCACAAAAACACCTACCACTCTATAAAATATATCTGCTCAACAAATTTCTTAATGATTAATGCAGCAGTTATTAATAAAGATAATTGCTTTAATGTTAAGAGAGAGGAAAAAATATTATTTTTGAACACCTAACAATTCAAAAAATAATGAATACAGTCTGAGAGTGCCCATAAAACTGCCAAATACACTGCTCTGAAAATATTGCATTGTGTTTCTAATTACTTGTTATAACCACTACAGAGTATAAACATTATGGGAAGGGGGCATTTATGTTTATTTTTGTATTTAGAAATGATGGTTTTGCTCATTGGAAACATCACTAATTGCTCTTTCTCTTTATAGTCAAAGGACAATACTTTCTAAATATTCATTTTGGGTAGTGGTTAAAAAAATCAAAGTCAACTATTTAATTTACACAAACAAACCTTAAAGGAGCAGTTTCCAATACATGTGATACCATGTAGCCGGTTGAACAAGTCAATGGGAATATGTTAAGACAAATACGGTGCAATGTCTTCTTAAACATTAAGAACCATTAATCTTATTTGCACAGTATGCAGTAAATTGTGCTTACAATTTGTATCCAATGACACATTTATCTATTTTTCTCCTTCTCCATATCAGGGTCAGACATAGAATGTCACAATTTAACCCCTTGTTATAAAGCTATTACATTTACAGAACTGGAAGCTCAAACGCTTTGTAAAAAGCCCTTTTTCAGTTTTAGGGCCTCATTAATGTTACTATAATAACAGATGTGCAGTCATAATAAATTCCAGACTTCTCATGTGTAGGAGCTCTAATGAACATATTTAGAAATCAGTAACCAATCACATTACATCTCCCTCTAAAACAGACATCCTCAAACTTGGCCCTCAAGATGTTTTGGAACTACATTTCCCATGATGCTCAGCCAGCTGATATGCTGGCTGAGCATCATGGGAAATGTAGCTCCAAAACCTCTGGAGGGCCAAGTTTGAGGATGTCTGCTCTAAAACCTACTCTGTTTTGAACAAAGTACTTAAAAAACTATGTTCTGAAACTTGTTGCATCCATTTAATAAAATGTAGGTGTATAATAAAAAAACAACCACTACTGCACTCAAAACTTGTTACTATAAAGAAGATGGCACAATGAGTTTGTTACCCATACTAAATATGCTCAAACAGTCTTATGACTGATATAAACATTTACCCAAAGCATCAAATCAACTGCAGAATTTTCTCCATCTCTTTAGTCCACCACCCCCTTGAGTTATAATATTGTTTGTAAGTATGGATACAGCTCCAGTACGTGTCATTGTAATAACCCAGAGGAGATTGTTACTAAAATACAAAGGTCATGTTGCTCTCACCCTTCAAAGTCTGGATCACACGGAGATCTATAATCTGGTTCTGTTCAATAAAAAGTTTAGTGGGCTTCATGCCTGTAGAATACATTTTCCTCCACAACAACAACAAATCTTCTCTCCTGTAGCACAGTTTGCTCCACAACAACAACAAATCTTCTCTCCTGTAGCACAGTTTGCTGCACAAGTGACAGTTGAGACTCTTCTTAGGCTTTGTCTCCATGTGACCATTATGACATCATCAACCACTGGATGTCCTCTCCTGTAAGCACAGTATGCTGCACAAGTGACAGTTGAGACTCTTCTTTGGCTTTGTCACCATGTGACCATTATGACATCTTCAACCACTGGATGTTAACACTAAACAAAAGCCCAAAAAAGGCTCTGAAATAATGATAATGTTATAGAGATCAGATTATTTAGCACTATTACACCTTATGTGACTAACTGACCCTTCATTGTGAGAGTCATCATAGTCTCTAAAATCTAATATCTGACTTCTACAGTAAACAAAAAAATAACAGTGCTGGTATCTACTTATTTACACTCACATTTTCTCTAATGTAAATTTTAATAAAAGAAAAAATATTACAACATTTATACAATAAGTAAAACGAATCATCAGTTTAGAGTGGCACTGGGCATGCAAAAACAATGACAAAAAAAGGAATGGTGAAAGAGCAACACATTACAGTGCTAAAAGTATTAGTGCTGGCTTGAGACCTGAAATAAATAGTTAGGCTAGAATAAAAGTGTAACAAAACACATTTAAAACATTAAAATAAAGTATAATTATACTCATTTATAAAAATATTAATTGTAAAATATATGTGTATAGTTGAAATAAATGTATGAAAAGTGTTTTAAAGAGATATAATACTGTATATGACAAGGTGTTTGACTGGGAAGAGCTCAAAGTTCTACACATATGTGTATATATGTGTATAGATTTTAGCAGCTCTAATTCCTATTGGCTGATTAAAAATTTTCAGTCAATCGGAAATGCAATGGATATGATCTTGAATCGCGTACCTTGCATTGAAGATTGGTCCACGTCGGATGTCTTCAGGATGGACTCGCTCCGCGCAACCGGGATCACGATAGAAGATGCCGCCTGGAACAAGATTGAAGAGGCCGTCTGGATGAAGACTTCTCGCCGTTTGGATGAGGACTTCGCCGCCGGGATGAAGATTGAAGAGACCGCCTGGATGAAGACTTCTCACCGCCTGGATGAAGATCGTTCAAGCGGGACTTAAAAAACTGTAAGTGGATCGTAGGGGGATAGTGATAGGTTTTTTTTAAGGGTTTTTTGGGTGTTTTTTTTTTTAGTTTAGGGTTTGGGCAGCGAAAGAGCTAAATGCCCTTTAAAGGGCAATGCCCATACAAATGCCCTTTTCAGGGGAATGGGTAGCTTAGGTTTTTTTAGAGTTAGGTTTTTTCTTTTGGGGGGTTGGTTGGGTGGTGGGTTTTACTGTTGGGGGTCTTTTTATTATTTTTTTTAGAGGTAAAAGAGCTGTTTAACTTAGGGGAATGCCCTACAAAAGGCAATTTTAAGGGCTATTGGTAGTTTATTGTAGGCTAGGTTTTTTTTATTTTGGGTGGGCTTTTTTATTTTGATAGGGCTATTAGATTAGGTGTAATTCTTTTTTATTTTGGATAATTTCATTTATTTTTCGTAATTTAGTTTTTGTTATTTTTTGTAATTTGGTCTTTTATATTTTTTGCAATTAGATACTTTGTAATTTTTAGAGTAGTGTTAGGATTGTTTTAATGTGTAGTTTAGTTTAATTTAATTGGTAGTTAGTTTAATTTTAGTTGAATAATTATATTAGTTTAATTGTTAGTTTAAACTTAGTTTTTTTAATTTGACAGGAAAGTTTTAATTTAATTTAAGATAAGGAAATTGTAATTTTAGTCTAAAATTAGGGGGGTACTAGTTTAATTAACTTTATTGCAATGTGGGGGGCTTTCGGTTTAGGGGTTAATAGTTTATTTTAATATATTTTGTTGTAGGGGCTTGCGGTTTAGGGGTTAATAGGTTTATCATAGTGGCGGCAGTGTAGGGCTTAATAACTTATAGTGGGGCGGACGGCAGATTAGGGGTTAATAATATTTAAATAGTGTTTGTGATGCGGGAGGGCGGCGGTTTAGGGTTTAATAACTTTATGATAGTGGTGACGATGTCGGGGAGCGACGGAATAGGGATTAATAATTAATAAACTATTGCTTTTAGATGGTGGTACAGATCTTGTCGTTTTAGGCTGTAACGCCGTTTTTGTAGCCAGAACGCAAAACTCGTAATGGCAGAGCTATGGGAATCCCATTAAAAAACATGCGGTACTGGCGTTGCATTACAGGCTAAAAGGCTTGCGGTACACCTATACCAGCAAGACTCGTAATGGCTGCTTTGCTGTTTTAATGCTGAAAATACCATATTTTTAGTGTTAAAAGACGAACGCACAGACTTGTAATCTAGCTGTTTGTTCTTTATTCATGAGAACATTTTATTTTTATAGCTATATAAATATATAACTTATGCAAATTGTGTAAAGTCTTTTTTCAATGGGACTTCCATAGAACCGATATTACAAGCTTTTTCTGGGAGGCCAAAAAGTGAGCGGTACAGCCGATACTGCAAGATCCATACCGTATACTGAAAGTCAGTAGTTATGGGTTTTACGCTACAAAGCTGTAGCAAAAAACTCATAACTAAAGTGCTAAAAAGTACAATAACACCCATAAACTACCTATTAACCCCTAAACCGAGGCCCTGCCGCATCGCAAACACTAAAATAAAATTATTAACCCCTAATCTGCCGCCCCCGACACCTACATTATACTTATTAACCCCTAATCTGCCGCTCCAGACATTGCCGCCACTATAATAAACATATTAACCCCTAAACCGCCGCTCTCCCGCATTACAAACACTAGTTAAATATTATTAACCCCTAATCTGCCACCGCTAACATCGCCGCCACCTACCTACATTTATTAACCCCTAATCTGCCGCCCCCAACGTCGCTGCCACTATACCTAACACCACCTAACTTAAATATAATTAAAATAAATCTAAATAAAAACTAATATTAATAACTAAATAATTCCTATTTAAAACTAAATACTTACCTATAAAATAAACCCTAAGCTAGCTACAATATAACTAATAGTTACATTGTAGCTAGCAATTTTACAGGTAAGTTTGTATTTATTTTAACTAGGTAGAATAGTTACTAAATAGTTATTAACTATTTAATAACTACCTAGCTAAAATAAATACAAATTTACCTGTAAAATAAAACCTAACCTGCTGTCAGGGTGCCAGGAATCAGACTGAGACGAGAAATGCAAATATAATCACACCTTTATTAATAGCAAAAAATAATAAAAAGTCCACAAGTCAAATAACAATCCAGGAGTCAAAACCAGAGCTGGTAGTCAGACGAGCCGAGTCAGGAGCCAAAGCGAATAGTCAGACGAGCCGGAATCAGGAACAAGGAAAACAGCAGAGTCAGGAACACGCCAGGGATCAGGAACAAGGAAGGACATCAGGCAGCCAGGTAATACACAGGAACTCTCACAAACAGGTCTGAGACAACGCAAAGGCAAAGCATACTGAACAGAGGCCCTTTAAATAATAAGTGATGACATCACAATTCTGAGACTGCATCCTGTCTCACATGGATGATGCACAACAGTCTGGCCATAAAAGGAAGTGCAGGAAATGAGCAGCATCCCCCACCATGCACCATAGTCAGGAAGAGAGGTGAGTAAAATGGCTGCCAGCAGCACATGGCAAACACAACAGGGAAAAAACCCTGACACCTGCCTTACAATAAAACCTAACCTTACACTACAATTAAATAAATTACCTACATTAAATACAATTACCTAAATTACAAAAAAAACCACACTAAATTACACAAAATAAAAAAAAAATTATCACATATTTAAACTAATTACACCTAATCTTATAGCCCTATCAAAATAAAAAAAAGCCCACCCAAAATAAAAAAAACCTAGCCTAAACTAAACTACCAATAGCCCTTAAAAGGGCCTTTTGCGGGGCATTGCCCCAAAGAAATCAGCTCTTTTACCTGTAAAAAAAAATACAAACAACCCCCCAACAGTAAAACCCACCACCCACACAACCAAAGCCCCAAATAAAATCCTAACTAAAAAAACCTAAGCTCCCCATTGCCCTGAAAAGGGCATTTGGATGGGCATTGCCCTTAAAAGGGCATTTAGCTCTTTTGCAAGTGCCCAAACCCCTAATCTAAAAATAAAACCCACCCAATAAACCCTTAAAAAAACCTAACACTAACCCCCGAAGATCCACTTACAGTTTTGAAGACCCGACATCCATCCTCAACTACATCCTTTCAGCCAATAGAATGCAAGCTCAATCCTATTGGCTGATTGGATCAGCCAATAGGATTTTTTCACCTTTAATTCCGATTGGCTGATTGGTTTGATTGATTGAAATTCTATCAGCCAATCGGAATTCAAGGGACGCCATCTTGGATGACGTCACTTAAAGGAACATTCATTCTGGAAGAAGATGTCGGAAGAAGAGGATGCTCCGCGCCGGATGAATGAAGATAGAAGATGCCGTCTGGATGAAGACTTCTGCCCGTCTGGAGGACCACTTCTGCCCGCAGGACCACTTCTGCCCGCTTTGATGAAGACTTCTCCCGGCTTCGTTGAGGACTTCTTGCCGCTTCGTTGAGGACTTCTCCGGGCTTCGTTGAAAATGGATGTCGGGTCTTCAAAACTGTAAGTGGATCTTCGGGGGTTAGTGTTAAGTTTTTTTAAGGGTTTATTGGGTGGGTTTTATTTTTAGATTAGGGGTTTGGGCACTTGCAAAAGAGCTAAATGCCCTTTTAAGGGCAATGCCCATCCAAATGCCCTTTTCAGGGCAATGGGGAGCTTAGGTTTTTTTAGTTAGGATTTTATTTGGGGGGTTGGTTGTGTGGGTGGTGGGTTTTACTGTTGGGGGGTTGTTTGTATTTTTTTTACAGGTAAAAGAGCTGATTTCTTTGGGGCAATGCCCTGCAAAAGGCCCTTTTAAGGGCTATTGGTAGTTTAGTTTAGGCTAGGGTTTTTTTTTAATTTGGGGGGGCTTTTTTTATTTTGATAGGGCTATTAGATTAGGTGTAATTCGTTTAAATATCTTGTAATTTGTTTTTTATTTTGTATAATTTAGTGTTTGTTTTTGTAATTTAGGTAATTGTATTTAATTTAGGTAATGTATTTAATTGTAGTGTAAGGTTAGGTGTTAGTGTAAGGCAGGTTAGGATTTATTTTACAGGTAAATTTTATTTATTTTAGCTAGGTAGTTAGTAAATAGTTAATAACTATTTAGTAACTATTGTACCTAGTTAAAATAAATACAAACTTGCCTGTAAAATAAATATAAACCCTAAGCTAGCTACAATATAACTATTTGTTATAGTGTAGCTAGCGTAAGGTCTATTTTATAGGTAAGTATTTAGTTTTAAATAGGAATTAATAAATTATTAATAGTATGTTTTCTTTAGATTTATTTTAATTATATTTAAGTTAGGGGGTGTTAGGGTTAGACTTAGGTTTAGGGGTTAATAAATTTAGTATAGTGGCGGCAATGTTGGGGGCGGCAGATTAGGGGTTAATAAATGTAGGTAGGTGGTGGCGATGTTAGGGGCTGCAGATTAGGGTTAATAATATTTAAATAGTGTTTGAGATGCGGGAGTGCGGCGGTTTAGGGGTTAATATGTTTATTATAGTTGTGGCGATGTCGGAAGTGGCAAATTAGGGGTTAATAATTTTATTTTAGTGTTTGTGATGCTGGCGGCCCCCTCGATTTAGGGGTTAATAGGTAGTTTATGGGTGTTAGTGTACTTTTTAGCACTTTAGTTATGAGTTTTATGTTACAGCTTTGCAGCGCAAAACTCATAACTACTGACTTTAGAATGCGTTACGAATCTTGGCGGTATAGGCTGTACCGCTCACTTTTTGACCTCCCAGGAAAGCTTGTAATATCGGCGCTATGGAAGTCCCATTGAAAAAAGACTTTACGCAATTTGCATAAGTTGATTTGCGTTATGGCCAAAAAAGTGTGCAGTACACCTAAACCTGCAAGACTCGTAATAGCAAAACTCGTAATCTAGCCGTAAGTTAGGTAATTATCAACATTTAAGCCTTAAAATATTTCTTCAACATTGGAGCTTTTGGTCAAAGACCTTTATAGCAGATTGAAGCTCACTTTACTGAAAGTTGAAGAAATATGCATAAAGGCTATATAAATGTCTGAGGATATACACAGGACACACTCATGTCACCAAAAACCAATGGCAAAGTCATGCATGTCTGCTATTTCTGAACAAAGGGGATCCTAGAGAAGCTTTTACAACCATTTGTCTTTTGGCTGCATTAGTTATGTGTAAATAATATCAGTGAGAAACCCAAAGTTTGTGAAAAAGTTAACAATTTTTTTACATGATTGCCTCTGGCGGCAAATCAGTGGCAAGAAATATACCAAAATGGGCCTAGATCAACACATTGGATTGTCTAATATATATATATATATATATATATATATATATATATATATATATATATATATATATACACAGGTGGCCCTCGTTTTACAACGGTTCAATTTTCAGAATAACAACCTTTTTTCCCAGTCATGTGACTGCTATTGAAAAGCATTGAGAAGCAGTGCATTTATTAAAATAGCCAGTAGGTGGAGCTGTCCGCTTGTGTTGCAGCAAAGCCAAGCAAGCTGAAATTAATCAGTTTAACCAGACCTGAGCTATCGAGCAGATTTCAAAGGAACAAGATCTTCCTGTCTATAAATCAGTCCAGATTGGAATGCATAGAAAGAACTGTTTGCAGAAAAATGCAAGTGAAGTCTGTGTTGTGTGGTTATTTTATTAGGTTTATAATGCTGTTTAGCAAATGTTTTTGTTCATTTAACTTAGTTTAATTATATATTCTGTGTTGTGTGATTATTTTATTAGGTTTATAATGCTGTTTAGCATTTAAAGTCTCCATTTCAAAGCTTTAAAAATAAATGTGTTAGGTGTTACTTATGACAATTTAGAGAGGGGCCTGGAACCTATCTCCTTCACATCCCATTGACTTGCATTATAAACTGGGTTTCAAACTGAGGGCTACCTGTATATATATATATATATATATATATATATACATATACAGTATATATATATATATATATATATATATATATATATATATGTTTGATAGGTAAATAAAAAAATAAAGCTCTATATCTCTTTAAATGGAGTGAGCAAAAATGGTAAAAATTCTTTGGTATTTTGGTAGTTTTTCTTTTAAATTCCCCTTAGCGAATGGGTTACAGCGGTTGTAAATGCTTTTCTGGGATCCCCTTTGTTCAGAAAAAGCAGACATATATGGTTTTGGCATTGCTTTTTGGCAATTAGAAGGCTGCTAAATGCCGCTGTGAACCACGCTTGTATTATGCCCAGCAGTGACGGGGTTAATTAGGTAGCTTGTAGGGATCTTGAAGGGTTAATTTTAGCTTTAGTGTAGAGATCAGCCTCCCACCTGACACATCCCACCCCCTGATCCCTCCCAAACAGCTCTCTTCCCTCCCCACCCTAAAATTGTCCCCGCCATCTTAAGAACTGGCAGAAAGTCTGCCAGTACTAAAATAAAAGGCTTTTTTAAAAAAATATATATTCTGCTGTGTAGGATCCCTCCTCAGCCCCCAACCTCCCTGATCCCCCCCAAAGAGCTCTTTAACCCTCCTCCCACTATTTGCCACCATTTTGAGTACTGGCAGCAATCAAATGTGGCTTTTTTTAAAAATAAACCTCAATTTTTCTGTAGTGTAGCTGCCCCCCCTCCAGACCATACCCCCTCCCCCTCCCAGATCACTTTTAAAAAGTTATTCCCCCCTCCTCTGCCACCCACCACCTTCTCCCACCACTTCTCCCACACACGCACACGCCCCCCCCCACCCCCGTGCACACCCAACAGTAATTTACAACTGCTTGCCAGAAGTTCCCAGCGATGGGCCGCCCACCCGCCTCCCTGCAATGGCTCCCACCCACCAACGGTCTGCACCATCGCTGGCTGATGCAGAGAGGGCCACAGAGTGGCTCTCTCTGCATCGGTGTGCCAAAAAAAGGTATTTCAGTGATGCCTCAATATGGACGCATCACGGCCATTCCTTGAAAGTGGCTGGAAGCGATCAGGATCGCTTCCACCTCTTGAAACACTGTGCGTCGTCGGTCGTTAAAGGGACACTGAACCCAATTTTTTTTCTTTCATGATTCAGATAGAGTGTGCAATTTTAAGCAATGTTCTAATTTACTCCTATTATACATATTTCTTCGTTCTCTTGCTATCTTTATTTGAAAAAGCAGGCATCAAAGCTAAGGAGCCGGACCATTTTTGGTTCAGCACCCTGGATAGTGCTTGCTGATTGGTGGCTACATGAAAGGGTTTAGTATTCCTTTAATGACAAACAAGTCAAGTCACATAAGCTGCTTGATGCTTGCCCCACCCAAGTCCAAATGAGTTTTCATATGGTGACAGGAAAGAAGAATAAAAAACTATGCAGCACTTCTTTCTTATAGATCTCTGAAACTCAAACCATGAGGATCTATGCTGGCAACATCTCGCAGTGCGCAAGATTAACTTAGAAATGTCACCACTTCTCTATCTAAACAAGCCTCACTGATCTCTCCTGCTTCACCTATATTGAGCCATATTATGAGTGGAGCGCTAATGTTTGCGTGCGAGCGATAAGGTGTTTATCATGGGTGCTTGCGCAAGTATTATGAGTTAAAAATAAATGCGATTGCTTGAGCACCATCGCAATTCATGCTAGAATGATTACCACTTTCTCAGAGCTCTGGTTGACTGTTTTGCGAAACAAAAAATTTGCACAAAACACATAAAAAAATTACATAACTTACACTCATAATAACACCATCTAATATGTTGCACACAAAAGTTATAAAGGCTCAAAGATATGAGATCCCGGGTTTTAGAAAAAAAAAAGGAAGCCAAAGGGTTTTAACATAGACGTACATACATGTCCCAATATGTATATGTATGTGTGTATATATATATATATATATATATATATATATATTTATGTGTGTGTGTACATATGTATGTATATGTTTATATATCTATTTACAGACATTTATACACATAAATACATATTTACACATATATAGATATATAAATAAGTGCACCGCAGAACTTTGCAGTTAAAGGGACACTGTACCCCAAATTTTTATTTTGTAATTCAGATAGAGCAGGCAATTTTAAGCAACTTTCTAATTTACTCCTATTATCTATGTTTATTTGTTCTCTTGCTATCTTTATTTGAAAAAGAAGGAATCTAAGCTTGTTTTGGGTTCAGTACTCTGGACAGCACTTTTTTTATTGGTGAATGAATTTATCCACCAATCAGCAAGGACAACCCAGGTTGTTCAACAAAAATGGGCCGGCATCTAAACTTACATTCTTGCATTTCAAATAAAGATACCAAGAGAATGAAGAAAATTTGATAAAAGGAGTAAATTAGAAAGATGCTTAAAATGTCATGCTCAATCTGAATCACGAAAGAAAAAATTTGGGTACAATGTCCCTTTAAGTAGATGAAAACATGTAAATGCATAAGTATGCAATATTCTTATTTAATAGTGTTAAAGTGTGTATTTCCTTAAATATTTCCCATTCCATTGTCCTGCACATAGCAGAATATGTTCTAAGTATTTTTAAATAGATATTCCTATATATATATATATAGGTATATATCTATACCTAGATATAATCATATAGACATATAGGAATATATATATATATATATATATATATATATATATATATATATATATATATATATATATGAATAAATAGAACATATTCTTGTTGTATGTGAAGAACATTGGAATGGGAAATATTTATATTTTCATGTTGGGTTAGCTCACATGAGAATATGCGATCGGGTTTGTGCACGTGTTGGGTGTTTTTTTTTACTTTTTTTGCTCTATTGACCGCTATGGTGGAATAGGTGAACGCCCACGTGATAGTTCGGCTGTTTGTGCTTATCGGGTCAGCTCACGAGCGAAAACAGTTTACTTTCAACTCAGAATACGAGCACAACCTGGCAAAATCAAAAAGCCGAACTTATATCGCAGTTAACGCTCAAGCGGAAGCATTAATTAGCGCTCCATTTGTAATCTGGTGCTATACAGCTGATTCACAAAAGAATAGACGTGAAATAGCTCAGTCCTGCTGAAAATAACACAAGGACTGGCAAAGATGAAGATATTGTTGAGCCTGATAAAGGTAGAGGGACTACAGAGACCTCTTAGCAAATACAGCGAGGTGGGGGTTAAAGGGACACTTTGCTCCAAATTGTGTGTCATCCATATAAAAATAGCAGCATCTAATTCTTTTGTTTTTAAATAAATAAATAAATAAAGGAAATAAATAAAATAAAAACCTTCTTATCAGTTATGCACTTCCTACTATTGAACATTAGCTGATATGTATGTATGTCCAGCAAATTCTTATTGGTTGTTAGGTACTTCCCTTTTTAATATTGTATTTCAAGTTAAGATCATACAAAATACACATACATAGAAAAGGCAAAAAAAAAAGAGCAGTGTCCCATTAAAGGGACAATCCGGCCAAAATTAAAATGCACATAGATGAATTTCATCTTTGAATACAAACATATTTGTTATATTTACGTATTGGCAAAAATGCTTCTAGTAAAAGTTATAACTGTTTCAGTGTTAAATTTTTTCTCTGCAC
Source organism: Bombina bombina (assembly GCF_027579735.1). Classification (NCBI taxonomy): domain Eukaryota; kingdom Metazoa; phylum Chordata; class Amphibia; order Anura; family Bombinatoridae; genus Bombina; species Bombina bombina. Next base: position 868,116,951 of record NC_069500.1, read on the forward strand.
ATGCATGTGATGCATAGTTAGATATTCTTAGTGCACCAGCATTTCAAGTACTGCAGTTGCTCAGAGCGCCAGTGGGGCTTGTATCATGTCAGTAATTAACAAATTGAGTCATTACCAGATGGAACACCTTAGGCTTTCTGAGCAAGTACTGTGTTTAAAATGCTGGTGCACAGTGCATACTTAAATACACTTTTGAAACAGCTATAGCTTTTATTAGAAGCATTTTTGCTAATAAATGTATAATACAAAAAATCTTCTGCTTAAAAAACTGAAATGAACCCATGTGGATTCCAATTTTGGCTGGAATGTCCCTTTAAGATGTAGTATACAGGGGCGGAGCTAGCCATCAAGAGGAGAGGACGTGCTGCGGCAGAGCTCCTGCATATTCAAACATAAAAAGTTATTTTTCTGTACTTAAAAGTTATTTTTTGAGCCTAATACCCCGGTAAAAGACTTTAAAGACTTGCCACATAATCCAACACAAGTGTTTTTATTATTTTGAGGCAACTTACTACGGACCTTCATCCCTTTTCCTACCTGCCTCTATCTCGCTAAAAAGCCCTACTACAGCGAACCCAGACAGCTGCCGCATTACAAGAGGCTTTTTACAAATAAGCTCCGGAGGGTCCCGACCCTCCGGAGCTATAGTCAGCCTTGAGTGCACCCTCTGAAAAGAACTTACACGGCTTTGGTGTATACCTGGGGATTCCCCTGCCTGAACCAGACCGTCTGCCACTTAGCGGTCTCCTAGCTCTGTTGCTGTTACCCGGTGAGGAAAGCCCTGAAGATACTCTAACTGGGGCTATTGTGGCCAGTCTACCTCAAGCTATCCGGCTACGGGAGAAGGACGACTCCCGACCTTGCTGTGCGGCCCAGCCAATTTGTCAGAGGACACCTCTCCGGGAACTACTGCAGGGGCCTCCTGTGAAGAGTTTTGGACTTACCGAGTATCTCGTCCCTGGTTGTGGCCTGTGAGGATCTTGACCCAGACCCGAGACACTTGACCCAGACCCGCGACACCCGCTACAGAGGACAGCCCAACCGACAGTTGGAGGAGATCGTTGTGGTCGAGAAGCTGCACCAGGCCTTTTCCTGCCCTCCATATTGGCGCGAGTGGCGGCCATCTTGGGAGGCCTCTGATTCCAACACAGCCCAGACAGGTCCCCACGTGGCGCTTAACACTACTTGCGCCTCCACATCGACCAGACAGGCAGCGGAGGTGATCAACGGTACCGCATTGGGGTGAGATCGCGGCTGTTAAGCTGCCTTACTTTTATTTGTACGCACTCAGATCTGCCCACATTACTACCCCGGCAGCACACAGGACACAACCCAGTAGCATATTACTGCCTAAGGGAGACCCTGACCTTATTAACACTTGCCAAGGTTTTATAGTCTCTGAGCCTGGAGGCACCATTCCCACCCTCCCCACAATCCCGGCATTGTGTCACCCTGTCTGATCTCCACAAGTGTGCAACGTTCTGCAGGAGGAGATTTTAATAATTTCTAGCTCTTTGTTGGTCAGTGCAGAGGCATACCTTCATCCACCCTACCTAGGTGGCCTGGTCAGTTGAGGTTCAACGATCCCCCTTGATAAGCACAATATCTGCAAACTCATTTCACGCAGACCTGATAAGCCTCAAATACCCTCTAATTTTGCCTCCTCTGTACCTGGGGCTGCAGAACATTTGAGCCTAGATCAAGCTTCACCCCCCAGGGTAATTCACAATAGGGTAGTTTTCTCTCCAGCAACACCACTTAACTCACTTAGGCCCGTAACTGGGTGTGCAGCTGCTCTCTCTTACTCACCAGACCTACTGGGACAGCCTGAGATACTCTGTCTGACACGTTGTGGAACCTGAGCAGATGTGTTATTGCCCTATGTCTTTTAGGCCTGAAAATATCTGAATGTTTGCTATCACTGCTATGTATATAGTTATTTGATCTCTCTCCTCCCTTTCCCGCCGGCCCTTTCTGCCTGCGGGTCATACCCCAAGTACCTTACCCCATATCGTCCTGCAGGAGCAACTCCCTGCGAGAGAGATCGGCCACTCAAAAGCACCTAATGGGCAAGTCTGCAGACCCTCCTATGCTACCATAAGAGCTCAGACCCTACTATACACTTGAAGCATCCTCCTTTTTAATAAAAGGCCTTAGGACACCTTAACATGTGAGCCCCCTCAGGAACAGCCCACAACCCCGCCAACCCATGAGCACCTAACCAACATACTAGAAGTAAGCGGATTCCCATTGAAAGAAGATCAAGGAAAGTAAAGCAGCTCAGGATAGCGTTTGGGAGCCCTGACCCAGAATGTCTCAACTTCATAAAAGAAAACAAAAACCGCACAACACCCCTAAGAGAACGGTCGTTGACCATTTCCAGCACCCGAACAGAATGGCTCTGATACTGGGAGCCTTTCAGATACCCATCCTGGCAAAACTTTAACAAAAAGGGCTTCCCGACTACCATCAGTAGAGGGTGCCCCAAACAACTTGATGGACTCTATCACAACACTGCTAGCATCCCACCATGACTCTCTATCGAGGAAATTCGACAAATCTCATGCAGACCTTAAAAAAGACATAGGCAGCATTGGAGAGCGTACAGATGCGCTAGAGCGCAGACAGGAAGATCTTGCTGTGGATCATACAAATCTCCTTAGTTACTCCCAATGTTTGGCTGGTCAGATAACAGACCTAGAACTAAAATTGGCGGACCTAGAAGACAGGTCACGCCATAATAACATCTGCATCAAAGTGATTCCAGAGACTGTTCAACCACAGGATCTAGATGCCTACCTACAAGACCTGTTCAAAGCAGCACTTGGCACCGACCTGGGTAATGAAACCTTTATTGACAGAGCACATAGAGCGGCCAGACCTAGATCTGCAGATGAGGGGAAGCCTTGTGATGTTATAGCCAAGCTTCACTACTACACGTTTCGAGAAAAGATCATCCGAGTTCTTGCCAGAGAAAAGTCATTACCAGATAAGTATGCCGACCTGCAGATTTTCCCTGACCTCTCCCCACATACGCTCCAGCTCCATAGGCACTATCATCCATACACCAAGATCCTCAGAGACAAAGGCCTTAAATACAGGTGGGGATATCCAGTGTGACTGTTCATCACCAAAGACAGCCAGCAATTCCTCGCCACGATGCCACAACAGGCCAGAGAACTACTGCAGAAATGGGAACTGCTCCCACAGGACTCGGGAGACCGGGATCCTGGTCCCGCTAGGGACAGCGGACTCAGGGCCTCTGCACCGACCTGGAGGCCACTTCCACAATGGCCGGCACCCACTTCCAAAAGATCATTGGACTCAAGGGACCTATCCTTAGCTGAAGATGCATAGGGAATCCGCTTACAGCCCTATTAATACAGTTCGACATCTACCCAGAGACATTTGTGGGCTTCTCCCACGCACATCTTCCAGAGGGGACTTAAGGCCACAGATGAAGATGGGTGAGACTTTCAGATTTCAGATTTCATACCAACTTGAACTATCTAACTTTATGCTCACATAATTTAGTAGTTGAATTGATAACCTCAATGTGTACTGTATTCTAGATACAAGTTGTAATTGATTTTCCTGTTAACGCCCTAATCATAGAACACTCAGTATAAACATTAACAGTGCCTAGTATAATCAGGCACGATTATTCTTAAACTTATTACTGGCTAAGCGGGAGATATACTGTAATGTCTTATCCTAAGTATGTTTTTTTAAGTATGTTTTTTCTATTACCCTGAAATGCTTGCTCTGACTACCTGACTGTAAGGTACCACAAGAGAGATCTGACCAGCCGGCTCCGCACTACATCTTCTGACTTCCCATATGACTCTCACACCCTGCGAATCCACAGTCGACTTGCCCCTACATGACAGTGTAATTGCATCTGACTATTGGCGACACTAGTTACAATATGACAATTAAAGGAAAGCAGGGTCTGAGTGAATAAACCAGTCAGAACCACAACACCGGCAGTACGCCGGAGTAATATACCAACACGGACTTACCTGCTCTTCACTTTCTCATTCTTATCAGGCTATTTGCTCAGCCAGACGACTGTACCCCCTCTTTGACTAGGACCTACATATAACCTATCTTCTACTACACAACAGAAATTAGCTAGACCATTTGAGAGGTAATTCCCGATTTACCTTCACAGTAGGTGCAAGATGCAGCTATATCCTAGGCTCACCCCTGCTCCTTGACTGATTCAATCCTAGCTGTAGACGGAAGCACCCGCACCATTCTCACTGTAATAACAGAAGATTAGGGAAACCACAACATGCTGACTCTCTAGCCCAGTCGTGACCTAAAAGCCAGATACCTATACAGTCCTAATTGATAGATATCTAATGCCTCCTAACAAGGAGTCATCTGGTCAGATGGTGGAGCGCATTTCCCCTCTGGTTTGATTGTATGTTTTTGTTTATTGATGTTTAATATGTTGCATATTTATTTGAGTATGTTATGTTACATTAATGTTTATACTATAAAAGCAAAACTGTAACTGGGTTTGGCGGGGACAACGGCTGACCTCTGCTAACCTCCGCCCCACAAAAATAGTTGTGCCCCCCTGATAGGAATCAGGAGAGGCACTCATTGCGAAACTGATTCTTTGACACTTTTTTTTCCTTTCTCTCTTTACTCTTCCATTAGAGTAATTTTTAGGACACCTGACCTTTTGATCATAGCAGGCACCACAGCTTGGTAGACTACCGTGTCTGGCTCCTCGATAGCAAACCCTGTACTCCCCCTGCCCCTCATCTAGATTTTACCCTCTCCCTTGTCCATAACTGGCCCTAGTAATGGCACCAATACGAATAGCTACCCTTAATGCACAGGGGCTCAACTCCCCAACGAAGAGGAAACTCTTATTTAATTATATTTGTGCCCATAAGGTCCACATCCTATTCCTCAAGGAGACACATTGGTCAGGAGAATCTAGCACCATTAAGAGCTCACGATATTACCCTATCTGCGAAATAGCCTCAAATAATACAGGGAAGACCCGAGGATTGGCAATCCTGCTCAGTAGATAACTAACCTTCACACTAGAGCACATTGAGAAAGACACAGAGGGTAGATTCCTCATACTAATCTGTAAGCTCAATGGCATTCAGTACACTTTAGTCTCAGTATATGTGCCAAATGCGAAGCAGATCCCCTTTGTAAGGCAGTTCCTAGCCAGGGTAGACCAACTTAAAAGAGGCCACCTAGTCATTGGAGGAGACCTTAATATGGTATGGGACCCACATAGGGATAAGAGATCCCTCCTCACCACTCACTCAGATAGAAATATCTCGTCAACCTCCAATGCCTTCAGAAAACTCATGTTCCAGCATAGCCTATACGATGCATGGAGGTGTTTAGCCCCTACTACTACAGATTTCACACATTATTCCAAAGCACACAATTCATCTTCAAGGATCGACTATATCTTATGTGACTCCTGGTCCTTAGACAAGATGACAAACCCAACTATTCAGCCATGCACATGGTCAGACCACGACATGTTCTATCTAGACCCCCACATAACACACAATGCAATACCTGAATTCCCATGTGTCTGCATCCCCACCGTGCCTACAGCACCCACCTATTTCATAGTCCTAATGACTCTATATGTTAACCCAAAAGCCGTCCCAGTTATATATCCACTAGAATGAGCCAATAGGCTCTATATTGTTCAACAAGATCCTAAATGACGGCCTCTGTAAAAACGAGGTACGTGTACCAACCGAGGCGTGAATGCGCCTCATGTTATAAAGTTTATGTACCATGTTATATTGTTATTTACTTTGTTATAACGCATAAGCTGTATGTCATGTGATTCACCTCAATAAAAACTACTTTAAAAAAAAAAAAAAAGATGTAGTAAACAGAGATAAACTGTGATTGGTCTATTTATGGCATGCTGGTCCAATCATGGTTCTCCCTGTCAAAGCTAAACATTACTCTTTAGCTCTAGCCCAACATTTTAAGCATTCATAATTTTATTGTAAAATGTACAGTAGGGATCTGAAAAAAATAATTTAAAAATTGTATTTAACAAATAAATTTAAAATTGAAAAAAAGATACAGTAAAAGAATTATATTGTTAAATGGCAATAAAAATCATAATGAAATTGTTCTGCAAATATTTTTAATGAAAAAAAAAACCAATTACACACAATAGAAAACAGAATTTATGCTTACCTGATAAATGACTTTCTCTTGTTATGTATCGAGTCCACGGATTCATCCTTTACTTGTGGGATATTCTCCTTCCCAACAGGTAGTGGCAAAGAGAGCACACAGCAGAGCTGTCCATATAGCTCCCCCTCTAGCTCCACCCCCCAGTCATTCGACCGAAAGTTAGGAAGAAAAAGGAGAAACCATAGGGTGCAGTGGTGACTGTAGGTTAAACAAAAACACTACCTGACTTAATAGCCAGAGTGGGCCGTGGACTCAATACATAAGAGAAAGTAATTTATCAGGTAAGCATAAATTCTGTTTTCTCTTGTAAGATGTATCGAGTCCACGGATTCATCCTTTACTTGTGGGATACCAATACCAAAGCTTTAGGACACGGATGAAGGGAGGGAACAAGACAGGTACCTTAAACGGAAGGCACCACTGCTTGTAAAACCTTTCTGCCAAAAATAGCTTCCGAAGAAGCAAAAGTATCGAATTTGTAAAATGTGGAAAAAGTATGCAGCGAAGACCAAGTTGCTGCCTTACAAATCTGTTCAACAGAAGCCTCATTTTTAAAAGCCCATGTGGAAGCCACTGCTCTGGTAGAATGAGCAGTAACTGTTTCGGGAGACTGCTGGCCAGCAGTCTCATAGGCCAAACGGATTATGCTTTTCAGCCAAAAGGAAACAGAGGTAGCAGTCGCCTTCTGACCTCTCCTCTTACCAGAATAGATAACAAACAATGAAGTTGTTTGTCTAAAATCCTTGGTTGCTTGTAAATAGAACTTTAAAGCACGAACCACATCAAGATTGTGTAACAGACGTTCCTTCTTCGAAGAAGGATTAGGACACAGAGAAGGAACAACAATTTCCTGGTTAATATTCTTATTAGACACAACCTTAGGAAGAAAACCGGGTTTTGTATGCAAAACTACCTTATCTGCATGGAAAACCAGGTAAGGTGAATCACACTGTAAAGCAGATAACTCTGATACTCTTCGAGCAGAAGAGATAGCTATCAAAAACAAAACTTTCCAAGATAAAAGCTTAATATCTATGGAATGTAAAGGTTCAAACGGAACCCCTTGCAGAACTGAAAGAACTAAATTCAGACTCCATGGCGGAGCCACAGGTCTATAAACAGGCTTGATTCTGACTAAAGCCTGACTAAATGTTTGAACGTCCGGTACCTCTGCCAGACGTTTGTGGAAAAGAATAGATAAAGCAGATATCTGTCCTTTTAAGGAACTAGCTGATAATCCTTTCTCCAATCCTTCTTGGAGAAAAGACAATATCCTGGGAATCCTAATCTTACTCCATGAGTAACCTTTGGATTCACACCAAAAAAGATATTTTCGCCAAATCTTATGGTAGATTTTCCTGGTGACAGGCTTTCTAGAGATTTGGATGCTTGAAAGGACCTTGTATTAGAAGGTCCTGCCTCACTGGTAGCATCCATGGTGGGACAGATGACATGTCCACTAGGTCTGCATACCAGGTCCTGCGTGGCCACACAGGCGCTATCAGAACCACAGAAGCCCTCTCCTGCTTGATTCTGGCAACCAGATGAGGGAGGAGAGGAAACGGTGGAAAAACATAGGCCAGATTGAAGGACCAAGGCGCTGCTAGAGCATCTATCAGCACCACCTGGGGATCCCGGGACCTGGACCCGTAAAGAGGAAGTTTGGTGTTCTGACGGGACGCCATCAGATCCAATTCTGGAGTGCCCCATAGCTGAGTCAGCTGGGTAAATACCTCCGGGTGGAGTTCCCACTCCCCCGGGTGAAAAGTCTGATGACTTAGAAAATCTGCCTCCCAGTTGTCTACTCCTGGGATGTGAATTGCTGAGAGATGGCAGGAGTGATCCTCCGCCCACCTGATTATTTTGGTTACCTCTGTCATTGCTAGGGAACTCCTTGTTCCCCCTTGATGATTGACGTAAGCTACAGTCGTGATGTTGTCCGACTGAAATCTGATGAATTTCGCCGCAGCTAGCTGAGGCCATGCCTGAAGTGCGTTGAATATCGCCCTCAGTTCCAGAATGTTTATCGGGAGAAGAGCTTCTTCCCGAGACCATAAGCCCTGAGCTTTCAGGGAGTCCCAGACTGCACCCCAGCCTAACAGGCTGGCGTCGGTCATTACAATGATCCACTCTGGTCTGTGGAAACACATTCCCTGAGACAGGTGATCCTGAGACAACCACCAGAGAAGAGAATCTCTGGTCCCCTGGTCCAGCTGTATTTGAGGAGACAAATCTGCATAATCCCCATTCCACTGTTTGAGCATGCGTAGTTGCAGTGGTCTGAGGTGTATCCGAGCAAAAGGGACTATGTCCATTGCCGCTACCATTAGTCCGATTGTCTCCATGCACTGAGCTACAGATGGCCGAGGAATGGAATGAAGGACTCGGCAAGTGGTTAAGAGTTTTAACTTTCTGAACTCCGTCAGAAATATTTTCATATCTACCGAGTCTATCAGAGTTCCTAGGAAGGAAACTCTTGTGAGGGGGGAGAGCGAACTCTTTTTGATGTTCACCTTCCACCCGTGAGACCTCAGAAATGCCAATAGGATTTCCGTGTGAGACTTGGCTCTTTGGAAAGATGATGCCTGAATTAAGATGTCGTCTAGATAAGGTGCTACTGCTATGCCCCACGGTCTTAGAACCGTCAGGAGGGACCCTAGCACCTTTGTGAAAATTCTGGGAGCAGTGGCCAACCCAAAAGGAAGAGCCACAAACTGGTAATGCTTGTCCAGAAAGGCGAACCTGAGAAACTGGTGATGATCTTTGTGGATAGGAATGTGCAGATACGCATCCTTTAAATCCACGGTGGTCATATATTGACCCTCCTGGATCATTGGTAAGATTGTCCGAATGGTCTCCATCTTGAATGATGGGACTCTGAGGAATTTGTTTAGAATTTTGAGATCTAGGATTGGTCTGAAAGTTCCTTCTTTCTTTGGAACCACAAACAGGTTTGAGTAAAAACCCAGCCCTTGTTCTGCAACTGGAACTGGGTGGATCACTCCCATTGTATGTAGGTCTTCTACACAGTGTAAGAACGCCTCTTTCTTTGTCTGGTCTGGAGACAAACGAGAAATGTGGAACCTTCCCCTGTGGAGGGGAGTCCTTGAATTCTAGAAGATATCCCTGGGATAAAATCTCTACGGCCCAGGGATCGTGTACATCTCTTTTCCAGGCCTGAGCGAAGAGAGAGAGTCTGCCCCCTACTAGATCCGGTCCCGGATCTGGGGCTACCCCATCATGCTAGCTTGGAGGCAGCTGCAGGCTTCTTGGCCTGTTTATCCTTGTTCCAGCCCTGGTAAGGTTTCCAGGCTGCCCGGGTTGTGCAGCGTTACCCTTTTGCTTTGAAGCAGGGGAGGATGAAGCGAGACCGCTCCTGAAATTCTGAAAGGAACAAAAATTATTTTGTTTGTTCTTTGTCTTGAAGGACTTGTCCTGGGGGAGAGCATGGCCTTTTCCCCCAGTGATTTCTGAAATAATCTCTTTCAATTCAGGCCCGAAGAGGGTCTTTCCTTTGAAAGGGATGTTCAATAGTTTGGATTTTGATGACACATCTGCCGACCAGTACTTTAGCCATAGCGCCCTGCGCGCTAAAATGGCGAAACCTGAATTCTTTGCCGCTAACTTAGCTAGTTGGAAAGCGGCATCTGTGATAAAAGAATTAGCCAGCTTAAGAGCCTTAATTCTGTCCATAATGTCCTCATATGAGGTCTCCGTCTGGAGCGCATCTTCCAGCGCCTCGAACCAGAAAGCAGCTGCAGTGGTTACAGGAACAATGCATGCAATAGGTTGGAGAAGAAAACCTTGTTGAACAAAAATTTTCTTAAGCAAACCCTCTAATTTTTTATCCATAGGGTCTTTAAAAGCACAACTGTCTTCAATTGGTATAGTTGTGCGTTTAGCAAGTGAAGAAACAGCCCCCTCCACCTTAGGGACCGTCTGCCACGAGTCCCGCATGGGGTTAGATATGGGGAACATTTTCTTAAAAACAGGAGGGGGAACAAAGGGAATACCTGGTCTATCCCACTCCCTAGTAACAATATCCGCAATCCTCTTAGGGACCGGAAACACATCAGTGTAAACAGGAACTTCTAGGTACTTGTCCATTATACACAATTTCTCTGGAACCACCATAGGGTCGCAGTAATCCAGAGTAACTAATACCTCCCTGAGCAATAAGCGGAGGTGTTCTAGTTTAAATTTAAAAGCCAACGTATCTGAATCTGTCTGAGGAGAAACCTTTCCTGAATCGGAAATTTCTCCCTCAGACAGCACATCCCTCGCCCCCACTCGCAGAGTGTTGTGAGGGTATATCGGATATGGCTACTAAAGCGTCAGAATGCTCATTATCTGTTTTTAAAACCGAGCTATCACGCTTTGCAGGTAACACGGGCAGTTTAGATAAGAACACCGAGAGGGTATTATCCATAACTGCCGCCACGTCTTGCAAGGTAAAAGAGTTAGACACACTAGAGGTGCTAGGCGTCGCTTGAGCGGGCATAACTGGTTGTGACACTTGGGGAGAGGTTGAAGGGCTAACCTCATTACCTTCTGTCTGAGAATCATCTTGGGCCACATTTTTAAGTGAACAATATGTTCTTTAAAGTGTATAGACATATCAGTACAAGTGGGACACATTCTGAGAGGGGGTTCCACCATGGCTTCTAAACACATTAAACAAGGATTTTCCTTGGTGTCAGACATGTTTAACAGACTAGTAGTAATACAAACAGGCTTTGAAATCACTTTAATCAAGTAAATCTATACTATTACCCTAACACTGCGCTAACTGACAACTGCTGTAGAACCTATTGTAACTTATTATCAACCGGCTGAACTCTACACACTTAAACGCTTACAGGATTTGCATACACAGTAACAATTCACAATGTGAAATATAGTTTTAAGTGAGCCAATTGCTAAGCACTCCTTATACACACTATAACAATACAGTAGATATGGACAAAATTAAATATCAATTGAATATCAATTGAATTGACAAATGTAACACAATATTCAAAAGTGAAAATAAAACACAATCTAACTATCACACATAACTTTTAACACAAACTAAAAAGTAGCATAACAAATGCTACCTATCTCACCTCGATGTCCCCAGGAGTATGGTAGATTTGCACATATATTCGAATGTCAGAGTAAAGATCCTCCTGCCTCTGTTATTGAGAGCGGTGCTGCTTTGATGCTCGTTAGACGCTGAAGAGCGCCCACACTACGGGAAGCTGTGAACACAAAAAAGGAACAGAGCGCAACTGCAACTCAAGGTAAAACTTTTATTTTTATGTCATGCGCTAAAAAACAAATTGCACTTACAAGAAGTTGGCAATATTAAAGCCTTTAGGTATTAACAATCCGCTGGATCACAGTTTTTCTGTTAGCTCCTCACACTGGGATCAGTTCTGGCGTCTCCGTGAAATCCCCAGGATCAGATGTCAATAACCCAAATGGTGACAGATAAGCAAATACTTGTAAGAACAACTGAATGTAAATGTCCATCAACAGTGTCCCTATTAACGTCTACGCGTTTCGTCCTCCTTAGTCGGGACTTTCTCAAGACTCAGGGTATGGTAACTTCTTTCGCGGGGATCCTCTTCTTAAACATCCAGCTGTATTTCCATTGGTTGAACTCTAGACCAATCGTAGACTCCGATCCGACACACCCACCAACAAACAATGTGTCTCGAATGCGGTACGTCAGACAGGAGTCGCCGATGTTGATATTTTGATTAGAATTTAAAGCACCACCTTACACAAATTGAATATTGCAATACAACTGAATAATACAAAACATCAACAACATCATATAATATTTTAAAATATACGAACATAACATTATATTGTACTTTCGAATAACACTTTGTAAGGCTCTTGCTTACTATAACCTCTGCTAATATTTCTTAAAGGGATATTATTAGTGATTCCTTAAAGGGATATGCACTTTACCTTCTCCCTTATGTACCTCCTATTACTAGTAATGGAGATGTACCAACACCAATTCTAAACCTCTCTAATGTGTGCTTACCTATAATTAAAAAATTATTTTGTTTTAAGAATTTAAAAATTTAAAAAATATATAAGCTGGTGAAACCCTAAAATTTTAAATTTATATTTATAAATATAAAAATACTGACTAAGATTAATATATAAATTTAAATAGTTGCTACTTATTAAATTACTTTGTTCTCTTTGGAGTAGTTATTACTTATAAAAGTATACCTATAATTATTGCTTAATAAATTGTTAAAATCAAATCATGAATGCTTCAAGCATTCATGATTTGATTTTAACAATTTATTAAGCAATAATTATAGGTATACTTTTATAAGTAATAACTACTCCAAAGAGAACTAAGTAATTTAATAAGTAGCAACTATTTAAATTTATATATTAATCTTAGTCAGTATTTTTTAAAATTTTAGGGTTTCACCAGCTTATATATTTTTGAAATTTTTAAATTCTTAAAACAAAATAATTTTTTAATTATAGGTAAGCACACATTAGAGAGGTTTAGAATTGGTGTTGGTACATCTCCATTACTAGTAATAGGAGGTACATAAGGGAGAAGGTAAAGTGCATATCCCTTTAAGGAATCACTAATAATATCCCTTTAAGAAATATTAGCAGAGGTTATAGTAAGCAAGAGCCTTACAAAGTGTTATTCGAAAGTACAATATAATGTTATGTTCGTATATTTTAAAATATTATATGATGTTGTTGATGTTTTGTATTATTCAGTTGTATTGCAATATTCAATTTGTGTAAGGTGGTGCTTTAAATTCTAATCAAAATATCAACATCGGCGACTCCTGTCTGACGTACCGCATTCGAGACACATTGTTTGTTGGTGGGTGTGTCGGATCGGAGTCTACGATTGGTCTAGAGTTCAACCAATGGAAATACAGCTGGATGTTTAAGAAGAGGATCCCCGCGAAAGAAGTTACCATACCCTGAGTCTTGAGAAAGTCCCGACTAAGGAGGACGAAACGCGTAGACGTTAATAGGGACACTGTTGATGGACATTTACATTCAGTTGTTCTTACAAGTATTTGCCTATCTGTCACCATTTGGGTTATTGACATCTGATCCTGGGGATTTCACGGAGACGCCAGAACTGATCCCAGTGTGAGGAGCTAACAGAAAAACTGTGATCCAGCGGATTGTTAATACCTAAAGGCTTTAATATTGCCAACTTCTTGTAAGTGCAATTTGTTTTTTAGCGCATGACATAAAAATAAAAGTTTTACCTTGAGTTGCGGTTGCGCTCTGTTCCTTTTTTGTGTTTAATCAAGTGAAAACACACTTTGAAAAAAAACGTTATTGTGCCTTTAAGAGATAAAAAAGGCACACAATTTTGCAAAACAGTGAAAAAATGCAGCAAACTTTTTGAAATTTTTACAGTATGTACCTAACGCATTAGTAAGATTGCACCACTAGCAATATAAACGATTAACCCCTTAATGCCCAAACCGGATCGACAGAAGCCAAAAAAAAACGGTTAAAGAAACTTCAGCACCTTGCCACAGCTCTGCTGTGGCCCTACCTGCCCTTGGGAACCAGATTTGTGGGGAAAAAGCTTCTTATAGGCCCTCAAACTGCAGCAGGACCCTCCATGTGAAACAGCCTGAACTTCTAGTCAAATTAACTGCGCATCTGAGGTGCGAAATTAGGCCCCTCCCACCTCACTCCGGTGCTTGTGAGGCCTAAAGAAACACTCCCAAGTGTTTTAGTAATAGCCATGGGGTTAATAACCCCTGAAAGAAACCCAAAGGAACCTTCAAAGTGTCTCAAAAAACAATATTTTCAATAAAAACCATTTGCCCTGAAGTAGTGTCAAGCAGCATAAACTAGCCCTGTGATGTAAGCTTGAAATTCCATACTTAGTCTCTGAATACAGCTTACCCTTCCCTCATGGGGATATTAACAGTCTTTTCTAGCATTATCACAGTCTTGTCTAGAAATAAATGACTGAACATACCTTATTGCAGCCTAACCTGCAAACCGTTCCCCCAAACTGAAGTTCTCTTGTACTCCTCAGTCCTGTGTGGGAACAGCAGTGGATTTTAGTTACAACCTGCTAAAATCATCTTCCTCCCTGCAGAAATCTTCATCTACTTTCTGCTAGAGAGTAAATAGTACACACCGGTACTATTTAAAATAACAAACTCTTGCTTGTAGAAAATAAAAACTACAATTCTAACACCACATTCACTTTACCCTTCCGATTGCTTAGAGCCGGCAAAGAGAATGACTGGGGGGTGGAGCTAGAGGGGGAGCTATATGGACAGCTCTGCTGTGTGCTCTCTTTGCCACTTCCTGTTGGGAAGGAGAATATCCCACAAGTAAAGGATGAATCCGTGGACTCGATACATCTTACAAGAGAAATTGTAATACAACTACATTGTGGATGTAAAGTATCACTGTGAAATTCATAATTATAAATATGAACTTGAAGGAATATTGTTAATTGTAAAATGTTTCCTTGCATGTGCAAGTGGGCTGAACAGGGGCATTCCATGGGTGTGAAAAGATCTCTGCCTAGTCTTAGCATATTTCCTTAAACATTTACCAAGACAAACAGGATTACTTAAAGTGATGGTAAATCCTAGCGTTTCACAAATGCTACGATTTACTATCACGTTAAGAGACCATCTTGCAGTCATTTGATGATCATCAAACTACTTTAGAAGTCATTTGCACATCATCAGACATCATCAGGCTTGTAAAGTCATCAGCTAAGGTATAAAATTATGTGTGATGACATCAGAATAATTAGCAGATTTACCTTAATGTTTACATTATGAGCCTTAGCAGCCAGTGAATGACTCGAGTCATCTCATTTAAATATTTAAGCCTGTGACCCAGGATGCAGTGCCTTGAGACCCTCATGGATGATTAGTTCACACTCTATAAGTACCCAATAGCTATCTACTATATACATAGAAAGACAGAGACAGCCCCCTTTTAGAGGATTCCCTAAAGGCAGCCCCTGCAGATATTGGTGAGGTTTTGTATGTCTTCTGTGTAAGTGCTCATCTGCTTCACTTCAGAGAAATTTCGATAAAGTACATTTTAGATCAACTGATACTAGGGGGTCAATTTATCAAGCTCCGTACAGAGCTTGATGCCCCATGTTTCCGGCAAACCTTCAGGCTCGCCGGAAACAGAAGTTATGAAGCAGCCTGTCAGCCTGCTCTGAGGCGGCAGACAGAAATCAACCCGTTTGAATACGATCGGATTCATTGACACCCCCTGCTAGTGGCCGATTGGCCGCGAATCTGCAGAGGGCGGCATTGCACCAGCAGTTCACAAGAACTGCTGGTGCAATGATAAATGCCAACAGTGTATGTTGTCGGCATTTATCGATGTGCAGCGGACATAATACACTACATTGTATCATGTCAGCTCGCACATTAATAAATTGACCCCTAGATGTTGTTTCAGCAGGTTACTAACTATTTTTTCATTACTACTCACTTTTCATTCCTTCTACAATCAACAGTGATGACAAAAAAAACAATATGTAGTCTCTCCTAACTATTATTATTGCCATTTTTTTTTTAAATCAATTTCCAATATCTCTGCTTTGCAGTGGGATTAATTCCATAGTCCATAGTCTGGCTATACCCATGAGCCAGTGTCAATACTGTGTCATTATATAGTGCTGGGTGTTATTATAATGATGCAGATACCACTGATCCTATAAACCATCCGTCCTCTGGCTATACCCATGTGCCAGTGTCACTACTGTGTCATTATATAGTGCTAGGTGTTATTATACTGATGCAGATACCACTGATCCTATAACCAGCCCTCCTCTGGCTATACCCATGAGCCAGTGTCACTACTGTGTCATTATATAGTGCTGGGTGTTATTATACTGATGCAGATACCACTGATTTTATAACCAGCCCTCCTCTGGGTATACCCCTGAGCCAGTGTCACTACTGTGTCATTATATAGTGCTGGGTGTTATTATACGGATGCAGATACCACTGATCCTATAACCAGCCCTCCTCTGGCTATACCCATGAGCCAGTGTCACTACTGTGTCATTATATAATGCTGGGTGTTATTATACTGATGCAGATACCACTGATTTTATAACCAGCCCTCCTCTGGGTATACCCCTGAGCCAGTGTCACTACTGTGTCATTATATAGTGCTGGGTGTTATTATACTGATGCAGATACCACTGATCCTATAACCAGCCCTCCTCTGGCTATACCCATGAGCCAGTGTCACTACTGTGTCATTATATAGTGCTGGGTATTGTTATACTGGTGCAGATACCACTGATCCTATAACCAGCCCTCCTCTGGCTATACCCATGAGCCAGTGTCACTACTGTGTCATTATATAGTGCTGGGTGTTATTATACTGATGCAGATACCACTGATTTTATAACCAGCCCTCCTCTGGGTATACCCCTAAGCCAGTGTCACTACTGTGTCATTATATAGTGCTGGGTGTTATTATACTGATGCAGATACCACTGATCCTATAACCAGCCCTCCTCTGGCTATACCCATGAGCCAGTGTCACTACTGTGTCATTATATAGTGCTTGGTGTTATTATACTGATGCAGATACCACTGATTTTATAACCAGCCCTCCTCTGGCTATACCCATGAGCCATTGTCACTACTGTGTCATTATATAGTGCTGGGTGTTATTATACTGATGCAGATACCACTGATCCTATAACCAGCCCTCCTCTGGCTATACCCATGAGCCAGTGTCACTACTGTGTCATTATATAGTGCTGGGTGTTATTATACTGATGCAGATACCACTGACCATATAACCAGCCCTTGTCTTGATATACTTATGTGCCAGTGTCACTACTGTGTCATTATATAGCGCTGGGTGTTATTATACTGATGCAGATACCACTGACCATATAACCAGCCCTTGTCTTGATATACTTATGTGCCAGTGTCACTACTGTGTCTTTGTATAGTGCTGGGTGTTATACTGATGCAGATACCACTGATCCTATAACCAGCCCTCCTCTGGCTATACCTATGTGCCAGTGTCACTACTGTGTCATTATATAGCGCTGGGTGTTACTATACTGATGCAGATACCACTGATCCTATAACCCGCCCTCCTCTAGCTATACCCATGAGCCAGTGTCATTACTGTGTCATTATATAGTGCTAGGTGTTATTATACTGATGCAGATACCACTGACCATATAACCAGCCCTTGTCTGGCTATACGCATGTGCCAGTGTCACTACTGTGTCATTATATAGTTCTGGGTATTATACTGATGCAGATACCACTGATCCTATAACCAGCCCTCCTCTGGCTATACGCATGTGCCAGTGTCACTACTGTGTCATTATATAGTGCTGGGTGTTATTATACTGATGCAGATACCACTGATCCTATAACCAGCCCTCCTCTGGTTATACCCATGAGCCAGTGTCACTATTGTGTCATTATATAGTGCTGGGTGTTATTATACTGATGCAGATACCAATGACCATATAACCAGCCCTCCTCTGGCTATATCTATGTGCCAGTGTCACTATTGTGTCATTATATAGTGCTGGGTGTTATTATACTGATGCAGATACCACTGATCATATAACCAGCCCTCCTCTGGCTATACCCATGAGCCAGTGTCACTACTGTGTCATTATATAGTGCTGGGTGTTATTATACTGATGCAGATACCACTGACCCTATAACCAGCCCTTCTCTGGCTATACCCATGAGCCAGTATCACTACTTTGTCATTATATAGTGCTGGGTGTTATACTGATGCAGATACCACTGATCCTATAACCAGCCCTCCTCTGGCTATATCATGTGCCAGTGTCACTACAGTGTCATTATATAGCGCTGGGTGTTATTATACTGATGCAGATACCACTGATCCTATAACCAGCCCTTGTCTGGCTATACGCATGTGCCAGTGTCACTACTGTGTCTTTGTATAGAGCTGGGTGTTATTATACAGATGCAGATACACATCCAGTATTTCACTCAGGCTTTATTTATTCCATAACTTATCACCCAATATCGCTAGCAATCTCTTAGCAAGCCACTAACTTTATTCACACTACATATTTTTTTTATTCCTATTATTTAATCAGAAAGAAAAGATATACTGAGGTTGTGGCGGACATTGCAAGGGCTAGTCACGGACACAAGTGTCTGTGTACGGACACCTTGCCTATCCCTGCACGGAATCATCAATTACTAGTGGGAATATCACTCCTGGCCAGCAGGAGGAGGCAAATAGCACAACAGCAATATATATTACTTCCCTTACCCATAATCCCCAGATATTCTCTTTGCCTGAGTTGCAAGGAGGAGGTGAAGTTTCGGTGTCTGATACTACAATCAAGATTTTATTATTTTAAAGCAGAGTAGGTTTACTCTGATCTTTCCTGGGGTCTAGCCTTAGACCATGTCAGTCTCTTCAGTAGGGTAGTGGTGGCTTTTAAGCAATTGGGAACTTAAGGGGTACAATCCCCACTGCGTTTTCTCAAACAGTTTTGCTTCCCTATTTAGATTAAGCTTACTCAGTCTCTCTTTTTCCACAGGTCCATGTGAGGGATGGCGTCCTCTCAAACCTGGTGAGCTGTCCTTCTGCCGGACAGATTGGAGTTCAGGTAAGTGACAATATATTGGTCCTTAATATGGGGACAATCTGGCACTTCAATAGTTAAAGCTACATAGGGATGTGTGCACCACTGGTCCTAGTGAGGGTTAATTGTACAAGCAGGTAAAGCAGGCACTGTGGAGAGTGTTTTTTTTAAAAAAAACTTTATTTTGGGCTCAGTATCTGTCCGTAGATCTGGTTTGGACTATGTTGGTAGTGTACCATTTTCATGTATAAGTTTCTACGGCATTATCTGTAATGGCTATGCTATAGATCATAATGGCCGCCGGGACTGCCTCTGTATACAAATGGTTTGTCGCCTTGTCTGTTTCCATTCAGACAGAAACTCCTTTTAAGGAGATCCAGGACAGGATTAAGGCCCTTAAGTTAGCCAATTCCTTTATTACCGATGCTTCCTTACAAGTCATTTATCTGGGAGCAAAAATGTCTGTTTTTGCAGTTTTAGCTTGCAGAGCCTTATGGTTAAGTCTTGGTCTGTGGATATTTCATCTTAGTCCAAGCTCTTAGTGATCCCCTAAACGGGTAAGATCTTGTTTGGGCATGGCTTGGCTGTAATATTTTTTCAGAAGTAAAGGGTTTGTTTCTTCCTCAAGATAAAAAGAATAAGCAGAAAGGACGTCAGAGTAATTTTCGTTCCTTTCGTAACTTTAGAGGTAAACCTTCTCTTCCTTCCTCCAAGCAAGAACAGTCTGAGTCTTCCTGAAAGCCTAGTCAGTCTTGGAACAAGGGGAAGCAGTCTAAGAAGCCAGCAGCTGATTCCAAGTCAGCATGAATGGTTGGGCCCTGATCCAGGAGCAGATCCAGTTAGAGGAAGACTTTCTCAATTCGCTCAAGCCTGGATACAAGATGTTCCGGTTCCCTAGGCATTGGATACCTTATCCCAGGGGTACAATATAGTATTCAAGACTTTCCCTCCGAGAGGCAGGCTCCTTCTCTCAAGATTATCTCTAGACCAGATAAAGGGAGAGGTGTTTTTAGTTCCGTTCCTCTGCAGGAAGAGGGTTTGGTATTCTACTCAAATCTGTTCGTGGTTTCCATAAAAGAGGGAACTTTCAGACCAATTTTAGACCTCATATGTCTAAACTAGTTCCTCAGAGTACCGTTCTTTAAGATGGAAACTATATGTTCCATTCTTCCCTTGGTCTAAGAGGGTCAGTTCATGACGTCCATAGACCTATAGGATGTGTACCTTCATGTTCATTTTCACAAGGATCATCACAAGTTTCTGAGATTCATCTTCTTGGACCCAGAATTTTTTCAAGGGTTCTTTGGGCTCTTTTGGCTGTAATCCGGTCTCTGGGTTTTGGAGTGTCGCCATATCTGGACAACATTCTGGTTTAGGAGTCGTCTTTTTTGTATATATATATTTATTCATCTTTATTTGGTTTTTGATACAGTGAAAAGTGAACTATGAACAGTAAACTCAATTCTTATACATTGTATAACATCCATCTGGACTGTAAATTAGTCTCCTCACTACAATTGTCTACATAAATTTCGAGCAATTAGTGTACTTCTGAGAATTTATAACCAATAAGACTATTACGTATACATAAGAACAAATACATACCAAATAACAATAATAACTAAACTACCGAATCTCTAACTCATGAGGGCCAACCTACTGTTCTTACATTGTATATTAGTCATTGAACCTAAATTAGGAACATCTCTTTACTTGACTTAGAAACATACTGCTAGATTACGAGTCCCAACGCTGCTTTTTAACGCCCGCTGGTATTACGAGTCTGGCAGGTAGAGGTGTACCGCTCACTTTTCTTCTGCGACTCGAACATACCGCAAATCCCCTTACGTCAATTGCGTATCCTATCTTTTCAATGGGATTTGCCTAACGCTGGTATTACGAGTCTTGGAAGAAGTGAGCGGTACACCCTCTCCTGTCAAGACTTCTACCCCATTTAAAAGTCAGTAAAGATTTTTATGGGCTAACGCGTAACATAAAACTCTTAACTAAAGGGAAAAAAAGTACACTAACACCCATAAACTACCTATTAACCCCTAAACCGAGCCCCCCCCACATCGGAAACACTTTAATAAATATATTAACCCCAATCTGCCGACCGGACATCGCCGCCACTTTAATAAATATATTAACCCCTAAATCGCCGCACTCCCGCCTCGCAAACACTAGTTTAATTTTATTAACCCCTAATCTGCCGTCCCTAACATCGCCGACACCTACCTACATTTGTTAACCCCTAATCTGCCACCCCCAACGTCGCTGCTACTATATTAAAAGTATTAACTACTAAACCTAAGTCTAAACCTAACCCTAACCCCCCCTAACTTAAATATAATTTAAAATAATCTAAATAAAATTACTACAATTAAATAAATGAATCCTATTTAAAACTAAATACTTACCTATAAAATAAACCCTAAGCTAGCTACAATATAACTAATAGTTACATTGTATCTAGCTTAGGGTTTATATTTAGTTTACAGGCAACTTTGTATTTATTTTAACTAGGTACAATAGTTTTTAAATAGTTATTAACTATTTAATAACTACCTAGTTAAAATAAATACAAATATACCTGTAAAATAAATCCTTACCTAAGTTACAATTACACCTAACACTACACTATCATTAAATAAATTACCTAAACTACCTACAATTAATTACAATTAAATTAAATAATCTAAAGTACGAAAAACAACAAACACTAAATTACAGAAAATAAAAAAATAATTAAATTTTTTTAAAACTAATTACACTTATTCTAATCCCCCTAATAAAATAAAAAAGCCCCCCAAAATAATAAAATTCCCTACCCTATACTAAATTACAAATAGCCCTTAAAAGGGCCTTTTGTGGGGCATTGCCCCAAAGTAATCAGCTCTTTCACCTGTAAAAAAAAAAAATACAATACACCCCCAACATTAAAACCCACCACCCACACACTCAACCCTACTCTAAAACCCACCCAATCCCCCCTTAATAAAACCTAACACTAACCCCTTGAAGATCTCCCTACCTTGAGACATCTTCACCCAGTTGGGCACAAGTGGACCTCCAGAGGGGCAGAAGTCTTCATCCGATCCGGGCAGAAGAGGTCCTCCAAGCGGCAGAAGTCTTCATCCAGGCTGGATCATCTTCTATCTTCATCCATCCGGAGCGGAGCGGGTCCATCTTCAATCCAGCCGACGCGGAGCCATCCTCTTCAAACGAAGTCTAAGCGAAGAATGAAGGTTCCTTTAAATGACGTCATCCAAGATGGCGTCCCTTGAATTCTGTTTGGCTGATAGGATTCTATCAGCCAATCGGAATTAAGGTAGGAAAAATCCTATTGGCTGATTGGATCAGCCAATAGGATTGAGCTTGCATTCTATTGGCTGTTTGGAACAGCCAATAGAAAGCGAGCTCAATCCTATTGGCTGATCCAATCAGCCAATAGGATTGAAGTTCAATCCTATTGGCAGATCCAATCAGCCAATAGGATTGAGCTTGCATTCTATTGACTGATTGGAACAGCCAATAGAATGCGAGATCAATCCTATTGGCTGATTGCATCAGCCAATAGGATTTTTCCTACCTTAATTCCGATCGGCTGATAGGATTCTATCAGCCAATCGGAATTGAAGGGGCGCCATCTTGGATGACGTCACTTAAAGGAACTTTCATTCTTCAGTCGCCGTCGGATGGAAGAGGATGCTCCGCATCAGATGTCTTCAAGATGGACCCGCACCGCACACTTTTTTGGCCTTACCGCAAAACGACTTACGTAAACTTCATAAAGTCTTTTATCTATGGGACTTCCATAGCGCCGGTATTACAAGTCTGTCCTGGGAGGCCAAAAAGTGAGCGGTACACCCTCTACCGCCAAGATTCCTACCGCATTTGAAAGTCAGTAGTTATGAGTTTTATGGTACAACCCTGTAACACAAAACTCATAACTAAAGTGCTAAAAAGTACACTAACACCCATAAACTACCTATTAACACCTAAACTGAGGCCCTCCCGCATCGCAAACACTATAATAAAATTTTTAACCCCTAATCTGCTGCTCCGGACATCGCCGCCACTATAATAAACATATTAACCCCTAAACCACCGCACTCCGCCTTGCAAACACTAGTTAAATATTATTAACCCCTAATCTGCCGCCCCTAACATAGCCGCCACCTACATTATATTTATTAACCCCTAATCTTCTGCTTCGGACATTGCCACAACTTACATTATATTTATTAACCCCTAATCTGCCGCCCCCAATGTCGCTGCAACCTACCTACACTTATTAACCCCTAATCTGCCGTCCCAAATTTTGCCGCAACCTACCTACACTTATTAACCCCTAATCTGTCGCCTCCCAACGTCGCCGCCACTATAATAAACATATTAACCCCTAAACCGCTGCACTCCCGCATAACAAACACAAGTTTAATATTATTAACCCCTAATCTGCCGTCCCTAACATTGCCGCCACTATACTAAATGTATTAACCCCTAAATCTAAGTCTAACCCTAACACCCCCTACCTTAAATATAATTTAAATAAATCTAAATAAAATTACTATCATTAACTAAATAATTCCTATTTAAAACTAAATACTTACCAATAAAATAAACCCTAAGCTAGCTACAATATAACTAATAGTTACATTGTATCTAGCTTAGGGTTTATTTTTATTTTACAGGCAAGTTTGTATTTATTTTGACTAGGTAGAATAGTTATTAAATAGTTATTAACTTTTTAATAACTACCTAGCTAAAATAAATACAAAAGTACCTGTAAAATAAAAATAAACCCTGTTAGATACAATGTAACTATAAATACAATTAAATAAATTAAATTAGCTAAAGTACAAACCCCCCCCACTAAATTACAGAAAATAATAAACAAATTACAAGATATTTAAAATGATTACACCTAATCTAATAGCCCTATCAAAATAAAAAAGCCTCCCCAAAATAAAAAATAACCCTAGCCTAAACTAAACTACCAATAGCCCTTAAAAGGGCACTTTGCGGGGCATTGCCCCAAAGTAATCAGCTCTTTTACCTGTAAAAAAAAATACAAACAACCCCCCCAACAGTAAAATTCACCACCAACACAACTAACCCCCCAAATAAAATACTATCTAAAAAAACCTAAGCTCCCCATTGCCCTGAAAAGGGCATTTGGATGGGCATTGCCCTAAAAAGGGTAGTTAGCTCTTTTGTGGCCCAAACCCTAATCTAAAAAATAAAACCCACCCAATACACCCTTAAAAAAACCTAACACTAACCCCCTGAAGATTGAATTACTGTTCTGAAGATCCGACATCCATCCTCAAGGAAGCGGCAGAAGTCTTCATCCAACCGGGCCGAAGTCCTCAACGAAGCCGGGAGAAATCTTCATCCAAGCCGGGCGAAGTGGTCCTCCAGACGGGCAGAAGTCTTCATCCAGACGGAATCTTCTATCTTCATCAATCCGACCCGGAGCGGCTCCATCTTCAAGACATCCGATGCGGAGCATCCTCTTCATCTGACGGACTAACGCCGAATGACGGTTCCTTTAAGTGACGTCATCCAAGATGGCGTCCCTTAGATTCCGATTGGCTGATAGAATTCTATCAGCCAATTGGAATTAAGGTAGAAAAAATCCTATTGGCTGATTGGATCAGCCAATAGGATTGAAGTTCAATACTATTGGCTGATCCAATCAGTCAATAGGATTGAGCTCGCATTCTATTGGCTGATTGTAGGTGGCGGCGATGTCCGGAGCGGCAGATTAGGAGTTAATAAGTATAATGCAGGTGTCCGCGATGTTGAGGGTGGCAGATTACGGGTTAATAAGTGTAAGATTAGGGGCTTTTAGACTTGGGGTTCATGTTAGGGTGTTAGGTGTATAAGATAAGATATAACATAAATTTTATTTCCCCATAGGAATCAATGGGGCTGCATTACTGAGCTTTACGCTGCTTTATTGCAGGTGTTAGACTGTTTTCAGCCGGCTCTCCCCGTTGATTCCTATGGGAAAATCGTGCACGAGCACGTTACACCAGCTCACCGCTGACTTAAGCAGCGCTGGTATTGAAGTGAGATTTGGAGCAAAATTTTGCTCTACGCTCACTTTTTGACTTTTAACGCCGGGTTTGTAAAAACTCGTAATACCAGCGCTGCAGGAAAATGAGCGGTGAGAATAACGTGCAGGTTAGCACCGCACCCCTGTTGCCGCAAAAGTCGTAATCTACCCGTTAGACTCTAAAAAACAGCCAAAGTGATCTACTAATAATAGACGTTGGTGGTTATTAACTGGATATCAACAATACAATATGTGCTTATCCTAAGACACGTAACGTTCTGATATATACGTGTTTGTGATAAACTTTCTTGCAAAAATAACCTAGTTGTGCATTCAAAATTCTGACTGTATTACTTGTAATCCATGTGGATCCACAATGAGTCAGGAAGTCAGTTTGGTTAAGTACGGTAGTGAAATACTTGCAGATAGTGCCTGGGCTCTTGCAGATCCAAAACTCAGTGTCTGGGCTCTGTTAAAAAGTGGCATGTATGAATCCAAGTGCCTAAAATGAATTGAGGAACGGTGATCTGATAAACTTTCTTTGCTGAGTGAAGCAGGGATAGTATGTTACTGTAGTGGAAACCTGAAAAAGTATTGCAGCGTGAGGTGTTGTTTGCAGTCTTACTGCGCTCACGTGATGTGCTTTCCTGATGAATTTTCCTATGGCAAGCTGGAGTGCTCAAAGTGACACTGGTCTGTTGTAAATCCAAGTAACTGTCCTTGACAGGTGTATTGGATTATATATATATATATATATATATATATATATATATATATTAGATATTTTTTTGTCTATAGCATAGAGCTTTATCTATATATTTATCTCCATTAGTTTGTAGCAGCTGGCCAAGCGCTCCTGTATCTACCTCCCACATTCCTCTATCTGAATCGTGACAGAAAACATTTGTGTTCCCTGTCCCTTAAGGAAAAAACAAAAAACAATGCTGTTAACAAGGTAGCTTAAAGGGACAGTCTACACCTTAGTCATCTTCAAGTCTTAATTTCGATTAAGCTGCAAATAGCCTCCTGCACCCCTTTCTATATCATGCAGCAAGAACAGTAAAAAAGTTATTTTAAAAGGAATTTTGTTTCTGGCCAATTTGAAATGGTTGCCAAGCTCCGCCCACTGATGACAGTACGATCTGAGCTGCATATTAAGTCCAATCACAAATGGCTCACTAGTTGGATTCAGCAGATTGACAAAGATATTCAGCAGAGTGCCCAGATGCAGATTTTATCATGGCATCATCAGTGGGTGGAGTCTGGTGACTATTTCAATTTGACCAAAAAAAATATTCTTTTTAAAATAACTTTTTTACTATTTCTGCTGCATGATATAGAAAGGGTGCAGGAAGCTATTTGCAGCCTTATCTTAGTTAAGACTTTAAGATGACTAAGGTGTTGACTGTCCCTTTAATTAGCATTGGTTATACTAATAATGCTAGTCCTAAATTTGCAGCGCTGTAAAATTAACAAACATATAAATAACAGTTACTGGTTACATACACATAGGCAATAAGTCATATTGACAAATTGTTGAGTGTGGTTTCAGCTCCACCCTCATTCATCACTGAAGTACTCCAAAACATCAAAGGTGCAGTGAATTTGCAAGACAGAACCATTGACAAATGCCCAGTGATTTCTGAAGCAGATAATAAGGTCCCTATAAGTACCCCATGCACCCTCAATATTACATTTTGTGGTTAAATGTATGCAGCCCCAAATGATATGGTCTAGAATCACCCCTGACCTTTGCATAAATCATATATAATAATACATACATACATGCATATGAAATTAAATAAAAATAAACTTCAAATAAGATCTGTGACCCTCCTGCCCCTTTGCCAACACTCATACCCACATCAAATGATACTCTTCTTTTTGCACTGATCTGCTTTTGTCAGTCCAATGCCCATAGTAGACCTCCATACCCAGTGGCACCTCTTCCAGCCATTTATTAACATCAGACCATGCAGATTCTCTCTCAGCACCATCAGACCTTTTGATCTCAGATATCTGACCCTCTATCAACCTCTTAACTTTTCCATACACCACCCTACTGATGTGGGCAGTTTTGGTTTCCTCTGTGCGTGGCCCTGCAAAGAGTGAAGAGAAGAATAGCTTAAAGAGATATAGAACAGTCGGTTTCCCTGTTGTAATAAAAAGCACTAAGCACTGGGTTATACTTAACACAAGCCATTGCAATATATATTATTCATCATTTCAAAATTATTTATTTCTTTTATTGTTTACTTAATTTGTGCAGGGTCCATTACTTCCCAAAGGGTCTGTGGTCTCTACAGGAAGGAGTAGCTTTTTAAAAAGCACTAAGCACTGGGTTATACTTAACACAAGCCATTGCAATATATATTATTCATCATTTCAAAATTATTTATTTCTTTTATTGTTTACTTAATTTGTGCAGGGTCCATTACTTCCCAAAGGGTCTGTGGTCTCTACAGGAAGGAGTAGCTTTACCTTTGAATTGGTTTCAAGTAGGCACCTGCACTAGCTCCAGCCAGTTTCTTGCCAATGCTCAGTAGAGGACTTTTGCTGGAAAAAATAATGTGACAATAGAACTTAAGTTTTATAATGGTAGCTCCCTTTTCCGAAAGAATCAAACAAAACTAAATTTCCTAAGGAAGAATTTGCAGTTGGTTTTCTTTTTAATTGCTTGTCAAACCCATTTTGGAAAGGTGAGCAAGCTGATATATTTATTTCCTTTTTATGTATATCAGTGAAGTTAAATATCACATATCTCAATTATAAAAAACGCCTGGTTTCACATGTATATGATTAAAATAATGTGTTCAAATACATATATATTGCGGAATTTAAAAAGATATGTTGTGAATATTGTGTTATTGTTTGTGAAGCTACCTATGGGATAGCTCTGATTTTACTAAAACTAATTAAGTAGGAAGTAATTCTATAAACGTTTGCAATATGTTTTTTTCCCCCCACTTATAAAGTCTCAAACTTTTTGTTGGTACGTTACAGCTTTTCATGGAATACTGACCTAAATTGAAAGTGAACAGAGCAGGCAGCTGCCGGCCCATCGTTGCTCTGTTAAGTTAGGATGGAGACTCTATAATCCCCTTGGATTTTATATCTACCAAAACAGCTTGGCCCCATCAGCAAATTGCAGTGGCATATGGTCCAGGTTTATGAGTAATCTGGCACGCGCTTAAGGCAAGGACGTCATCTTTCAGCAAATGTGGAAAAAAAATATATGTGTGTGCTTTATTTTTTTTATTATTTTTTTTTTAATGTAGAATATTTTTCTTAGATAATTGAATCACTTTAGGAAATGTAAAAAAAAAAAATCAGATGCCAACAATTTATCTAAAAAATAAGACAGGTAAAGCCATATTTCTCTATATTTATATGTTTGTGTATGCTGAATATTTGTTAATTACAATACAGAGCTAACAGATTACATATTTAAGGGATTTGACAGATTTAATTGTTTTTGTCCTCTCTTCTTCACTTAACCCTCCCCCACAGCCTTATCATTTCTATTTATATAATTTGGTAATGTACAAATCATGTCTATTTTTTTTTTTATTCTAGGCTATTGTACGGTTTGCCAAAATTCATGGTCAATTAAACATGAACTATAAATACAGTTCAAATGGTGTGTACTATTCTTGATTAGATACATTCTATAATGCTTTATTGCTGAGTATGTCAGAAAAACAATTAGTCAGAAACATTTATAAAGGAGCAAATTATTAGACTGCGTGGATTATATCTAGTATAGGCTTTGCCTGTTTTAATATTTAAATGTTGAATATAAAAAAAAATATCCATGGAGTTGTTTCTTTGATTAAACTCATCTAGATTTAATTTAGCAAAATCAATAGTTTCTTCAACTTTGTTCTGTTCTTGTATGTTCTCCTTAAAGGGACATATAACCCATTTTTTTTATTTCCTGATTCAGATAGAGTATATGATTTTAAACAACTTTCCAATTTATTTCTATTATCAACTTTGCTTTGTTCTCTTGACATTCTTTGTTGAAAAATATACCCAGGTAGGCTCAGGAGCAGCAATGCACTACTGGGAGCTAGCTGCTAATTGATGGCTGCCTCTTGCCATTGGCTCACCCTTAGGGGTAGATTTACCAAGCAGCGGATGCTGCTATCTACCCCCGTACTTTCCATCTCGACAGAAATGTAAGTTAAGAAGCAGCAGTCATAAGACCGCTGCTTCTTAACTCGACCGCCACCTTTGAGGCGGCAGACAGCAATCAGCCCGATCAGATACGATCGGGTTGATTGACACTCCCTGCTAGTGGCCGCGAATGTGCAGGGGGCGGCATTGCACAAGCATTTCACTGGAAATGCTTGTGCAATGATAAATGCTGACAGCGTATGCTGTCCGGATTTTGGACTTTACCCGTAACATATACATTCCATAGTTCACAAAAAGCAAAAACAAACATTTATATAAATACTAGCCTTGTGCATGGCCAAAAAATTAGTTTCGGTTCGGATCGATTCGGATGTTTTCGAATTTCAGTTCGGATCGATTTGAATTCGGAAAAATTCAAATGAATTAGTTTCGGATTTGTTTCGGATTCATTCGGATTCGAATAAATTCGGCTGGATTCAGTTCTGTTCAATTCGGAAATTCAGAATTTCGGTATGTGTTAGGTGGGATGTGCTGTGTATTAGACTAGTATTATGTACTGTATATTAGGTGTAACCCATAGCAGAGTGATATAACCTAATATACTGTACAATACTAGTGTAATCCATGGCCATCCGAATGTAACGAATAAATCCGAACTAATTCGGATTTATTCGGTAGATTCGGTACTACCGTAATTAGGAAATTCGAATCGATCCGAATCTCTGAATTTAACAACATAATTGAAAAATTATACCTAATCCCTATGAAAATAAAAAAGCCCCCCCCCCCCCAATAAAAACACCCCCTACTCTAATAAACTACCAGTAGCCCTTAAAAGGGCTTTTTGCAGGGCATTGCCCCAAGATAGTCAGCTCTTTTACAACAAAATACACAAAGCCCCCCCTAACAGTAACCCCCCCACTGACCAAAACCCCCCAAATAAAATAACCTAACACTGAAAACCCAAACCTACCCACTGACCTTAAAAGGGCATTTAGCTCTTTTACTGCCCACCCTATCTATAGCTACCCACTGATCTTAAAAGGGCATTTAGCTCTTTTACTGCCCACCCTATCTAAATAAAATAAAAAAATAAAAAACCCTTTAAAAAAAACCTAAGTCTAAACCCCAGGTTGCTACTCACTGTTCTTGAATTCCGGCGGAGAAGGTCCTGTTCCAGGCGGTGAAGTCTTCTTCCAAGCGGCGACCTCCTCTTTCTTCTTCCTGGAACATCCTTCGCTGAGCGGAGTTGAAGAATAGCTGATTTGAATAGCCAATAGAATTTCAGTAGCTCTCATCCTATTGGCTGATTTGAACAGCCAATAGGATTTGAGTAGCTTTCATCCTATTGACTGATTTGAATTTGAAGAATCAAATCAGCCAATAGGAATTCAAGGGAAGCCATTTTTAGCGGGGGCTTTGTAATTTTGTTAGGGGGGGCTTTGTGTATTTTGTTGTAAAAAAGCTGATTATCTTGGGGCAATGCCCTGCAAAAAGCCCTTTTAAGGGCTACTGGTAGTTTATTAGAGATGGGGGTGTTTTTATTTTGGGGGGGCTTTTTTATTTTCATAGGGATTAAGTATAATTTTTTAAAATTTGGTAATTTTCTTTTTTATTTTATGTAATCTTAGATTTTTTTATTTTCTGTAATTGTAGCTTAATGGGACAGTCTACTCTAGAATTTTGATTAGACTGTCCCTTTAATTTATACTTAGTTTATTTTTATTTTAAAGTAGTGTTAGGTTTTTTAATTTAGTAGTAACTTTAGTATTTTGTAAATTAGGTAATTTGGGTTCATTTAGGGGGTGTTAGGTTAGGGTGTGTTAGGTTTATTGCGTTGTGGGTTAATGGCGGATTAGGGGTTAATAGTTTTAATAGGTAGTTTGCGTTGTGGGTTAATGGCGGATTAGGGGTTAATAGTTTTAATAGGTAGTTTACGTTGTGGGTTAATGGCAGATTAGGGGTTAAGAGTTTTAATAAGTAGTTTGCGATGTTGGGGTTGGCGGATTTAGGGGTTAATAATTTAGTTATTACTTGTGGTGGGGGTTTGATGGCGGATATAGGGGTTAATACACTTTATTAGTTATTGCGGTGGGGGATTGCGTAGATAAACGTTGCGCATGCGTTAGGTATTTTTGCAGGCATTTTCGGGAGTTACGGTGCTCCCATACTCAGTGCAAGGCTTGCTACGGCTGCCTTTTATGGCGAGGTAAAAATGGAGTAAGATTTCTCCATTTTTGCCACGTAAGTCCTTGCGCTGAATATTGGATACCGATTTGCGACGCGGTCCCATGTTAGCCTATGGGAGTAAAAATTGCGGGCGACGGGTAAAATATGCGTGCCGCATATATATGCAGCACTGTTTATAGGATACCAAACCCGCGCAAAAACCGGCGTCGATTAACTTGTAATCTAATTGGAGTTTTACTCACTTTATTATACCAAAAATGAATTATATTCCAGAATTTTTGGATTTTAGGACAACTCCAAAAGCAGTGATATATATCTGCAGTAGTAAAATTACATTTTCAACAAGAGGTTAAAACTCCTCTATCCCATTTTGATTTCATGTAGGACGTAACATACATTTTATTTATTATTTTTATAGGAGATTCTCTCCAGGCTGATGAGATAGTTGCTTTATCTACTAATTTATAACTTCTTTGAATAGCCTCTACTTGTTTTTCACTACTTATTAAATTCCAGTTGCTGTAAATCCTTTATATATTGTCCTAACCATGAGTCTTTTTAAGAGTCTTGTATAAGATGGAAATCGATCTCTTACCCATTTTATATAAATTAATTATAGGGTCTAACAACAAACCGGTCCAGTCGTCAGGATCCCTGATTAATTCTGAAAAATAATGACGTATTTGCAAGTAAGCAAAAAATTCTTTATGTTTAAGATCATATTCTTTTATAAGATCCTCAAAAGTTTTGCATCTCAGTCCCTCTTTTTCAATACATATAAATAAGCCCTCTCTCGTCCCATTTTTTTAAATTTTTGGATTTTAATGCATATGAAAAATCAGGATTCCCAACAATTGGTAGGTATTTAGAGCAAGAAACATTAATTCACATAGGTTTACACCACGCAAAACAACATTCCTTAGGCTAACTAGGGCTTAGATTTAGAGTTTGGCGGTAGCCGTGAAAACCAGCTTTAGAGGCTCCTAACGCTGGTTTTAGGCTACCACCGGTATTTGGAGTCATTCAAAAAAGGGTCTAACGCTCACTTTTCAGCCGCGACTTTTCCATACCGCAGATCCCCTTACGTCAATTGCGTATCCTATCTTTTCAATGGGATCTTTCTAACTCCGGTATTTAGAGTCGTGTCTGAAGTGAGCGTTAGAAATCTAACGACAAAACTCCAGCCGCAGAAAAAAGTCAGGAGTTAAGAGCTTTTTGGGCTAACGCCGGTTCATAAAGCTCTTAACTACTGTACTCTAAAGTACACTAACACCCATAAACTACCTATACACCCCTAAACCGAGGTCCCCCCACATCGCCGCCACTCGATTACATTTTTTTAACCCCTAATCTGCCGACCGCCACCTACGTTATACTTATGTACCCCTAATCTGCTGCCCCTAACACCGCCGACCCCTGTATTATATTTATTAACCCCTAATCTGCCCCCCACAACGTCGCCGCCAACTACCTACAATAATTAACCCCTAATCTGCCGACCGCAAAGCGCCGCTACTTAAATTATCCTTATGTACCCCTAATCTGCTGTCCCTAACACCGCCGACCCCTATATTATATTTATTAACCCCTAATCTGCCCCCCTCAACGTCGCCTCCACCTGCCTACACTTATTAACCCCTAATCTGCCGAGCGGACCGCACCGCTACTATAATAAAGTTATTAACCCCTAATCCGCCTCACTAACCCTATAATAAATAGTATTAACCCCTAATCTGCCCTCCCTAACATCGCCGACACCTAACTTCAATTATTAACCCCTAATCTGCCGACCGGAGCTCACCGCTATTCTAATAAATGTATTAACCCCTAAAGCTAAGTCTAACCCTAACACTAACACCCCCCTAAGTTAAATATAATTTTAATCTAACGAAATTAATTAACTCTTATTAAATAAATTATTCCTATTTAAAGCTAAATACTTACCTGTAAAATAAATCCTAATATAGCTACAATATAAATTATAATTACATTGTAGCTATTTTAGGATTAATATTTATTTTACAGGCAACTTTGTAATTATTTTAACCAGGTACAATAGCTATTAAATAGTTAAGAACTATTTAATAGTTACCTAGTTAAAATAATAACAAAATTACCTGTAAAATAAATCCTAACCTAAGTTACAATTAAACCTAACACTACACTATCATTAAATTAATTAAATAAAATATCTACAATTACCTACAATTAAACCTAACACTACACTATCAATACATTAATTAAATACAATATCTACAAATAACTACAATGAAATAAACTAACTAAAGTACAAAAAATAAAAAAGAACTAAGTTACAAAAAATAAAAAAATATTTACAAACATAAGGAAAATCTTACAACAATTTTAAACTAATTACACCTACTCTAAGCCCCCTAATAAAATAACAAAGCCCCCCAAAATAAAAAAATGCCCTACCCTATTCTAAATTACTAAAGTTCAAAGCTCTTTTACCTAACCAGCCCTGAACAGGGCCCTTTGCGGGGCATGCCCCAAGAAGTTCAGCTCTTTTGCCTGTAAAAAAAAACATACAATACCCCCCCCCAACATTACAACCCACCACCCACATACCCCTAATCTAACCCAAACCCCCCTTAAATAAAACTAACACTAAGCCCCTGAAGATCTTCCTACCTTATCTTCACCATACCAGGTTCACCGATCGGTCCAGAAGAGCTCCTCCGATGTCCTGATCCAAGCCCAAGCGGGGGGCTGAAGATGTCCATGATCCGGTAGAAGTCTTCATCCAAGCGGGGCAGAAGAGGTCTTCCATCCGATTGAAGTCTTCATCCAAGCGGCATCTTCTATCGTCATCCATCCGGAGCGGAGCGGCAGCATCCTGAAGACCTCCGACGCGGAACATTCATCCTGGCCGACGACTGAACGACGAATGACGGTTCCTTTAAATGATGTCATCCAAGATGGCGTCCCTCGAATTCCGATTGGCTGATAGGATTCTATCAGCCAATCGGAATTAAGGTAGGAATATTCTGATTGGCTGATGGAATCAGCCAATCAGAATCAAGTTCAATCCGATTGGCTGATCCAATCAGCCAATCAGATTGAGCTTGCATTCTATTGGCTGTTCTGATCAGCCAACAGAATGCGAGCTCAATCTGATTGGCTGATTGGATCAGCCAATCGGATTGATCTTTATTCTGATTGGCTGATTCCATCAGCCAATCAGAATATTCCTACCTTAATTCCGATTGGCTGATAGAATCCTATCAGCCAATCGGAATTTGAGGGACGCCATCTTGGATGACGTCCCTTAAAGGAACCGTCATTCTTCAGTTGGACATCGCCGGATGAAGATGGGTCCGCGGTGGAGGTCTTCAGGATGGAGCCGGTCCTCATCGGATGAAGATAGAAGATGCCGCTTGGAAGATGATGGTTGCCAGTCCGGATCTACTCTTCTTCCCGGATAGGATGAAGACTTTGGAGCCTCTTCTGGACCTCTTCAGCCGCCGGATGATGGATCGCCAGCCCCCGCTTGGGTTGGATGAAGATTTTGGAGCCAGGACCGATCGGTGAACCTGGTATGGTGAAGACAAGGTAGAATGATCTTCAGGGGCTTAGTGTTAGGTTTATTTAAGGGGGGTTTGGGTTAGATTAGGGGTATGTGGGTGGTGGGTTGTAATGTTGGGGGGGTATTGTATGTTTTTTTTACAGGCAAAAGAGCTGAATTCTTTGGGGCATGCCCCGCAAAGGGCCCTGTTCAGGGCTGGTAAGGTAAAAGAGCTTTGAACTTTAGTAATTTAGAATAGGGTAGGGCATTTTTTATTTTGGGGGTCTTTGTTATTTTATTTGGGGGCTTAGAGTAGGTGTAATTAGTTTAAAATTGTTGTAATATTTTTCTTATGTAACTTGGTTCTTTTTTATTTTTTGTACTTTAGTTAGTTTATTTCATTGTAGTTATTTGTAGGTATTGTATTTAATTAATGTATTGATAGTGTAGTGTTAGGTTTAATTGTAGGTAATTGTAGGTATTTTATTTAATTAATTTAATGATAGTATAGGGTTAGGTTTAATTGTAACTTAGGTTAGGATTTATTTTACAGCTAATTTTGTAATTATTTTAACTATTTTAGCTATTAAATAGTTCTTAACTATTTAATAGCTATTGTACCTGGTTAAAATAAATACAAAGTTACCTGTAAAATAAATATTAACCCTAAAATAGCTATAATATAATTATAATTTATATTGTAGCTATATTAGGATTTATTTTACAGGTAAGTAGCTTTAAAAAGGAATAATTTATTTAATAAGAGTTAATTTATTTTGTTAGATTTAAATTATATTTAAGTTAGGGGGGTGTTAGTGTTAGGGTTAGATTTAGCTTTAGGGGTTAATACATTTATTAGAATAGCGGTGAGCTCCAGTCGGCAGATTAGGGGTTAATGTTTGAAGTTAGGTGTCGGCGATGTTAGGGAGGGCAGATTAGGGGTTAATACTATTTATTATAGGGTTAGTGAGGCAGATTAGGGGTTAATAACTTTATTATGATAGCGGTGCGGTCCGCTCGGCAGATTAGGGGTTAATAAGTGTAGGCAGGTGGAGGCGACGTTGTGGGGGGCAGATTAGGGGTTAATAAATATAATATAGGGGTCGGCGGTGTTAGGGGCAGCAGATTAGGGGTACATAAGGATAATGTAAGTAGCGGCGGTTTACGGAGCGGCAGATTAGGGGTTAAAAATAATATGCAGGGGTCAGCGATAGCGGGGGCGGCAGATTAGGGGTTAATAAGTGTAAGGTTAGGGGTGTTTAGACTTGGGGTACATGTTAGGGTGTTAGGTGCAGACGTAGGAAGTGTTTCCCCATAGCAAACAATGGGGCTGCTTTAGGAGCTGAACGCGGCTTTTTTGCAGGTGTTAGGTTTTTTTTCAGCTCAAACAGCCCCATTGTTTCCTATGGGGGAATCGTGCACGAGCACGTTTTTTAGGCTGGCCGCGTCCGTAAGCAACTCTGGTATCGAGAGTTGCAGTTGCGTTAAAAATGCTCTACGCTCCTTTTTTGGAGCCTAACACAGCCATTCTGTGGACTCTCAATACCAGAGTTATTTTAGAGGTGCGGCCAGAAAAAAGCCAGCGTTAGCTACGCGGGTCGTTACCGACAAAACTCTAAATCTAGCCGTAGATTTTTTACTCATTCCGGTAACTTACTTCATGTACAATGAAGTAATGCTCTAAGAGAGTATGGTTTACTCTAAGAGAGTTGTTGTTCAAAGTTAAGGGGGTTATAATAATCTGATTCAGAAATCTAATCAAATGTAATCTTTCCTATACAAACCAAGTTGTAAAGTTCAAGGTCTGGTACAGATAACCCATCATCATTCCTAAAGAGGGTTACTTTCTTCAGCACCAGAGCCTTTCTCTTTTTATCACATAAAAATCTTAAAGTCTGTTTAAAAAATAAAAGGTCCTTTCTAGTAATAAACAGAGGTAAGCTTTAAAATAAATATAAGATCTTAGGAAATATCAGCATTTTAATTAGGTTAATACTACTAATCAGGGAGAGTGGGATTTTAGACCATTTGAACAGATCTTTTCTAATTTCAGCCCACAATTGGGAATAGTTCAGTAGGTCCTTACCTATCTTAATACCAAGGTATTTAATATAATCGTTCACCTCTATAGAAGGAGATTTTTTATAACTATCATTGTTGTTATAAAGTCACAAGATTTCTGATTTACCTGGATTAACTTTATAGCAAGAGAAAGATCTGAATGTATCCATAATCTGGATTAAATTTGGAATATTCTTTTGAGAATCCCTAAGGAAGACCAACAGATCATCTGCATATAAGGCTAGGGTAACCTTTTCCTTCCCAATCCATATACCATCCATACAGCTCCTTTCTAACCAACATTGCAAGTGGTTCAACTGCTAAATTGAATAAGTAAGGGGATAAAAGACAACCTTGTCTAGTCCCTTTTTGAAGGCAGATATAAGAGGTAGGACAGCCATTAACTAAGACAGAAGCTTTAGGATTATTGTAAATTAGTTGTACAAATCTTAGAAAAGGAACCATTAAATCCAAACTTTTCCAAAGTATAAAATAAATGGTCCCACGTAAGAGAATTACATTTTTTTTCAGCATCTGCCGCCACTATAGCAATATCTGATTTTATATTAGGTTTCCTTCTTTGTAACTTTTTCCAGTACTATTTGATAACTAATTATAATTTCCTTAAATTATTGTCATAAAGCCAGTTTGATCTTTATCTGTTAGTGAACCCAGAATAGGCTTCAATATTTGCGCAATTATACTAGTCAGTATTTTATAGTCACTATTGGTCTATATGAACTGATCTGTTCAGGATCTTTATCTTTTTTTAATATTAAAGAGAACAGAGACAATGTAAAATAGTTAGAATTCGTAATCCCTTTGTTATATTACCTATTAAATAAAGATATCAGTAATGGATTAATGTCATCAGCCAGAACCTTATACATCTCTACTGGAATCAGGCCCAGGCGCTTTATTCATTGATGCACTCTTAAAGGGACATAAAACAGGTTGAGATCTGTGCATATCCTAAAAGGGCTAATTCATTTAAAATAGTTTGTATAAAAAAATTGTTTAACAATTGCTGGCAAGTATTTTAAAATAATTTTCAAAAATAAGCAAAATTAATTACATAGCTAAGCTGCCTCTTCTATCTTCATCCAGACAGTATCTTCTATCTTGATCCCGGCGGCGCAGAGCAGGTCCATCCTGAAGACATCCAGGGCGGAGCATCCTCTTCATACGGTCGCTGCCGTACACTGAGGACGGTGGTTTAGGGGTTAACAACTTTATTATAGTGGTGACGATGTCGAGGAGCGTCGGAATAGGGGTTAATCATTTTTTTAGTGGCAGCGATGTCGGAAGCTGCAGATTATGGGTTAATAGGTTTAATATAGTATTTGCGATGCTGGAGGGCCTTGGTTTAGGGGTTAATAGGTAGTTTATGGGTGTTTAGTGTACTTTGTAGCAGTTTAGTTATGAGTTTGATGTAACAGTTTTGTAGCATAAAACTCATAACTACTGCTTTTAGATTGCGGAACGAATTGTGTCGGTATAGGCTGGAACGCAGGTTTTTTAGCCACACTACAAAACACATAATGGCAGCGCTATGGAAGTCCCATAAAAAAAAATTTTTTTTTACGTGTACGGGAGTGACGTTGCGGTACAGGCTAAAAGGCTTCCAGTACAGCTATACCAACAAGACTTGTAATGGCTGCGGTGCTGTTTTAACGCTAAAATGTCCATTTTTTCAGCGTTAAAACAGGAACGCAAAACTTGTAATCTAGGTGTTTGCTTGTAATAGGCGCATTGATCTTATTTATATTATCAAAGGGATATTTGTGGGATTTTAATTTTACCCCAGTAATCCTGCTTAGCTTTATAATCGATCGGAGTAGCAGAAAATACCTGCTTAAAATATTCTGTTATATTTTAACTTATACCTTGAATGTCATGGTATCTTCCTACAAATGTATTAATTACTTCTATCTATTGTCTTTTCTGTTTAATCTTAACCAAATTAGCAAGATATTTCCCAACTTTCCCCCCAAACCTATAAAAGAAAGCTTTAGTTTTTAAGTCATCTGTCTTAGTTTTTTTATTTAACAAAAATATTTTTCCTTTTTAACCAGATTATATTTATCCCAGTGTTCTTTAGTAGGGTCACTAATATAAACATTATAACAGTCGCCTTAAATGTTTCCCATAAAATGCCAGGTTTTTATCAACATATAAGAAATTAAAGTTATAAAATCCTTTCCATTTCTCTCTCATTCACATTTTAAAATGATGATTGGAAGTGAGATACCTTGGGAAAAAAACTCCCAATTTTTATTTTTGTTGTGAACCAGATACCTTGGGAAAAAAAATTCCCAATATTATTGTTGTTGTGAGCCCCGATTTGCTGATATAATGATATAATTACATGTTCTGACAAGACAATGGGGACGATTTATCAACTGTAAATGCGCTGGAAGTCCACGTCAAATTAGACGCAAAGTTGATCCGCCCTAGTTAACACAGCGTCAATGTTGAAATGTTCGACATAATATAAGCTCCCGTGAGATCAATCCGATGCAAATCGTAGCTTGCGTTATTCGAACATAATACAGATCATCCACCTTCACATTAGACTGTATTTGAGCGTATTACTAATGATCCACCTTCACATTAGACTCTGACCCTCTTGCCAATTTATCAAACATTCAACATATTCGTTCGCGTCTATTTCGACGCAGCGTACCTATGCTTCAAACCGCCACCTCTGAGGCAGCGAATGCCATAGAAATAAATGGGAGTCTGAAAAGGACATGCAGAATATTTCTAAATTTGCTATACTTTTATGATGCGGAAGGAGGATATTATGAACCATCTGAATCATGAAGTATAAGAAAAAATGTTTCATGTCCCTTTAACCTTTTGTGATAACAAAATATATTAATATCTGCCCTAATTACTAAATAAAATCAAGTAGAGAGATGTTATAATCACGTGTAATTTTAAGGGACAGATTAATTTCAAAAGTATTTTTAGAAATATTTGGTTTATTCTTATTCTTATTTATTTTTATTTGTTTTTCCATCATTTTAGCCTGCCATGTAAGTTTATAATGACTAAACAACCTATAATGCCTGTCTGGCAGCAGCACTAGGGATCAAAATTAAATAAATACTTTACATAATATTTAAAAAAAATATTAAAAAACTTCCTTTTTTTTATAAATCTATTTGCACCATGTTTAACACATGGAATACAAGTCCCACTCACAAATTTGAAGCAATACTTCGCACCAAATTCGGCGCAATACTCAAACTCCTAAAAAACCCACAGTAAAATTTTCCACCACTTTTTATTGGGAAATGCATAATCACGTGATTAATTAAATCAGCCAATCTGATTTAAATATACATTTTCTACGATCACTAACGAATCAAATTGCTCTATACTTGTGTCATTGATTACTCATCAGAACTTGTAAGGGCCATTTGTTACATTGTGTATTATACTTTGTGCTTGTTCATGGACAGTAATGAAATGGTATAAATAAAGTTGGACAAAACAGAAAAAACTGTCTTCATTTGATGGACATTCAGGGTAGATCATTTGAAAAATAAGGATATCCGCAACATCGATGACTCTTATTTATCAACAGTGCGATGCTAATTGCTCCGGACTTGCCGCGCATGTTTTTGACAGACTTGTTGATAACTAAAGCAGTCTAATGTAGATTTGCGCCAGCTATGTATGGCGAGCGTTTAGCCCATCGCAAATGCGTCGCGATTGATGCCTTGATAAATCTGCCCCAATTTCCTTAATGTTTGCCTTAATTCCCATAACTAAAATTTTCCCTGTTGCAAGAAAGATATCTAATCTAGACAGTGTTTTGTATGATTTAGATTGACAGGAATACATTCTGGTATCAGGATTTTGAATCCTCCAAATATCTTAAGCCTAAAGTAGTGCAGAATTTTTTAAAGAGCTTTGCTTCTTGTTTACTATTCCAATTTAGTGAGGTTTTTAACAATGATTTCATCACAAAGTTAAAGTCTCCTGCAGCAACTAGATTCTTGGCACAGAATTGTAAGAGTTTTACCAACATCTTACACCTAAAATCTTTATCAAATTTATTGGGTCTTTATAGATTGCAAATTACTAACTGTAGTCCCTCAATTTCTAACTGTAAAATAATATATCTTTCATCATCGTCCTGCTCTCCAAACTTTTTGTTAATTAAAAGTGCTACTCCTTTTCTTCTAAACTTACAAGGTGTGGCTATAACTTCTCCTACCCAACCAAACTTTAGTTTAACTAGCTCCTTCATTTTTAGGAGACAATCTCATCTCATCTTTATCCGCTTATCCAGGGTCGGGTCGTGGGGGCAGCAGTTCTAGCAAGGCGACAATGTTTTTAGGGGACAATGTCCGAGTTATATTTCTTTGTTTTAAAATAAAAAGCTATTTTATATAGAAAATTGTGAGTACATTATGGGCTAGATTACGAGTGGGCAAAGACTGTTG
Organism: Bombina bombina; assembly: GCF_027579735.1. Classification (NCBI taxonomy): domain Eukaryota; kingdom Metazoa; phylum Chordata; class Amphibia; order Anura; family Bombinatoridae; genus Bombina; species Bombina bombina. The sequence continues at coordinate 868,158,227 of NC_069500.1, forward strand.
TGTGCAAGGAATAAGGGGTATATCGTGGGTATTACGAGTTGAAAGTAAATGTGTTCGCGTAGGCATAGAATGACTTCAGAGCTCTGGTTAACTGTTACACTTGACAAAAAAGTTGCACAAAACATCAAAAATCCATTTAAAAGCACAGTTACATTCATAAAAATACTGTCTAATAAAAATGATTTACAAAAAAATATTGCATAAAAAAGTTATAAGAGCTCAAAGATATGAGATCTTCTAAGGTGTTAGGAAAAAAAGGCAGGCAAAGTGCTTTAACATAGAGATACATACAACATGTCTAAATATGTATGTTTGAATATATGTTTATGTGTGTACATAGGAATTTACATACTTATTTTGTTTTTATTTTTTTATTTTTTTGTTTTAGTTCATTTTCGTGAATGGTCACATTCATCCGAAAATTTTCGTTTTAACTAATATTGTCGTTTTAAACTACAGTGCACATTTTGAAGCTGTAACATCATAGAGCATTGTTGTACGATCACTGAACAGTCCATCGCAGTTTGAAGGGTAGACATTAAGCATGTCTCTGCTCCCTCATCCTGGCAATAGGTGAAGGATAGGATATTTGTTTTCATTATAGCACCTAAAGTGTAGCGTGCATAACTTAAGGCGTAGAGGTAGTAAGGCAGCATTTTTAGAGAGTGTAGGGTGGCAGCAGCAGGAAGAGGTATAGTGTGTAGAACTCAAGGTGTGGAGGAAGTCAAGCAGTATTTGTTGAGAGTGTTGAGTGGCAGGAGCAGCAGGAAGACAGTCTCAGTAATTGGTACGAAGACTATCTGCTCCCTCATCCTGGTGGTGGGTGAAGGATAGGATATGTGTTACAGCACCCAGAGGTTAGCGTGTAGAACTCAAGGTGAGGACTGTAACAATGAAGGCGTGGGTGGAGGGAGTGGAGGAGGCTATGGATACTTCTAGTGGTTTAGTCACAGTAGCAATGCTGTTGTACTTCCACTACTACTTTTTTTAAGTGGGTCAGACTCAATAATAAATATTTTACGTGGTGGCTATGGCTGAGATTCAAGAAAAGAAGAGCTAGCATGATTTTTAAGTGGTGCGGTGCCGCCGCCAACACTACTGGTCCCAGCCTCTGAAAAACACACCATCCACCTCTGTCGCTAGCACTACTGCTGGTGGCAGTGGGTTGTACCATTATTGCTGTTGTGGCTGTGACTGTAGTGGGGGCTGCCACTGATGGTGTTGTGGCGCATGTAGTACCTGAGGAACGGATCAGTCTGCTGCAGATGCACTTGGAGGTGGCAGGGCCCTTCTTGTCAGGGTTATTTTTATTTGTTATTAAAATTAAAAGAATATTTTGCTGCCAGCAGATTATACGTCACGGTGTAGTGAAGTGAAATGTGCTGCTTGTGTTTTATTTTACTTAGTAGCTTAGTAGGTAATACACTTATAGTGACCATCTACACCTTAGTCATCTTAAAGTCTTACCTTAGATTAAACTGCACTGAAAACTAAAATGTCCATTTTATTAGACACAACCAGTCCACTATCGGCATTTATCGATGTGCGGCTGACATGATATGCTACATCGTATCATGTCTGTCCGCACTTTAATAAATCGGCACCACTGTCATAAGTACACCTCAGCTTGGGTAGGGAACTTTAACTTTAATTTGCATTTATAAAAAGAATAGAGACTGATCATCTTTCATTGCTTAAAGAACTCCACCCAAGCTCAGTTATACTAATGACAGTGTACTAAAGTTGTATATAAAGCCAGTGAGTCATTCGATTATAAAGAGAACATTGCTATTAATGAGATACCTTATTATTTGCTGTTGTTAAAAAAAAGTGGTTGGAGGGGACCTTCTGCCTTCCGGAAGCTCACTCCCCACCACTATAAAAAGCATGCTGGGAACTAGTGTCCAGAACTGCAGTGTAACAATACTGAGAGGGAAACAGTGAACTATAAATTCCAGAATGCTATGTAACTCTAGCAATAGTGTGCTTCTTCCTCTAAAACAGAGCTACAATTAGGGGAATCAAAAGAAAAAAATGGACATTTAGTTGTCTTTTTTTCCTGCAGTTTGTTCTCTGGGAGGGGAGGTGCCCCTCCCTGTGGACACCTATGCACCAGATGTGTTCAGATAGCTCCCAGTAGTGCATTGCTGCTTTGGAGCTGACTCTAATTATGTGTTTAATCCATTTGCAGGGGTTAAACACACAGTTATATATAAACAACAGTGCACTAAAACAGTACTATGATATATTGGAGAATTTTGTTTTTTTTGCACTTTAATATCGTTTTAAGAGAATAATAAAAGAGAAAATATCTAAGGAGAAGAGTTGGTCAGAGAACAGGTGACACCTCTTCATTTATTGTGGAACTTCATGGTCATGTAAGGACGTTTCTGCAGCACTTGTGCAGCCAAACAATTGAGGAATCTTAAGTTCTCTGAAATTCCAAGAATCCCACAGACATTTGAATAACTTAAAGGGACAGTACACTGTAAAATTGTTTTTCTATGAATGTATTTTCAATGACTTGTTATACCAGCTGCAGAGTATAAAATTTATGAGAAATTGCATTTTCGGGTTTATTTGTGTATATGAAGTAGCTGGTTTTGTGCTTTGAAACCACAGCCTATTACAATGGGTTGAGCTTCAGGTAATATCAGATCTCATTATGTTATCACTTTTATGTACACAGACTTGCTTCATTATCTTATATTTGTCTAGAAAACTAAAGCTCAATACTTAGAGAGAACAATGGAAAATTATAATTTTATTACTTAACTTTCATGCCCCCCACTGAGAGTGTAATCTCTTCTGCTGGCTGTGTTTACTTAGGCTATTCAATAGAATATACTCCAGTATAGAAACTTTCAGTATTGGTTTGGATACCACAGGCTAAATCAGCTATTTCAAATGCCAAAATAGGGGTAAAGGAGCTACTTGTAAACAATTTAAAACACTCCAGCATGTAAAATTGGGAACAATTTAAAGGGGAGAACATTTTGGGGTGAACTGTCCCTTTAAATCTTAAATCATCCTGGACTGATCTGGCATGATTGGCAGGCCCTGCTCTTGCAGGGGAGGGGCTGTACAAGTAAATACTTGCACAATGCTAAAAGTGATTGGTCAATGTTACCTATCTTCCCTGAACAAATGGGCTGATACATTTTGATAATGTTTATGGCTTTAAGTTTAGCAAATATTTAAATAAGTACTGCATTGTAAAATAAATGTTTTATACTATTTACACTCTAATTAGGTGGCCAAGCACTATAGTGCTGGACACCTATTGTTTTTGCTCAGATTATTATTATTATTATTATTTTTATTATTATTATTATTATTATTATTATTATTATTATTTTTATTATTATTATTATTATTATTATTATTATTTTTCCGCCGTTTTTTTCAAATGCTTATAATAACAACAGCATAACTCAAAAACTCATGAAACTTGGCACAGTGCTAGAGATCTATGCTGTGCATAATCCTATGCAATATAAATCTCATAGGTCATGTGATCTAGCAGCCATATTGTTTTTTGCGACAAATTTTGACAAACGCTTGAAAATCTTCTTCTCCAGAACCGCTTATGTTACAGTTGTGAAACTTGCTGTGTGCACTACTGTACTGACCTAGAATAAAGTTTGTTCAAGACAAGTGATTTGGTCACATGATTTAGCTGCCATTTTGAAATGTGCGAAAATCTTTAAACATCTTCTTCTCTGAAACCGCTAAGTTCAATAAAACGCAATTTTGCACATGTACTCTTTGCGAGGTCATCTACCAAGATTGTTAAAACTGTGAATTTTTCATAATCAACATGGCTGCTATGAGCGATTCGCCTTTTTATCGTTGTTTAATTGCGTAAATTTGCACTTTATGCATTATATTTGCACTATTTAACTATATTACAGTGCAGCAGACACATGATTACACACAGTTATGACCCCTAAAGCCAATATTGCAGGTAAAAGTCGTACTGCGCAGTCGCCTTCGTGAAATAAAACATTTGCAAATTCTCATGAAACTTCTGCAAATTGTAGAGGTCTATAGTGAGCATTAGTATGTGCAATTTGAAAGCCATACAATGCATAGCTTGGCGGCCATTTTGTTTTGAATGCGCTGTTTTTAAAAACTACAAAAATCTTCTTCTCCGAAACCGCTTATGGCACAGACTTGAAATTTTGTTTATAGAGTTATCTTATGACTTACATTCAGATTTGTTCAAGAGAAGTTGATACGCCATGTGGTTTGGCAGCCATTTTGAATAGTTAAAAAATGCTTAACGATATTTTCAAATTAATAATAAAACAAAAACCGCTTTACCAAAATGCTTTATTTTTGCCATGCTTATTGACATCTATGGTGACAACTATTATGCATAATATGGAGACTGTATATCATATATTCTGGCAGCCATTTTGTTTTTTGCGAAAATTTTGAAAATTTATTTTCTCTGCAACCACTTATGTTAGAACTGTGAAACTGTATGTATAAACTTATATTGTGACATACAGTTACATCTGTTCATGTTGAAAGTATTGGTCACATGGTATGGCCGCCATCTTGAATAACGCAAAAACTTCGAAAATGTGTTTTCTTTGCAACCGCTTATGTTAAAGCTTTGATATTTGCTGTATAAACATATAATGTGACCTAGAGTTACATCTGTTCACGCTGAAAGTATTGGTCATATAGTGTGGCAGCCATCTTTAAAAACGCAATAATTTAAAAAATGTGTTTTCTTTCCAACTGTTTATCTTAGAACTGAAAAAACTTGCATTATAGCTATATATTGTGACTTAGCTGCTTGTATGCCATTGCATAGGTAATGCGCTTGGCCACCTCTATTGCTGCTTGCAGCTATATTTAGGTGGCCAAGCACTATAGTGCTGGACACCTATTGTTTTTGCTCAGATTATTATTATTATTATTATTATTATTTTTATTATTATTATTATTATTATTATTATTATTATTATTTTTCCGCCGTTTTTTTCAAATGCTTATAATAACAACAGCATAACTCAAAAACTCATGAAACTTGGCACAGTGCTAGAGATCTATGCTGTGCATAATCCTATGCAATATAAATCTCATAGGTCATGTGATCTAGCAGCCATATTGTTTTTTGCGACAAATTTTGACAAACGCTTGAAAATCTTCTTCTCTGAAACCGCTTATGTTACAGTTGTGAAACTTGCTGTGTGTACTGCTGTACTGACCTACAATAAAGTTTGTTCAAGAGAAGTGATTTGGTCACATGATCTAGCTGCCATTTTGAAATGTGCGAAAATCTTTAAACATCTTCTTCTCTGAAACCGCTAACTGCAATAAAGCGCAATTTTGCACATATACTCTTTGCGAGGTCATCTACCAAGATTGTTAAAACTGCAAATTTTCCATAATCAACATGGCTGCTATGAGCGATTCGCCTTTTTATCGCTGTTTAATTGCGTAAATTTGCACTTTATGCATTATATTTACACTATTTAACTATATTACAGTGCAGCAGACACATGATTACACACAGTTATGACCCCTAAAGCCAATATTGCAGGTAAAATTCGCACTGCGCAGTCGCCTTCGTGAAATAAAACATTTGCAAATTTTCATGAAACTTCTGCAAATTGTAGAGGTCTATAGTGAGCATTAGTATGTGCAATTTGAAAGCCATACATTGCATAGCTTGGCGGCCATTTTGTTTTGAATGCGCTGTTTTTAAAAACTACAAAAATCTTCTTCTCCGAAACCGCTTATGGCACAGACTTGAAATTTTGTTTATAGAGTTATCTTATGACTTACATTCAGATTTGTTCAAGACAAGTTGATATGCCATTTGGTTTGGCAGCCATTTTGAATAGTTAAAAAATACTTAACGATATTTTCAAATTAATAATAAAACAAAAACCGCTTTACCAAAATGCTTTATTTTTGCCATGCTTATTGACATCTATGGTGACAACTATTATGCATAATATGGAGACTGTATATCATATATTCTGGCAGCCATTTTGTTTTTTGCGAACATTTCTAAAATCTATTTTCTCTGCAACCACTTATGTTAGAACTGTGAAACTTTATGTATAACCTTATATTGTGACATACAGTTACATTTGTTCATGTTGAAAGTATTAGTCACATGGTATGGCCGCCATCTTGAATAACGCAAAAACTTTGAAAATGTGTTTTCTTTGCAACCGCTTATGTTAAAGCTTTGAAATTTGCTGTATAACCATACAATGTGACCTAGAGTTACATCTGTTCATTCTGAAAGTATTGGTCATATAGTGTCGCAGCCATCTTTAAAAACACAATAATTTCAAAAATGTGTTTTCTTTCCAACTGTTTATCTTAGAACTGCAAAAACTTGCTTTATAGCTATATATTGTGACTTAGCTGCCTGTATGCCATTGCATAGGCAATGCGCTTGGCCACCTCTATTGCTGCTTGCAGCTATATTATTATTTGTTATTGCTTGTATCATTATAATTATTTTTCCGCCGTTTTTTTCAAGTGCTTATAAAAACAACAGCATAGCTCAAAAACTCATGAAACTTGGCACAGTGCTAGAGATCTATGCTGTGCATAATCCTGTGCAACATAAATCTTATAGGTCATGTGATGTAGCAGCCATATTGCTTTATGCCACAAATTTCGACAACCGCTTGAAAATCTTCTTCTCCAGAATCGCTTATGTTACAGCTGTGAAACTTGCTGTGTGTACTGCTCTACTGACCTAGAATAAAGTTTGTTCAAGAGAAGTGATTTAGTCACATGATCTAGCTGCCATTTTGAAATGTGCGAAAATATTTAAACATCTTCTTCTCTGCAACCGCTAAGTGCAATGAAGCGCAATTTTGCACATCTGCTCCTTGCAACGTCCTCTACCAAGTTTGTTCAAACTGTGAATTTTCCATAATCAACATGGCTGCTATGAGCCATTCGCCTTTTTATCGCTGTTTAATTGCGTAAATTTGCAACTTATGCATTATGTTTACACTATTTAACTATATTACAGTGTAGCAGGCACATGAGTACACATAGTCACAATCCCTAAAGGCAATATTGCAGTTAAAATTCGCACTGCGCAGTCGCCTTCGTGAAATAAAACATTTGCAAATTTTCATAAAACTTCTGCAAATTGTAGAGGTCTATAGTGAGCATTAGTGTGTACAATTTGAAAGCCATACAATGCATAGCTTGGCGGCCATTTTGTTTCGCATGCGCTGTTTTTAAAAACTATAAAGATCCTCTTCTCCGAAACCGCTTAAAGCACACAGTTGAAATTTTGTTTACAGAGTTATCTTATGACTAACATTCAGATTTGTTCAAGAGAAGTTGATAGGTCATGTGGTTTGGCAGCCATTTTGAATTGTTCAAAAACGCTTAACGATATTTTTAAATTAATAATTTAACAAAAACCGTTTTGCAAAAATGCTTTATTTTTGCCATGTTTATTGACATCTATGGTGACAATTACTGTGCATAATATGGAGGCTGCATATCATATTATCTGGCAGCCATTTTGTTTTATGCGAATATTTTGAAAATCTATTTTCTCTGCAACTGCTTATGTTAGAACTGTGAAACTTGCTGTATAACCTTATATTGTGACCGAGAGTCACAGTTGTTCATGTTGAAGGAATTGGTCACAAGCTGTGGCAGCCATATTGGTTTACACGAAAATTTCGAAAACGTGTTTTCTTTCCAACCGCTTATGTTAAAGCTTTGAAATTTGCTGTATAACCATATAATGTGACCTAGATTTATATTCTGTTCATGCTGAAAGTATTGGTCATATAGTGTGGCAGCCATCTTTAAAAACGCAATAATTTAAAAAATGTGTTTTCTTTCCAACTGTTTATCTTAGAACTGCAAAAACGTGCTTTATAGCTATTTTTGTGACTTAACTGCTTGTATGCCATTGCATAAGCAATGCGCTTGGCCACCTCTATTGCTGCTTGCAGCTATATTATTATTTGTTATTGCTTGTATTATTAAAATTATTTTTCCGCCGTTTTTTTCAAATGCTTATAATAACCACAGCATAACTCAAAAACTCATGAAACTTGGCACAGTGCTAGAGGTCTATGCTGTGCATAATCCTATGCAACATAAATCTTATAGGTCATGTGATCTAGCAGCCATGTTGCTTTTTGCGTAAAATTTTGACAAACGCTTGAAAATCTTCTTCTCCGGAACCGCTTATGTTACAGTTGTGAAACTTGCTGTGTGTACTGCTGTACTGACCTTGAATAAAGTTTGTTCAAAAGAAGTGATTTAGTCACATAATCTAGCTGCCAATTTGAAATATACGAAAATCTTTAAACATCTTCTTCTCTGAAACCGCTAAGTTCAATGAAGCACAATTTTGCACATGTGCTCTTTGCAAGGTCCTCTACCAAGATTGTTAAAACTGCGAATTTTTCATAATCAACATGGCTGCTATGAGCGATTCGCCTTTTTATCGTTGTTTAATTGCGTAAATTTGTAATGTATGCATTATATTTACACTATTTAACTATATTACAGTGCAGCAGACACATGATTACACACAGTTATGACCCCTAAAGGCAATATTGCAGTCAAAATTCGCACTGCGCAGTCGCCTTCGTGAAATAAAACATTTGCAAATTTTTATGAAACTTCTGCAAATTGTAGAGGTTTATAGTGAGCATTAGTATATGCAATTTGAAAGCCATACATTGCATAGCTTGGCGGACATTTTTTTTCGAATGCGCTGTTTTTAAAAACTACAAAAATCTTCTTCTCCGAAACTGCTTATGGCACAGACTTGAAATTTTGTTTACTGAGTTATCTTATGACTAACATTCAGATTTGTTCAAGAGAAGTTGATACGTCATGTGGTTTGGCAGCCATTTTGAATTGTTCAAAAACGCTTAACGATATTTTTAAAATAATAATAAAGCAGAAACCGTTTTACAAAAATGCTTTATTGTTGACATGCTTATTGATATCTATGGTGACAACTATTGTGCATAATATGGAGACTGTATATCATATATTCTGGCAGCCATTTTGTTTTTTTGTGAAAATTTTGAAAATCTATTTTCTCTGCAACCACTTATGTTAGAATTGTGAAACTTTATATAACCTTGATTTGTGACATACAGTTACATCTGTTCATGTTGAAAGTATTGGTCACATGGTATGGCCGCCATATTGAATAACGCAAACACTTCGAAAATGTGTTTTCTTTGCAACCGCTTATGTTAAAGCTTTGAAATTTGCTGTATAACCATATAATGTGACCTAGAGTTACATCTGTTCATGTTGAAAGTATTGGTCATATAGTGTGGCAGCCATCTTTAAAAACGCAATAATTTCAAAAATGTGTTTTCTTTCCAACTGTTTATCTTAGAACTGCAAAAACTTGCTTTATAGCTCCTGTATATATTGTGACTTAGCTGCTTGTATGCCATTGAATAGGCAATGCGCTTGGCCACCTCTATTGCTGCTTGCAGCTATATTTTTATTATTGTTGTTATTATTATTATTATTTACATTTATTTGTAGAATCACAATATTCTACAGTGGATGCATAATCATTGGGGTATACAGAACAATACAATTAGACTTCTCAATGAAATTGATACAGGAGAACAAGGGCCCTGCACCACATAGCATTGCAAATCTAGGTACAGATGTAAAAGTGCTTGTAGTCTGAGCTAACCAATCACTGTGTAAAATGTTGCAGGCTCAGGTACATTTTACCATTCTTAAATGTTAAAAGTGAAAAAGCAACTCTTCAATTAACTTCTATTTTCAAATTTGCTAGCATTCTCTTGTTATCCTTTGTTAAAGTGAATGTCAATTTTGATGCTAAAGTGCCCGGTTTTTAAAAATTCGATTAAAAACAGGGGCACTTTAATTCATCAAAATTTATATTTCACTCCTGTTGAGAAAAAAAAAATACCTTTTAATCTTCACAGCAGCTCCAGCTTCCTCCGGTTGTTGCAAGCCATTTCTGATGTCAGAAAAGATGGATAGGTCATAATCCAATTACGGCTTCCCCCCCCCCCGGGGGGAATCAGTGTCTGATTCAACACTGTGATTGGAGGAAGCCGGATTCCTCATTTTAGACCCAGCAAGAGACTTTGCGACGGGTAGAGGAAGCTGGTGCTGCTGTGTAGATTAAAAGGTAAAACATTTTTCTCAACAGTGAGTGAAATGTAAATGTTGATAAATTAAAGTGCCCCTGTTTTTAATCGAATTTTTAAAAACCGGGCACTTTAGCATCAAAATTGACATTCACTTTAAGGAAAAAATATATATACAGTTGTATGCAAAAGTTTAGGCACCCGTGACAATTTTCATGATTTCCATTTATAAATAATTGGGTGTTTGGATCACCAATTTCATTTTGATCTATCAAATAACTGAAGGACACGGTAATATTTCAGTAGTGAAATTAGTTTATTGGATTAACAGAAAATGTACAATATGCATCAAAACTAAATTAGACAGGTGCATAAATTTGGGCACCCTTTTCATTTTGTCGATTTGAATACCTGTAACTACCTAGCACTGATTAATTGGAACACACAATTGGTTTGGTGATGTCATTAAGTCTTGGACATCATAGACAGGTGCATCCAATCATGAGAAAATGTATTTAAGGTGGCCAATTGCAAGTTGTTGTTCTTTGACTCTCCTCTGAAGAGTGGCAACATGGGGGCCTCAAAACAACTCTCAAATGACCTGAAAACAAAGATTGTTCAACATTATGGTTTATGGGAAGGCTACAAAAAGATATTGCAACAATTTAAGCTGTCAATGTCCACTGTGAGGAACATTGTGAGGAAATGGAAGACCACAGGCACAGATCTTGTTAAGGCCAGGAGTGGCAGGCCAAGTAAAATATCGGAGAGGCAAAGGATGGGGAGAATGGTCAAAAACAGAGTCGCTTGTGATTGAGTTATTTGGTCATAACAAGGGACGTTAAGCATGGCGGCAAAAGAACACAGCGTTCCAAGACAAACACTTGCTACCCACAGTAAAATTTGCTGGATGTTCCATCATGCTGTGGGGCTGTGTGGCCAGTGCCGGTACTGGGAATCTTGTTAAAGTTGAGGGTCGCATGGATTCCACTCAATATCAACAGATACTTGAGAATAATGTTGAGGAATTAGTCACAAAGTTGAAGTTATGCTAGGGATGGATATTTCAACAAGACAATGACCCAAAACACTGCTCAAAATCTACTCTGGCATTTATGCAGAGAAACAAGAACAATGTTCTGGAATGGCCATCCCAGTCCCCAGACCTGAACAATATTGAAAATCTGTGGGGTGATTTGAAGCGGGCTGTCCATGCTCGGCAACCATCAAACCTAACTGAACTGGAGATGTTTTGCAAGGAGGAATGGTCTAAAATACCTTCATCCAGGATCCAGACACTCATTACAGGCTATAGGAAGCATCTAGAGGCTGTTATTTCTGCTAAAGGAGGCTCAACTAACTATTGATGCAATATTTCTGTTGGGGTGCCCAAATGTATGCACCTGTCCTATTTCGTTTTGATGCATATTGCACATTTTCTGTTAATCCAATAAACCTCATTTCACTACTGAAATATTTCTGTGTCCTTCAGTTATTTGATAGATCAAAATGAAATTGCTGATCCAAACACCCAATTATTTATAAATGAAAATCATGGAAATTGTCAGGGGTGCCTAAACATTGGCATACAACTGTATATGTGCATTGATGCACCTACCTAGGTATGCTTTGCAACAAAGGATACCAAGTGAACAGAGCAAACTTGATAACAGTAGTAAACTGCAAAATTGTTTAAAATTGCATGCTCTTCCAGAATGTGAAAGATTATTTTTTTACTTTACAGTCCCTTTAAATTGATTTACATGTATGTGCAGACCCAGAAATAAAATAAAACCACTTGTACAGAGAGATAGATAGATGGACACATGATAGACATCCCTAGATTATATAGATAAATTACTAGATGATAGATGATAGATAATAGATAGATTGATAGATCAATAAATGATAGACATAGATAGATTATATAGATAGATGATATACAGTATATATATTGTAGATAGTTGGATAGATAGATAAATTATTGACAAATTTAGAATAAATAGACAGTTAGATAGATAAATAAAGGTGAAAGGTAGTTTTCTGTGGTAGTCATAGGTTTCAAGCATGCAGATGATGGTTTGAAAGTGTACGTCAGAGGTAGGCTAAGGTCAGAAGCTGGATTGTCAGATAGCTTGAGCAACACCACACGAGAAAGATCCAGAAATCAGGTGCACAGTTCCAAATATCCAAAGCCATGAAATTAGTCGAAATCTGGCAACACAAAAAGTGGTTAGATATCAATTGGAATTCAGAAGTCAGTCTAAGGTCAAACCAGAGTAAAAGTGTAGAAGTCAGGAATGCCAGGGTCATCTTAAAAGAATAACTGAGCATTAAGTGTTGGGGCCTATATATCAAGCTCCGTATCCTTCAGGCTCGCCAGAAACACAAGTTATGAAGCAGTGGTCTAAAGAGTGGAGAACCTTAGATCATCTCACCTAAAAGGAGAGCTTTAGATCATCTCACCTGAGAGGAGAGCTTTAGATCATCTCACCTGAGAGGAGAGCTTTAGATCATCTCCCCCGAGAGGAGAGCTTTAGATCATCTCACTCTATCTATCCAACTATCTACAATATATATACTGTATATCATCTATCTATATAATCTATCTATGTCTATCATTTATTGATCTATTGATCTATCTATTATCTATCATAATAGAGAGCCTTTGATCTTCTTACCTTAGAGGAGAGCTTTAGGTCATCTAACCTGAGTGGAGAGCCTTAGATCATCTCACCTAAAAGGAGAGCTTTAGATCATCTCACCTGAGAGGAGAGCTTTAGATCATCTTGCCTGAGAGGAGAGCTTTAGATCATCTTGCCTGAGAGGAGAGCTTTATATCATCTCACCTGAGAGGATAAATGCCGAAGAAGGGTAGTGTACAAGCGCTAAGGCAATCCCCAAGCTGTATCCAAACAGAGATCCTAACCAACCTCCAAAAAATATATGCACAAATAGTAAGAAGTGAATACAGCGCCAACAGGAGGCCAAGGGATAAAAATACTCACAGCGAGGTGCAAAAAAATACTCACAGAGAGATAAAAGATTATTTAATGGACCAAGTTAAAAGGCATCAGTAATAAAAGACTATATGTAAAAAGCACATATAAATAAAAGTGCAGGAATATCTTACAAGGGCGGCTCAAAGGGCCAAAGCTGATAATTACAATAAAAACAGAGATAATAACAGGTGATCAGTGCATTTTTCTATGTTTTGAACACACTTTTTGAACACTATCTTTTGAACATTATTGTTTGTACTATTGTTTATAGATTTTTTGTTTGATGTACTTGTTTTAGTTTATCTTAGGATTACTCTGTTTCACTAGTTTACACTCTTATTCTGGTGTACCACTCACACTGATCACCTGTTATTACCTCTGTTTTTATTGTAATTATCAGCTTTGGCCCTTTGAGCCGCCCTTGTAAGATATTCCTGCACTTTTATTTATATGTGCTTTTTACATATTTTTACATATAGTCTTTTATTACTGATGCCTTTTAACTTGGTCCATTAAATAATCTTTTATCTCTCTGTGAGTATTTTTTTGCACCTCGCTGTGAGTATTTTTATCCCTTGGCCTCCTGTTGGCGCTGTATTCACTTCTTACTATTTGTGCAATGATAAATGCCGACAGCAGATGCTGTCGGCATTTATCGATGTGCAGCGGACATGATCCACAATATCGGATCATGTCCGCTTGCACATTAGTAAATAGGCCCCTATGTCTCAGGCAATTTATAGGTTCCTGTGACTATTATGATTCTCATTCCATGGCCATTTAATTTCTACCATGCACACAGTAAACTGCTTCATCTGCCAGCCATGAGATTTTCTCCATGGTGTCTACACTGGAAGTGACATCTTCAATGCACATTGAATCCTGCATCAAACTTCTACCTGGGACTTTCTCAGAGCAAGATGGGGACGGAAGGCCTGATGAAGAGAAATTACACCAAATATTTGTTTTTTTTAACCTTATATTTTAATTTAGGAGTATTTCCTTCACATACAGAACCATGCATAGTGAGATAAACAACTCTCCATGTAAATGTTGTATTTCCAAAATTCTTTTAGGGACCTGCCGCACTGACAAGACTTCTTATATCATATTACCTGAGAGGTGAGCTTTAGATCATCTCACCTGAGAGAAGAGCTTTAGATCATCTCACCTGAGAGGAGAGCCTTTGATCCTCTTACCTTAGAGAAAAGCTTTAGGTTATCTAACCTGAGTGGAGAGCCTTAGATCATCTCACCTAAAAGGAGAGCTTGAGATCATCTCACCTGAGAGGAGAGCTTTAGATCATCTTGCCTGAGAGGAGAGCTTTATATCATCTCACCTGAGAGGAGATCTTTAGATCATCTCACCTGAGAGGAGAGCTTTAGATCATCTCACCTGAGAGGAGAGCCTTTGATCCTCTTACCTTAGAGGAGAGCTTTAGGTCATTTAACCTGAGTGGAGAGCCTTTGATCATCTCACCTAAAAGGAGAGCTTTAGATCATCTCACCTGAGAGGAGAGCTTTAGATCATCTTGCCTGAGAGGAGAGCTTTATATCATCTCACCTGAGAGGAGAGCTTTAGATCATCTCACATGAGAGGAGAGCTTTAGATCATCTCACCTGAGAGGAGAGCCATAGATTATCTCACCTGAGAGGAGAGCTTTATATCATCTCACAAGAGAGGAGAGCCTTAGATCATCTCACCTGAGAGGAGAGCTTTAGATCATCTCACCTGAGAGAAGAGCCTTAGATCATCTCACCTGAGAGGAAAGCTTTAGATCATCTCACCTGAGAGGAGAGCCATAGATCATCTCACCTGAGAGGAGAGCTTTAGATCATCTCACCTGAGAGGAGAGCTTTAGATCATCTCACCTGAGAGCCTTAGATCATCTCATCTGAGATGAGAGCTTTATATAATCTCACCTGAGAGGAGAGCTTTAGATAACCTCACCTGATAGGAGAGTTTTAGATAATCTCACCTGAGATGAGAGCTTTACATCATCTCACCCGAGAGGAGAGCTTTAGATCATCTCTCCTGAGAGGAGAGCTTTAGATCATCTCTCCTGAGAGGAGAGCTTTAGATCATCTCACCTGAGAGGAGAGCTTTAGATCATCTCACCTGAGAGCTTTAGCTCCTAGGGGCACACAGTGATGTCTGATAACCCTTGTAAGTGTTCCAGACTGGAAATTAACCCTCTTGCTGTCCCTGGACAGGACATTAATAAAGGCAAAAGGGTGATTTGAAGCCTTACAGAAAGGGTTGGAGAAAGATAGATAAAAAGTTCCTTTCATAGCTTTAGACATTACAATCTATTAGAAAACCCTGCAATAACCCATTTATCACAAAAATTTTCAACTAATTTGTTCAATTCAAAGACAGTATTCCAATCCATCTGGAAAAAGAGTTTAAAAAAAGCTTTTTGCATTTTGGTCACAGGATGTAGATTTCTTGACTGTTTGAGCACATTAAACATTTTACACACATTTGAACCATATATTAAAAACAAAACATTTTCCTGATTTATAATAGAAAATATAGCTTGTGACGGATTCCGGCTACCCCGACTGGGTAGCTCCACCAAAGAATTCTCCCGATACCTGGAACCTGCCGCTATGTAGCAGAGAAAGTGATTCTAGAAGAACCCACCGAAATAACTAGACAGACTAGCATTCAGATGAAAATACGAAGTACCCTTTATTGATAAAAACACACAACATTTGGGGGCGGAGCCTGGCCAAGCAGGGAAATGGCCGCACACTAACTAGGCTCCGTAGCCAAGTTTCTCCTAAGGGGGTCTAAACACCAAGTTCCCGGTAACTTAAATTGCTCCCACACTATCTAGAGCATCCCTGAGTACCTGGGATAGATCTGATTCAGATATAAGACAACAGCGTGCGAGACGTGAGCAAAGAGGCATTTGTAGCGGCCCAGATCACCTACTCTACATGCAGCTGCCTTAGATCACATAACCCTCATGTGATCCAACCATCGCTTGTGATAAAGAATGTTACCCGACTGAGCTGTCAGCCGACATACCAACTTAACTCCACTACATAAAAGCTCACCGCAAAAAGACCCGGAATCGGCAGACGCCATTGCGACGCAGGCCCAGATCTAGGCAGCAAGACACACTACGCAGTTACTGCGTAGCTCCGGTTGCGGACTTTCACCCGACCGGACAAACATCAAAGCACTGATTTGGCCTGCAGCATATGACTTCAAAGCGGCAGCCTCTCGACACACTGGGCCCTTGATTTAGAAAGTGAGTACTACTCCGGTGAGGGCCAGCAATCTAACAAAGTAAAGGCAAGACAAGAACACAAGGAGACCGGAGGTAAAGTACATACAGCTCCCATCATCCATCAACACCCACAGCCCTACAAAAACAAAATAAGGCGCAAAGATAGGCTTTATGAACATTAAACCAAACTTTGCCTCACATCAGACACAGCCTATATTTGGTGCGGCACGTACAATTTAAGCTGAAGCACCCTAGGCCTGCTTTGACTCTTCAAACAGGGGCTCTCTGGTCAAAACAGGGGTGATTTGGAATGCCCGGTAAACGGGCACCTAGAATGGAAAAACCAATGAAAAATACCACCCTCAATCAATATTTAAAAACAGTGGAATCCCAAACTGAAAAAGGCCCTGATCCCTCTGAGACACAAGCTCAGGCCTCAATGCAGGACACATCACACAACAATAGCCCCTTTATAACAAGAGAAGATCTTAAAAACCTATCATCCAAGGATGATATTAAAGAAGTGCTGAACGAGGTCAGGGGCTTGTTTGGTGAACTAAGAAAAGATATCTCTCAAATAAAACAAAAAGTTGCCAAATTGGAAAACATACAGACTTTGTTATGTGATGATGTACAACAATCTACAAAACAAATACACAACCATGAAGAAAATATTAACTTTTTATTAGACAAAATCGAAGATCTCGACAACAGAAACAGACGAAACAATTTGAGAGTCAGGGGGATCCCTGAATCCATCATCCCATCTGCCATATCTGGCTGTCTGCAAGATTTGTTTCGCACCATCAAAGGCACCCCATCTGCACCAGATATGATCCTAGAAAGGGCGCATAGGGCCCTTAGGCCTAAACCAGCGGGGAAAGCTCCACCAAGAGACATCATAGTCCGCTTCTTGAATTTCCTTGACAAAGAAGAAGTACTGAAGAGCGCAAGTGTTAAATCCCCTGTCACATATGCAGGCATCAAGATTCAAATATTCTCTGACATTAGCCCTGCCACCCTCCAGAAACGCCGAGACCTGAGATTTATTACAGATACTCTCCGGGCAGAAGGTATTCAATACCGCTGGGGGTTCCCAGTAAGTTTAATTACCACAAAAAATGGGGAAACGACAATTTACCGTGGACCAGATGACCTTCATAGGCTTAATGAAAAATTTGGCCTAAAGATCTCTTTCCCAGATACAGTAGCAGACGACTCTAGAAACACTTTCTCCTCTCAACCAGATGATAACCAACCTTCTGCTCCCCCGCCTAGATGAGGTATCGTATACAGTTTAGATAACCACTTTAACAACCATTACCTCCTTTGGAAAAGACTTAATAGTTCATGCCTTAGGTGGCTGTATAAAAGATAGAGACTAGAATGTGAAACTTTGTGTTTTCTTTAAAGGACATTGGGGTTTACACATATCACCCCAAACTGGACTTTTCCTTTTAATCACTGTTATAAAATAGTAAATGTCAGTTTACATGCAATGTGTAAGCCTTAGATTACTTTAACTCATTCCAGATTAAAAGCAGTCTACCAAAATAACTATGTTTATGTTACTAACCTAATCTGTTTTAGATAGCAATGTTAACTTACCCATGATATACAGGTATTCTTTACAGCCACATTATAATGTTAACTCTTATTAGATTCATGAGTTGCTGGTTCTCTAGATTGTAATATTTTATTTGTAACCATTGATGACTTGATGTGTTCACCAGTTTGAATTGACATTTTATCCTATCTTCAAAGACAGCTGGGTTTATGTTGGTAATGGAATAATAAGATATGCACATAATACATAACTAGCTAATGGAACAGCATATACGCACTGTGCATACAAAATGTACTAGCTTTATAACTAATCCTGAGCATAACAGAGTTGTTTAATAATTTACCTTTCCATCTTCTGTCGATGAGAGCATATGAGTCTATATAATATATTATCATATTTACTGTTTGTTTACTTATGACAAGTTCATCGGCTTAATTAGGTTTGCCATCTTTTTCACTCTGTAATATATCTTCATCTCCATCCTGCTAACCCCTAGAACATTACTAGACACCGATTTAAACATTTCTGATAACACACAACCAACAATTTATGCTTCCACACAACGCCAGAAATACCATGACACTTAGAAAACCACACTCCTAGACTAACATGCTAAACAACTGTCTGGCTCTCCATGCTACAAACCAAAAAGAACCATTTCGAATCAGATTGACTTTTTCTATATGGACCCCCTAGACCGGGAACTACACTGTTTATAACACAAGACGTATACCCTTCAACGACCCCTAGGAGACAAGGCTCTTTCCTCTCCCTTTTCACAAGTAACCGTACTCACCTCTCAGTAGGAAGGTTACGAGAAACACTCTTTACTACTAAACCTATAGAAACTTTTCCCCTCTTACTCTCTCTCTCAGACACTCCTTTTATCACCTTTTCATTTTTCCACTACACTAACTCACACTTAACCCTTCTTACCCCCCACACCCACCTCTCCTCAACCACTTCTCCCTCCCTCTTCCCCCTTTTTTTTTTTTTTTCTCCTTTCTCCCCAATAATGGCATGTAAAACCATCAAATTCATAACCATTAATGCTAAGGGTTTAAATAGCCCCACGAAACGTAACATTGTATTGAAAGACCTCAACAGATTAGGTGGGGATATTGTCCTACTGCAAGAATCTCATTTTAGGAAAGGCCACGAACCAAAGTGGCACAACAAAGACTACCCCACTGCCTTCTTTGCCTCTGGCCCTAATAAAAAGAACGGTGTAGGTATTTTAATTAAAGGATCTATACCATTTCAATTGATACATACAGACAAAGACCAGGAGGGCAGATTTATTATTATCCATGGGCTACTATACGGACGCCCTATCACAATTGTAAACACCTATTTTCCTAACAAAGACCAAAAGACATTCATGAGACACCTGACTAATCACATAATGGACCAGAAGAAAGGCCCACTCATTATGGGAGGGGACTTTAACACCCCTATGGACCCTAAACTAGATACATCAGGAGGTAGTTCTACTATACCTAAAAGAGACCTCAAGTGCATTAACCATCTCCTCAGAGAATTGGCTGTCCATGACGTATGGAGGCTATCTAACCCGACTAGAAAAGACTACACCTTTTTTTCTCACCCCCATGGGGTGTACTCCCGATTAGATTATTTCTTTGCGGACCCACTAATATTATCCACAATAAAAATGTCTAAAATTCTACCTATCACCTGGTCAGACCAGTCTTGTGCGTGGTAGAATGGCCAGAAACACCTCTTGCCCCGTTCCAATGGCGACTAGATGATCATTTATTGGACGACCCTCTGGTCAGAATAGACCTAGAAAAAGCCATCCCAGAATATTTCCAAATTAACAAAGCTAATGTGACCTCCGAAGTGAACAGGTGGGAAGCACACAAATGTGTGATCAGGGGGATTCTGATTAAACACAAAGCCAGAATACGCAAATTACACAGAGAAAAATATAATGATTTGCTACATAGTCTATCAGAGGCAGAAAGAGCTCATAAACAGAAACCAGAGGATACAACCCTTCTAGACCTACTATCACAAGCCCGCACAAAGGTTAGGGACTTTCTACACCTAGACCAACAAAAGCAATCCCTAGCACTTAAACAGCACTTTTACACATATGGGAATAAGGCAGGCCGCTTACTCGCTAGATCCCTCAAGCGCAAACACTTAAAATCATATATCCTCACTTTAACAGACAAAAAAGGACACACTAAGACTGACAGCTTCAGTATAGCAGAAACTTTTAGAAAATATTATGAAACTTTATACAACATTGCCAGACCTTCAGATATTAAGAATCAAGACCATAGGTATCAGGGATCTCCTGACGTACATAAATATGTCTCTGACTTGGAACTTCCCCACTTAGACTCAACAGATTCAACATCACTTGACCGCCCTATCACATGCGAGGAAGTCTTACTAGCAATAAAACACACCCCAACAGGAAAGAGTCCCGGACCTGATGGTTTCGGCAGTAAATATTACAGAATGTACTCTACTGACCTAACACCCCATCTCACACAATTATTTAATATCATTGATGAAGTGGGCGGCTTCTCCAAGCATATGCTTGAAGCACACATCACGGTCTTACCCAAACCGGGTAAACCGCCCACAAAACCCGAAAATTTTAGACCAATCTCCCTACTTAACACAGACGTAAAAATTTATGCTAAAATACTGGCGGACAGACTCAATAGGATACTCCCCAAACTAGTGAACCCTGATCAAGTAGGCTTTGTACCAGGTCGCGAAGCAAAAGACAACACGTTAAGGATACTCCAACTAATCTCATATGCCCGAAATAAACAGATCCCTATGATTTTGGTTTCTACAGATGCCGAGAAGGCCTTCGACAGGGTCAGTTGGGGCTTTCTCGGCTCTGTTTTACAACATATGAACATTAGCAGCAAATTTATTTCCAAAATATTCGCACTGTACTCTAATCCTACAGCTAAGGTGAGAGTTAACGACATCCTGTCGGATCCCTTCCAGATCACCAACGGAACGAGGCAGGGGTGCCCATTGTCCCCAATCCTATTCGCCCTTTCCGTGGAAGCATTAGCTCATAAAGTTAGGCAAAACCCCCAGATTAGTGGCATCAAAATTAATGACTCAGAACATAAAATGGCGCTATACGCCGACGATATCTTGTTTATGCTAACCAACGCAGAGACCTCTTTGACAACACTACTTGACGAATTTGGCGTATATGGTAGATTCTCTAATTTCCATCTAAATGCTTCCAAATCGGAAATTTTAAACATTAATGCACCCTTGGAAACTATACTCAAAATAAAATCTAACAGCCCCCTGGTCGTCCAACCTCACAAAATGAAATACCTCGGCATACATCTGACGGCAGATCCAAAAGACCTATTCACACACAACTACAAGCCACTACAAGAACAAATCACAGCTGATTTATCCAGCTGGAGCAACAAACAGATATCATGGTTGGGTAGAGTCCAAGTAGTAAAAATGACCATCTTACCTCGCATTCTGTATGTATTACAAACACTACCTTCTCCATTACCCAGACACTACATACCAAACCTTCAAGAGATCATAGGACAATATATTTGGCAAAAACTTAGGCCTCGCATCCCAAAAGCTACTATGTTCCTCCCTAGACACAGAGGAGGACTAGGGGTACCAAACATAGAAACCTACAGACACGCAACAATTCTGCAACGCCTGGTGGAGTGGTGTTATAACTCAACAGACAAACGGTGGATCCAACTTGATAGAACAATTCTAAACTCAGAAAATATGGGAATATGGGCTTGGATTACTCCAAAACTAAGACCCATAGAAATCTCAAAATACCCACTGTGGAGCGAGCTGTTCCTACTATGGGACAAACTCCTTAAAACGTCCAATCATCTCTCCACCATGCTTTCCCCAATGACGCCATACAGGAACAACCCTGACTTACCGACCACAGGCTTTCCCCCCCCGAACAACCCCTCCCCACACATACAAGAACTCACCCTAAAAAGTATACTAGAAGGTGGCAAACTGATACAAAGGGAAAATTTGGCGAGCTCTGGGGGGGGTCCTCCCCCACCATGGTTCGCCTATACACAATTAGCACACTTTGTTCAAACACATAAGAAAAGGGAAGAATTCAATCGCCCCCTAACCAGATTCGAAAATTTATGTTCCCAACAAATCCAACCCAGACACACTATATCTAAATTGTACAACATGCTTCTGACCAACAGCGGCAAAGCATATCCTTCCTTCACCCACAAATGGGCTAAAGACCTAGAAAGAGATATCAGCCAGGAGGCATGGGATCAGGCCCTACAATGCAATAAAGAAGCCACAATTTCCTCTAACATAATGGAAATGAATTTTAAATTACTGGCGAGGTGGTACCTTACACCAGCCAGAATACGTCATATATACAAAAAGAGTAGTGGCAGATGTTGGAGGGGTTGTGGGGAAGAGGCAGACTTAGTACACATTTGGTGGACATGTAGGGATATGGAGAGTTTCTGGTCTGGGATATTCTCCGAAATAGACACCAAACTCAATATCCAATTACAAAAAGACCCAGGCATCCTTATCTATCTCGACATCCCTAAAATCCGTAGTAAACCTAAAAAACTCCTACTATATATTATGTTAAACAGTGCTAAACTCCTAATACCACAAAGATGGAAATCAAGTGCAGTTCCTTCTCTTGAACACTGGAAAGAGCAGGTCTCTTCCATGCTTCAGATAGAAAGATATCAACATATGAAAAACGGTACAATGGAAATACATGAGGCAATGATGGAACTATGGATTCCATCTATGGCTACCTGCCATGGTTAAACAACTATACCCCCTTAGACGGAATAATTTTTTACCCCAATCTCCCTTTTTTTTTTTTTTTTTTTTTTCTTTCTTCCCCTCCCCCTTCTCTCCTCCTCCTCCCCCTTGACCCCCTACTCCATTCCTTCCCTCCTCTTTCCCCCCCCCATCCCCTTCTTCTTCCTCTCTATCTCCCTTCTCCCACATATACACCTTTACTGATACTTTTTTCTTGATATTAACATTCTGTACCTACAGAAGACTTATCAAAATAGTTATCTAAGAATTGTTATATGAATACTAATGAATAGTTAACTTGTTAAGCTATAACTTATTACTATGTTAATGTTCACAATAAAAAATGAAAAATGAGCTTTGGAAACACCAGAAAGGACAAAAAGACACAGACCACCAACTCAATATAACATCGCTGATTGTAATGTATAATATGTGTAAACATGAAACAGTCTGTGCCTCTGT
The DNA here is from genome assembly GCF_027579735.1 of Bombina bombina. NCBI lineage: Eukaryota > Metazoa > Chordata > Amphibia > Anura > Bombinatoridae > Bombina > Bombina bombina. The sequence goes on from NC_069500.1 coordinate 868,181,447, forward strand.
ATTACCCTTTATTGTATGTTATAATTTTCCTTTTTGCTCAATAAAAACTATTGAAATAAAAAAAAAAAAAAAAAACACACAACATTTATACACAAACTCTTCTTGATAAAAGCCTTATCAGTCCCTAAAATCTCCCGCCATTCCCACCCCTCCAAACAGGCTGGCGCCTCTATAGAGCCTCATGTACTTCCAGTGTCCAACGGTATATGAATGGTGCATTCAGGATGATCCTAGGGGAGCGGCGGCACTTCAAGGGTATCGTTGGAAAGCTCTTGGTCCACAGCTGCTACAGTCCAAAAAGCGACATGATCCATTGCTGGGGGCCGGAGCTGTGGATGACCAAATGTACACCAGGAATGTCCCTGGGAAGAGGGTGTAAAAAAGGGGGATCCGGGATCCCCTGGTTCCCAAGAGAGCTCCCTTCCAGAAATCACCCTGCCTCTTGTCCTTCCCATGGGGGACCAACCTCAAAAGAGTGGAGCTTTGGGAAAAGGAGCCGCTGGAGTGACCTGGGTTAAAGATCACCGGAAATCCCAGTTGTCATGGCCAACCTGCAGTTCCATTGGCCTGGCCGGCCGAAGAGGGATGTGGCGGTCAAAGACTAGCTCTTCCAAAATGAGGTTCAAACACAAGAATACAACAAAGGGAAGGTCTAGGAGATCGTGAATGCTCCCAATTGCTTAAATCCGGGGAGAAGCACAAGGGGAGTAGGTGGTAGGGGGGTAGAGGTTTAACCCTTGCAGCCCGGCATTCATGACAACTCCCCCCTTCCAGTTTGGCAGACCCGACTAGATCCACACACCGGTCGGCCTGGGGCTGTCCGAGCAGCTTATGCTACTTCAGTCTGCCGGGAAAGTCCATCAGTGTTCCCATCACTTTTTCCTGGTCTGTACCGCAGCAGAGTTAGATTATCCCCGGAAACTCTGTTAAGCCATACAAGGGTATAACACAAACAAATGGGGAGTGTTTGCACACACACACCAAAGCAGCGCAATAAACCTAGAAGTTATAATTTAAATATCATATAAAAAACATAACAATTGTTATTGTATAAAATATAAATACAAATATCACAAAGTCCAATGATGTAGATACAAGGAAAGTTCTTTATACTTATTCTAAAAAGATCATAAAGCAAAAGACTCCAGCAGCTCCTCTAGGACAGGTGATTCCACAGACCTTGATTGCAAAATACGTTTTTCTCTGAAATTAGAGAAGAGAGGAGCGCAGACTCAAATGCAGAGTAATAACAGTTTTAATATAACACACACGACAAATGGCCACTCACAAGATAAAAGTTAAAAATCAGCATATGTGCAACATTAACACAAAAGACTTATCGTCTCAGGTCAGCCTCCTTCTGTATTCCAAAGATGTCAAAATTGGCGTGTCCCTCCAGTGTTTTCCAAACACAGCTCAGTTGTCAGATTGTGTCCGTTGAAAAATGTCTCCAAACAAACATTTGTCGTGTGTGTTATATTAAAACTGTTATTACTCTGCATTTGAGTCTGCGCTCCTCTCTTCTCTAATTTCAGAGAAAAACGTATTAAGCCATACAAGGGGATTGTGGTCTGTGAGGACGGTGAAGGGCCTCCCTTAGAGTTACGGCTGTAGCTTCTTCAGGACCCATGCCAGGGCTAGACACTCTTTTTCCACCGCCGCATAGCCTACTTCTCTGGGCAACAGCTTCCTACTGATGTAGGCTACGGGGTGGTCCTGCCCTTCTTCATCCACCTGGCTTAACACTGCTCCCAACCCGAACATAGAGGCATCTGTGTGGACACAAAAACGTTTGGTAGAGTTAGGAGTGGCCAGTACTGGAGCAGAGATTAAGGCAGTTTCACACTCGGGGGACCACAGGACCTGTCGGGGCAGTCGATTATGGGTCAGGTCGGTCAGGGGTTTAGCTAGGGCACTGTAATTGGGGACAAAGTTCCAGTAGTAACCTGCAGTTCCTAGGAAAGCTAACACTTGGGTTTTGGTCCTGGGAGTGGGCCAGTTGGCCACTGCTTCAACTTTAGCTGGCTCTGGCTGCTGCTTCCCACAGTCCACTCGGTGGCCCAGGTACTGGACCTCCGAGTGTCTGATAGTGCACTTGACGGGCTTCAAGGTCAGCCCGGCAGCTCTGAGGCGATCTAAAGCAATGTCTAGGTGTACCAAATGGTCCTCCCAGGTATCACTATAGATGGCGATGTTATGCAGGTATGCACAGGCATAGTCCTGGAGGCCATCCAGAAGGCGATCCACCATCCTTTGGAAGGTGGCTGGGGCGTTCTTCAACCCAAATGGCATGACTTTGAACTGATAGAGGCCGAAGGGGTTGATGAAGGCAGACTTGGGTGCAATGTAAAGATAAATTATAAGCGCTAGAGAATAGAACCCAGCTTAACTAGTGAATTCCCCTCCAGGAAGACAGAAAAAGTGAGAGCAAAAGAAAAATGGAAGTTAAGCGCTAAAAGCGAGGGTTAAAGAGAGGACTGTAAGGTGAATTTATCTGTAGCCGATCGTGGTATTACGTCATCATATACCAGAGAGGAACACCTTAGTCGCTACTAGCGACCGCAAAGTTGAATACATCTAAGGATTTCCTAGTCACTACCTAGCGACCGCCAAGCATTTCCAATTAAAGAATTCTAGTCATTCTTAACGACCGCAAAGATATACTTCTAATCCTAGTCGTACAAACGACCGCCAAGTCTCTACACCTAAGGATTTACTAGTTGCTACTAGCAACCACAGGAAGCATACCCCGTTTTTAGTCGCTATACCGCAACCGCACAGCCTACATAGCCTGAGGATCACCTTCCCTTATTTCTATATATAAGGAAGAATTGAGTCATTTTTATTGACCGCAAAGTATCCTATTGATCCCCCCAAGACTTCCACACCCTTTGTGGAATAGGGGCTACTACGAAAATTCTGCACGTAATCATCATAAGTGACGTCATAACGGTCAGGCAGGAGCCACATAAAAGGCACACTCAGTATTATCTGGTAACGCCAAGCCGTATACAACGCGGCCTCTATCCGACAGTTACCTTTGCTTTTTTACTGGATATCCAAGGAGACACATTATTGCTCCATTGCTGCTAATACTATTTGAAACGCAAGTACTATATACCACAATGAGTTTTTTTATCAGCTGTTACTATTAGTAACGATTAAGGGAGACGTCCCTGCATTTTTAGATACATATGTTTTAGATATGCCTACTATTTGACATATTGTTTTAGTCATTTATTTTAATAAATTGTATCTATATTTATACCTACTTTGTATCTTGTATTTATAACCCTCACCACATAGTCCTCTATACACATTTTAGTCGGTTAAAATATTATTTATATATTTTTTTATTATATTATTTTTATAGTATTTGAAACCTACAAAGCACTCGCTATCTCTTGCTCTGTCTATAGAATAGACCTATAATTGGGTTATATTTCTACACCACACGCCATCCCATTACTTTACTCTTATATATTTAGAATACAGTCCTCTCTTTAACCCTCGCTTTTAGCGCTTAACTTCCATTTTTCTGGGGACAGACTCAGGGTCTAAAGGGATCTGCCAGTATCCCTTGCAGAGGTTGAGGGTGGTCAGTAAGTTGCCGCAGGCTATTCTGTCTAAAAGGTCATCAACTCGGGACATTGGGTAGGTGTCGGCGGTGGTTCTGTCATTGAGCTCACATAGTCAATGCAGAACCATGTAGTCCTGTCTTTCTTGGGTACCAGCACCACCGGGGAAGCCCAGGGACTGTTGGACGGTTCAACAACCCCTAGGTCCAACATTCTCCGGAGCTCACGGTGCATGCTGTCCCTGACTGCCTCTAGGACCCTGTAGGCTGTCTGTCACAGGGGAGCCTGTCCCGGGGTCTCCACTCAGTGTATGGCCACTGTGGTGTACCCAGGGACAGTAAAGAACATATCTCGCCTGTCTTGCAGGAGATGCTGGACTTGCTGCCTCTTGTCTAGGGGTATGTTGGCTACTCCTTGGGGGTCTCAATTTGTCCAGGGACCTCTGGGATAGGAAGGCTCTCAGAGTGCTCCACCGTTGGGGTGCAGATAGCTGCCACATCTATGGCCCTTTCTATGTATGCCTTTAACATGTTCACATGAAAGGTCCGGCAGACCCGATCATCTGAGCATTTGGCTACCAGGCAGGTGGTGTCATTCAGTTGTTCCACCACTCTGTAAGGTCCCTGCCTAGAGGCCTGTAGCTTGTCCATTTTGACAGGCTTCAAGGCGAGGACCTTCTGCCATACTGTTAGGGTCCGGGTATGAGCATTCTGGTCGTTCCATCATTTCTGTTTATGTTGGGCAACCTGAAGGTCCTCTTGCACCCTGTCGGCGAAATCCTTCAGTCGGTCCCTGAGTTGGAGAACGTACCCCATAATGGAGTGTTCTTTCACTCCTGTAGTCCCTTCCCAGTGGGCTATCACTAAGTCAAGGGGTCCCCTTATCTTCCGGCCATATACTAACTCAAAGGGGGACAAGCCGGTGGATTCCTGAGGCACCTCTCTGTATGCAAAGAGGAGGTGCAGCAGGAATCTTTCCCAGTCCTTGTGAGTGGCCGAGAACATCCTAAATGGCTGCTTTAGGGTCCTGTTGAACCGCTCACATATCCAATTTGTCTGGGGATGGTATGGGGCACTGTGCAGAGGTTTGATCCCGCACAATCTCCATAACTGTTGGGTGATTTTTGAAGTGAACTGCATTCCCTGGTCAGAGATCACCTCCCGGGGGAAGCCTACCCTGGTGAATATCTGGAAAATTGCATCTGCTACTGTCTCCGCCTGGATATTGGCCAAAGGGATTGCGGCCGGTATCAAGTGGCATAGTCCCTTACTGTAAGGATGTACTTTTTCCCTGAGGGGCTGAGATGAGCTAACGGACCCACTATGTCTACTGCAACCCTGCTAAAAGGTTCATCAATAATGGGGAGGGGATGCAGAGAGGCTTTAGTATGGTCCCCGGTCTTCCCTATTTACTGGCACACTTTGCAAGACTTACAGTAGTCTCCAATATCTGCTGTAGCCCCTGGCCAGAATAAGGTTTGGGTCAGGCGGTGGTTGGTTCTGGACTTTCCTAAATGTCCAGATAGGGAAATATCATGCCCTATCTGTAGTAGGTCAGACCGAAACTTCTTTGTTACAACCAGCTGTCGTTTGGGCACTGGCCCTTTTCTTCTCACAGAGATCCGGTACAGGAGCCCTCTCTCCCACTGGAAACACTCCCCCCCCCCGGGGCCCTGGGGGTCGGTACCTACTCGGTCTCAGTAAGGGGCTAAGGTTGGGTCACTCAAGGTCTCCTGGGCAAAGTCATAGGGAGGCGCCCATGAGAATCTGTCAGGGGGAAGCGTTGGGGTCAGAGTAGAAGGTCGGGGCAAAGTAGGAGTCGGGCAGAACGTCTCACCTGGGTTCCCAGATTCAGTGCATTGTCTTGGCGACCTGGCCTGCTGGTGGGTGGTTACTTGGCAGGTATCCTGGGAGTTATTCCCCACAAAGGCTGAGGCAAGGTGGCAGAGGTCATTCCCCAACAAGACCTTGGAAGGTAGCTGTTGCATGATGCCCACCTATACACCATGGGAGCTGGCTCCCCAGTTCAGGTGCACCCAGGCTGTGGGGATCTCCAATACGGCACCTCCAGCTACCTGAACAGCAAGGTTCCTCCCTGCTCAGCTAGATTTGGGGACCAGGTTGGGTTGGATCAGGGAGATGGTGGCTCCAGTGTCCTTTAATCCCTGGGCTGCCTGCTTATTGACCCAAACGTCCTGGCGATGGTGCTTATCTTCGGTTATAAGGCTGACTTCATGTAGGACTCCAACTTCTTCCTCTGCCCATTCGCTGCATACATGCAGTGGGCAGGGGCTTGATAGGCCATGCCTGGTGTGTTCCCCCACTGGACCGGTGAGGGGTTTCTAGGTGGCTGTGCAGGAGGGTTCCTGGAGGACCGTGCCGAACAGTGCAGTTGGATGTGGCCAGATTGCCCGCATGCATAACACCTCCGGGAGTTATTGGCCCAGGGTAACAGCAAGCGGTCAGGCCTGGGGTGGCTGGGGAGCTGCTGGAAGATGAGCAGGGGTTGAAGCGGAGTGGGTTACTGGCTGGGGATCTGGGGTAGCCTGCCACCAGGTATCCGCATACTGATCTGCCAGTGTGGCTACTTGGTCAGCTGTTTGTCCTTTACCCAGTCCCATATCTTGCCTGGGGTGCATTTGTAGAATTGCTCCAAAAGAATGAGCTGTACCGCTTCATCAAGGGTGGTTATGTGGCAATCGGTGATCCAAGAGTACAAGGACCAGGCTAACTGGTGGGCCCACTTGGTATATGGCTGCCCCTCTTGTCTCTGAAGTTCTCTGAATTTCAACTGGTGTGCCTCCGGCGTGAGTCCATAGTGGGCAAGGATGCGCTCCTTCACCCGGTCGTAATTAGTTTGGTTTTCAGAGGGGATAGTATGAAAAGCCTCCAGAGCCCTGCAAGACAGTTTTAGGATCAAGAGTGTGACTCTATTGGCAGTGGCAACACCCTGCAACTGACACTGGGCCTCAAAGAGCTGGAGGAAGCGATCAATATCCTCTCCCTCCTCGTCCTGAAAGGCTCGAAAAAGCCGCATAAGGTAGCTTCTTTGGCCAGGTAGATGGGTCCAGGGGATCCGGCACAACCCCCCCCCCCCCATAGCTCCAGCATGTGTACCTTGGTGGCTTCAGTAATTACCCGAGTAATGATTTCCTCCGGCGGGTTAGGTCCATAGAGAGCCAGTCACCACTGAACCTGTATCTGTAGGTTAGAATCCATCGTCTCCGGAGTTGAGACTGTACTGGGATGCCTACTGCCTTGGTCATTATCCGACCCACCGGCCGGCTTGTTAGCCCGATCATCCTCCATCAGCTCGGCTATGATCACCGCATTTACCATCCGATTTCTTATATATTTTTTTGATCCTGACTGGTGTAAGGTACCAGCGGGATAAGAATTTATAGTTGGATTCTAATGTTCTGGCTGAGACTGAGGCCTTGGTGTGATTGTGGAATATTTTTTGCCAGTCTGTGTCTGTAAGGGCGTGGTCCAGGTCCCTGTTCCATTGCCTAACGAAGGTAGGTGTGTGAGAGTCCTTATGAGATATCAGTAATCTGTACATAATAGATATCAAATGTTTAGGAGTGTGTGTTAGTAAGCATAATGACTCCAATAGGGTCAATTGTCTTAACATACCGTCGGCTCTTTTATGTGTGAGCAGATAGTGTTGTAGCTGTCTATTGAAGAACCATGATATGCTCAGGCCCGACTCCAACAGATCCCCCAATTCTTTAAGTTTTTTATTTGAAATTAGCCTGTGGAACATTGTCTGATCTAGTTGTGTCTTATTTAGAGCTGTCTGGGGGATATTGGAAAAAGGGATATCTGGATTTTGGACAAAGGGAGTGAGAGGCGAGGGGTTGGAAGAGATGTGTGGGTATTCTACTAGGGATTTGTCCCATACTGAGAAAAATTCCCTCAGAAGTGGATATTGCATGGCCACTTTGGGCCTGTTTTTATTGGAAATCCATCCTAATGAGCCCACATTTTGTGCTCTCAGAATGTGCCGTCCTAATTGGACCCACACTTTATCTTTAGAATTGACGCACCATTCCACCTGTTGTTGGAGATTAATAGCCTTTTTGTATACTGAGAGGTTTGGAATGCTCAAGCCCCCCTTTTCCTTAGGTAGGTATAAAGTGTTTTTGGAAATCCTAGGTCTAGTGCCCCCCCAGATATAGTCTTCTAGCTGTCCCTGTAATTTTAATAGATATTGACCAGGAAATGGGATTGGGAGGGTTTGGAGATAATATAAAATCCGGGGAAGAATATTCATCTTTACCACCCCAATTCTGCCCAGCCATGATATTTTCTTGTTTTTCCAAGACGAAAGGTCTCCTATAATTGCTTTGGTTAATTGAATATAATTGGCCTCAAATAGGGTCTCTACTTTGGGGGTTAATTTGATTCCTAGGTATCTGAGTGTTCGTGTTTTGATCTTTAAGTTACATATATATCCGATAATCGGCATAATTCCGTCTGGGGCAGATTGATATTTAGGATTTCTGATTTGGTATGGTTTAGGTGAAAATTAGAAACTCTACCGTATTCATCAAATTCTCGAAGAATTTCTGGGATAGAGATTAATGGGTCAGCCAACGAAAGGAGGATATCGTCTGCATATAGCGAGACCTTGTGTTCATGGTCTCCTATTTTAATCCCAGATATTTTCTGGTTGTCACAGATTTTTTGCGCCAGTGCTTCTATTGATAGGGCAAACAGTAGGGGAGACAGGGGGCATCCCTGACGTGTCCCGTTTGAGATTTTAAAGGGGTCTGATAGAATATTGTTAATTTTTACCTGAGCAGTTGGTGCCGAATATAAAGAAAAATTTTTATGTACAAAGGCTTGACCAAAGTTCATTTTTGACAGGACAGCTTTAAGGAAATCCCAGCTAACCCTGTCAAAAGCCTTTTCGGCGTCAGTGGAAACAAGAACCGACGGGATGCTATTAAGTTGTGCATAGTTCACTAAGAGGGTAGCCTTTATGGTGTTATCCCTGGCTTCTCTCCCAGGGACAAATCCCACCTGGTCTGGGGAGATTAATTGTGGCAAGAACTTATTCAGTCTTGATGATAAAATTTTAGCAAATATCTTCAAACCTACATTAAGAAGAGAGATCGGCCTGAAATTTTCAGGCCGATCTGTTGGTTTACCCGGTTTCGGGATGGTGGTAACATGCGCGAGGAGCATGGATGACGGGAAGTCCTGATTGTTCCCAATACTATTAAACAGGGAGGCTAAGCGAGGGGACAACACATCTTTAAAAGTTTTAGAGTATTTTACACTAAAACCATCTGGGCCTGGGCATTTTCCTGCTGGTAGGCTTTCTATAGTCTTGATCACTTCCTCTACAGAGATGGCAGTGTCTAAGCTATCTCTCTCCTCCACAGATAGAACCGGGAGAGACAAAGAGTCCAGGTAAGAGTCAGCAGGGTACCTAAAGGGTATCCCATCACTGTCATGGGGAGGAAGATCGTTTTTTTGTAAGTTGTATAGGTTCTGATAGTATGATCTAAGTACCTCGGCTATGGATGGACTGTCTGAGCAAGGTTGATTGTGATGATTGAATATGGAATGGATGTGGGATTTGGCTTGTCTCCTCTTTAAAGCCCTAGCTAGGAGTTTTCCGGGTTTGTCTCCGGACTCATAGTACTTCTGTTGTAGTTTTAATGCAAGAATTTGGTGTTCTCTAGCATGTATATCCTGAATGTCTTTCCTGGCCTGTATAAGTTCTTGTGTAACTAGGGGATCTGAAGGAGTCAGTTTATGTCTGGGCTCTAATTCCCTAATTTGTTTGAGGAGAGCTGTGTATCTAAGTCTAATCTGTTTGGAGTGGTAAGCTTTCTGCTGAATTAGCTCCCCTCTGAGCACGCATTTGTGCGCCCCCCAGACAACGTGGTCCGGTACCTCTCCATTTTCGTTATTGTGGAAGTATTCCATCAATTTTGTCTCAATTTGGGTTTTGATCAGTTGGTTGTTCATCATAAAGTCATCAAATCTCCAGACAAATGGTTTGTCTGGTATTGAAGGCCATTGTATTTTACAGACGACTGGGGCATGGTCTGACCAAGTCATAGGAAGTATCTGGGTGTCTATAACCCCTGCTAAGGTCAACTGGTCCGTGAAGATGTAATCAATTCTGGAGTATGCTTCGTGTGGGTGGGAGTAAAAGGTATAGTCACGCCTAGTGGGGTAAAGCATACGCCAGGTGTCATGAACCGCCAACTCCTCCAATCTGGCATTACACTGTCGGAGGGTTTTTTTGGTAACTGAGGTTGCCATTTTAGAAGTGTCCAATACAGGGTTAAGTGGAACGTTAGAGTCTCCTCCTAATATCAGAGCTCCTTTACGGAGTTCAAGGACTTTGTTAGTGAGAGTGGTCATAAATTTGTTCTGGTGTTGATTCGGAAAGTAGGCATTAACTAGTGTAACCAGTCTATTAAATAGCATGCCTGTTACAATCAGGTAACGGCCTTCAGGGTCCCTTTCTATGTGTATAAGAGAGAATGGGGAGGAATGCTTTATCAGAATGCCTACTCCATTTTTCTTTGAAGGCCCAGAGGCGAAAAAGGAGGTTGGGAATTTAGGGTTAAACCATTTAGGTTCTTTACTTCTGCAGAAATGAGTTTCCTGCAAAAATATAATATCGCAGTGGGCGCGAATGCTATCTCGAATTAAGTGCGACCTTTTTTCTGGGATGTTTAAGCCCTTTGCGTTTAGTGTCATAAAAGTCAAAGTGTGTGAACCGTTTGAAGGCATGATGGAGTAAGAGGAGGGAAAAAAAAAAAAAGGGGGAGGGAGGGGGGAAGGAGTTTTGAAGGGGGAAGGAGTCAAGGGGTAAGAAAAGAAGTAGTTTAGTTTAGGAAATAGCTTTTGGATAATTTATCCAGAGGAGAAAGGAAGATTAGAATAAATGAGAGTCGGACAGCTCTCCACCAGGAGTGGCCGGCCGGAAATCAGAGTTAAAGTAAGCGAAAGAGAAAAAGTGTAAGGAGTAAGGGATCTGTATCCCTGCGCCCGATGCAGGCTTTTCTCCTCTCTTTTTTTAAAAAGAGAAGAAAAGTGAAGTAGATAAAGGATGAAAGGAAGAGTTGTATGAACCTGCCCGTAGGGGGTCTTTAAGGGAAGCCAGGGGTGTCAAAGGGTGATAGGGTACACAGTGAAAGATTGACATATAGTACATAACAGGTATCCATTTGAAAAAACAACACTTAAATAAGTGAAACCCTTCTCGTAAATGCTCCTAGTGGGTAACTTGCAGCTCAACGCACCATTTTTTGTATAGGTTTTTGCATCAGGGCCGCCAAGATCATTATACATAAACCTCTGTGTAATGGGACAGAGAGGTACATAATAAGGAGAGAAAACAGTTTCAATTATACCATGGTGCCAGTTTAGACCATATAGCAGAACGGATACAACAGTGGGAGTGTAACACATGTAACAATTTGAACAGATATTAACTAATAGAACAATGTACAATTCTAACATAGGTGGGTGGTAAGGTAGATCACTGTAACATAGATAGAAGCATTATCATTTCCTAAAACATTACACATGCCTGACTATGGTTATTAGCTTATAGTACAACGCACCATTATCGTATAGGTATACGCGTCAGTACTGACATGTCCGCGGTGCATTCTGCTCCAAGTGGCCATCTGTGGCTCCCTGCGACAAGTTACGTAATGATAAGGAGAAAACAATTTCGTGCATATCATGGTTCATACACATATTACCTAATCGCACTGGCATAGTAATGAGTCACCCTAAATAATTATTGGTTGATGGATAACTATACAACCTTAGCATATACTTGCGGCAAAGACCCCCGGTGTGACGGGAGAGCAGACACCTCAACTACAAGGTTTCCCCTGTGTGGTTGTCTATCAATATTTACTTGCAGCACAACGCACCATTATTGTATAGGTGTATGCGTCAGGGCTGGCAAGGCCATAGAACACAGAGTTTTATGCTGCAGGGCATTTAGGCACTTAGATAAAGGGAAAAAATAGCTTCACATAAAATGAGGTTCAAACCTAAAGTAAGGAACATTGTGATCATAACAATTAGAACATAACATAGATAACAATTCAGGGAGTTAGTAGCAAAGTACCATTTTGATTACTACCTGTCAGTGCAATCGTCCGTAAGAGTCCATGTTAATGATGGGGAACCTTCCAGGTACCCTGGGCATAGCATTAGTCTAAAGACTGGGCAGAAGATAACATCAACTCAAAGGCTCCAGTCTAGAGTCCCAATGGACCCCTCTTGTGAAGGAGACGGAAGGGGGGATCTAATCATTCTGGTCCCTTCTAGTAGAAGAATCCTCTGCAGGGGTAGGTATGTTGATGTCCAAGATGTTACAGAAATCCTGTAGGTCTGCTTGAGTTCTGTATATAGCTTGTTTCCCATTTCGGGTAGCGATAAGGCAGACAGGGAAACCCCACTTATATTGAATTCTGTGTGCTTGAAGTGCGCTGGTTACAAACTTTAAATCTCTCCTTTTCTGTAATGTTATTTGACTTAAGTCAGAGAATATTTGGATGGGGATGCCGGCATGCGTGAGGTCTTTGATAGATTGTGCTTTCTGGGATACCTCTTCCTTATCTTTGTAACACAAAAATTTCACAATTATATCCCTTGGAGGAGCTTTAGGAGACGGTTTGGGTCTAAGGGCACGATGAGCTCTTTCTATCTGAATGTCTGGGGAGCCTGGAGTGCCTTTTATAGTGCGAAACAAGTCCTGCAAATAGCCCTCTAATGCCGAGTTGTTGACAGATTCTGGGGCTCCTCTGATCCGAAGGTTGTTGCGTCTTCCTCTATTGTCCAGGTCTTCAACCCTGGACAACAGGAATTGGATGTCTCCTTCTTGTTCAATAGCTCTTTGAGTATTGGATGTCATCTGTGCCTGCATATTTTCCTGCTTTCCCTCCAAGACACCAACTTGTTGGCTAATTCGATGAAAGTCTTTTTTTAAATCGCCGAATAGGGATCTCATTTCAGATAGCACTATATTAATGTCAGCTTTGGTGGAGTGTACACTGAGGTCCTCTCCAGGTGTTGATTCCTGTGGACGTGTGTCTGATGTCGCACTAGCAGCAGCTGTCAAGGGAGGGACAGTGAGTGGGTTTTCAGTTCCCGTTGCGTCAGAGCCAGAGGCGGCCATTTTGAGATAGTTGGTGAGATTAGTACTTTTAAGTCCTTTTTCCCCAATTGGTGTTTTTCCTGAGAGACATTATAAGCTGTGGGTATATATGTTTACTCCTCTCTGTGATATATTTAATATAGTAAAGATCAAATCTGCAGAGGTAGTACACCTGTGGGGCAGAACAGGGGGTAGAATGTTGTATCCTGGTAGGGGTGGTGCAGAGAGGGTTCGTGAGTATAAACTATATTGTATGGGCTTGTAGTGACAGCAGAGGCAAACAAATATAGAAAAAGAAAGACCCCTTAGGACCAGAGACAGAGTCCTTAACAGTGCTATTGCCCCCTGCTTAACGAGTGAAACCAGGACAAGCGGGCTTGTATGGTCTAGGCCTTTCAAAAGTAAGTGGTATGCCTTTAGGGATGACACACAGGGAAGATTGATTCGTGATCAAAAAAGAAAAAAGGAATGTCCTCCCCTTTATGGATTACACATTTTACCATAATGTGAACTGTGGGGTCAAGATAATAAGTCCTTTATGTGTCATTCACCGGTCATAAGTTTTCTCCCTGTATAAACGTCACCTTTATTTCCTTCACACTATGGCTGTGCAAAGCTGCCTCTGTCCCCTGTAGCGACAGGGTTTAAAGTATTATGGTGTGGGTTTATCGGGCTGTCTCATTAAGGTATATATCGCTGCTCTGTCGGCTTGGATTCTATCTCCTCCTATTGTATTGAGGTGTTATATTAGAGGATTAGACAAGCGGGCGGCCTGGAGCACTCTTCCTCCCATGTGTATCTTGCACTACGGGGTTGTGACCGGCTCTCCCACGTGGCTCAGGCCCCTGTTTGGTCTCAATTAACTTAAGGTACCCGTTTTCAGAGGTCCGGTGTCAGGCGGAGGTTAAGGAGCTCAGCCGGTGCCGTTGCAGGGGAATGAGCGGGTCTTGTCCGGTTTCCGATTCAGCTCATGCGGCCAATCTTCTAAGCATTCCGGTCCCAAAGTAAGCAAGAGGGACTCCGGTGGTTGATGGCAGATCCTTACTGCGGTTCAAGCTGGAGCGCAGGGAGCCGCAGTGCTGTTTTAGGCCGCAGACAGGCCGTGATCAGTAGCAGCGCTGTGTAAGCTTCCGAGGGTCCGCTTGTGAGGTCAGTTCTGTGCAGGGTATGTTCATGTGGTATGGCCCCTGTTTTAAAGTTGGATTAGGTCATTACTTCCTAAGATAGTGGGTCTGCATCAGGCGCAGGGCATGAGAGCCAAGAGCTAAGCAGCCATGTCCCTGCGTGGCCAGGCTCCGCCCCCACAAATGCCCACTATATTTTTACATCCCGAAAGGTCTTCAGGTGATGGTTTGGATCTTCCAGGTAGACCGAAGCATTCCACCTCTGCCACCACTATGAAGAATTCCGGCTACCCCGACTAGGTAGCTCTGCCAAATGATCCTCCCGATACCTGGAACCTGCCGCTATGTAGCGGAGAAAGTGATTCTAGCAGAACCCACTCAAATAACTAGACAGACTAGCATTCAGGTGAAAATACAAAGTACCGTTTAATGATAAAAAACACACAACATTTATACTCAAATTCATCTTGAAAAGTGCCTTATCAGTCCCTCAAATATCCCTCCCATTCAGACAGGCTGGTGCCTCCATAGAGCCCCATGTCCTTCCAGTGTCCAGCGGTACATGAATGGTGCATTTGGGGTGATCCCGGGGGAGCGGCGGCACTTCCAGGGTGTCATTGGAAAGCTCTTAGTCCCCAGCTGCTACAGTCCAAAAAGCGACATGATTCATGGCTGAGGGGCGGAGCTCTGGACGACCAAACGTACACCGGGAGGGTCCCTGGGAAGAGGGGGTTAAAAGGGGGGTCCGGGATCCCCTGGTTCCCAAGGGAGCTCACTTCCAGCAATCACCCTGCCTCTTGTCCTTCCCACGGGGGACCAATCTCCAAAAGAGCAGAGCTCTGGGAAAAGGAGCCGCTGGAGCGACCTGGGTTAAAGGTTACTGGGAATCCCAGCTGTCGAGAGCAGTTCCATGGGCCTGTAGTGGTCAGAGACCAGCAGAGGGATGTAGTGGTCAGAGACCAGCTCTTCCAAGATGAGGTTCAAACACAAGAATACAACAAAGGTAAGGTCTGGGAGATCACAAATGCACCCAATTGCTCAAATCCAGGAAGAAACACAAGCGGGGTAGGTGGTTAGAGGTTTAACTCTTGCAGCCCGGTATCCTTGACATAGCTAAAAACACACTTTAAAACTACAACACTTCTACAAAACTAAAATACAATCATCAGAAAGTTAATTTTTTTGTTGCAATAGATTTTTTTATGTTTTAAAACGTTAGTTACAAAATACTCAAAATGATATGAAAACATAATTTATGCTTACCAGGTAAGTTCCTTTCCTTCCAGATAGGGAGAGTCCATAGCTTCATTCCTTACTGTTGGGAAATACAACACCTGACCACCAGGAGGAGGCAAAGACACCCCAGCCAAAGACATAAATATCCCTCCCACTTCCTCATTTCCCCAGTCATTCTGCCGAGGGAACAAGGAAAAGTAGGAGTAACATTAGGGTATAAATGGTGCCAGAAGAATAAAATAAATAATAAGGGACCGCCCATAGACAAGAAAACAGGTGGGGGCCGTGGACTCTCCCTATCTGGAAGGAAAGAAATTTATCTGGTAAGCATAAATTATGTTTTCCTTCCGAAGATAGGGAGAGTCCACGGCTTCATTCCTTACTGTTGGGAAAACTATACCCAAGCTCCAGAGAACACTGAATGAATAACGAGAGGGAACAAAAAGGAAGAGGCGGACCCTATTCTGAGGACACCACAGCCTGCAAAACTTTTCTCCTGAAAGCTGCTTCAGCCGAATCAAAAACATCAAACTTGTAAAATTTTGAAAAAGTATGTAAGGAGGACCATGTAGCCGCCTTACAAATCTGATCCATAGAGGCCTCATTCTTAAAGGCCCAAGAGGAAGCAACTGCTCTAGTGGAATGAGCCATTATCCTCTCAGGAGGACGATGTCCTGCTGTCTCGTAAGCTAAGCGGATGACACTCCTTAACCAAAAAGATAGGGAAGTTGATGTAGCCTTCTACCCCTTACGCTTCCCAGAATAGACAACAAACAAAGAGTAGCCTAAAAATAGAACTTCAAGGCGCGAACCACATCCAAATTGTGAAGTAAGCGTTCCTTCGATGAAGCAGGATTAGGACACAAGGAAGGGGCCACAATCTCCTGATTGATGTTGCGATCTGACACAATCTTAGGAAGAAAACCTAATTTAATACGTAAAACTAACTTATCTGCATGAAAACTCAGATAAGGGGGTTCACATTGCAAAGCAGAGATCTCAGAAACTCTGCGCGCAGAGGCAATAGTCAATAAAAAGAGAACCTTCCAAGATAACAATGTAATGTCAACGGAATGCAAAGGCTCAAACGGAACCTGTTGCAAAACCCAAAGAACAAGATTAAGGCTACAAGGAGGAGCCCCAGATCTAAACACAGCACTGATCCCAATCAGAGTCTTAACAAAGGACTGCACGTCTGGAATCTCAGCCAGTCTCTTATGCAATAAAATCGACAGGGACGAAATCTGTCCCCTCAGGGAACTAGCAGAAAGGCCCTTCTCCACCCAATCCTGGAGAAAAGATAAGATCCTGGCAACCTTAACTCTGTGCCAGGAAAACCCACGCTCTTCACACCAGAATAAGTAGGTCCTCCACACCTTGTGGTAGATACGCAGAGTAACTGGTTTACGAGCTTGAATAAGAGTATCAATGACACTCTCAAAGAAACCTCTCATGGCTAAGACTAACACCGAGATTACGAGTTTTGTGGTAACAGGGGTGCGTTGCTAACGAGCCTTTTTTCCCACCGCTCACTTAAGACAACGCTGGTATTACAGGTTTTTTTAAACCTGGCGTTAGGCGCAAAAAGTGAGCGTAGAGCAAACTTAAGCTCCAAATCTCACCTCAATACCAGCGCTGCTTAAGTCAGCGGTGAGCTGGCTAAACGTGCTCGTGCACGATTTCCCCATAGGAAACAATGGGGCTGAGCTGGCTGAAAAAAAAACTAACACCTGCAAAAAAGCAGCATTCAGCTCCTAACACAGCCCCATTGTTTCCTATGGGGAAATGAATTTTATGTCTGCACCTAACACCCTAACATGAACCCCGAGTCTAAACACCCCTAATCTTACACTTATTAACCCCTAATCTGCCGTCCCCGCTATCGCTGACACCTACATTATATTATTAACCCCTAATCTGCCGCTCCGGACACTGCCGCCACCTACATTATACTTATGAACCCCTAATCTACTGCCCCCAACATCGCCGACACCTACATTATATTTATTGACCCCTAATCTGCCCCCCCAAACGTCGCCGCAACTATATTAAATTTATTAACCCCTAATCTGCCCCCCCCATGTCGCCGCAACTATATCAAATTTATTAACCCCTAATCTGCCGCTGCCAATGTTGCCGCCACTATTATAAATTTATCAACCCCTAAACCTGTGTCTAACCCTAACCCCCCCTAACGTAAATATAATTTAAAGGGACAGTCTAGGCCAAAATAAACTTTCATGATTCAGATAGAGCATGTAATTTTAAACAATTTTCCAATTTACTTTTATCACCAATTTTGCTTTGTTCTCTTGGTATTCTTAGTTGAAAGCTTAACCTAGGAGGTTCATATGCAAATTTCTTAGACCTTGAAGGCCACCTCTTTTCAGAATGCGTTTTAACAGTTTTTCACCACTAGAGGGTGTTAGTTCACCTATTTCATATAGATAACACTGTGCTTGTGCACGTAAAGTTATCTGGGAGCAGGCACTGATTGGCTAGACTGCAAGTCTGTCAAAAGAACTGAAATAAAGGGGCAGTTTGCAGAGGCTTAGATACAAGATAATCACAGAGGTTAAAAGTATATTATTATAACTGTGTTGGTTATGCAAAACTGGGGAATGGGTAATAAAGGGATTATCTATCTTTTAAAAAAATAAAAAATCTGGTGTAGACTGTCCCTTTAAATTAAACGAAATACATTTACCATAATTAAATAAATTAATCCTATTTAAAACTAAATACTTACCGATAAAATAAACCCTAAGATAGCTACAATATAACTAATAGTTACATTGTAGCTAGCTTAGGATTTATATTTATTTTACAGGCAACTTTGTATTTATTTTAACTAGGTACAATAGTTATTAAATAGTTATTAACTATTTAATAACTACCTAGCTAAAATAAGTACAAAAGTACCTGTAAAATAAATCCTAACCTAAGTTACAATTACATCTAACACTACACTATCATTAAACTAATTACCTAAACTACCTACAATTAATTACAATTAAATTAAATAAACTAAATTACGAAAAAAACAACACTAAATTCCAGAAAAAAAAAAGAATTACAAGAATTTTAAACTAATTACACCTAATCTAATCCCCCTAATAAAATAAAAAAGCCCCCCAAAATAATAAAATTCCCTACCCTATACTAAATTACAAATAGCCCTTAAAAGGGCCTTTTGCGGGGCATTGCCCCAAAGTAATCAACTCTTTTACCTGAAAAAAAAGACAATACCCCCCAACATTACAACCCACCACCCACACACTCAACCCTACTCTAAAACCCACCCAATCCCCCCTTAAAAAAACCTAACACTAACCCCTTGAAGATCACCCTACCTTGAGCCGTCTTCACCCAGCCGGGCACAAGTGGACCTCCAGAGGGGCAGAAGTCTTCATCCGATCCGGGCAGAAGAGGTCCTCCAAGCGACAGAAGTCTTCATCCAGACGGCATCTTCTATCGTCATCCATCCGGAGCGGAGTGGGTCCATCCTCAATCCAGCCGACGCGGAGCCATCCTCTTCAAACGAAGTCCAAGCGAAGAATGAAGGTTCCTTTAAATGACGTCATCCAAGATGGCGTCCCTTGAATTCCGATTGGCTGATAGGATTCTATCAGCCAATCGGAATTAAGGTAGGAAAAATCCTATTGGCTGATCCAATCAGCCAATAGGATTGAGCTTGCATTCTATTGGCTGATTGGAACAGCCAATAGAATGCAAGCTCAATCCTATTGGCTGATTGGATCAGCCAATAGGATTGAACTTCAATCCTATTGGCTGATTGGATCAGCCCTACCTTAATTCCGATTGGCTGATAGAATCCTATCAGCCAATCGGAATTCAAGGGACGCCATCTTGGATGACGTCATTTAAAGGAACCTTCATTCTTCGCTTGGACTTCGTTTGAAGAGGATTGCTCCACGTCGGCTGGATTGAAGATGGACCCGCTCCGCTCCGGATGGATGAAGATAGAAGATGCCGTCTGGATGAAGACTTTTGCCGCTTGGAGGACCTCTTCTGCCCGGATCGGATGAAGACTTCTGCCCCTCTGGAGGTCCACTTCTGCCCGGCTGGGTGAAGACGGCTCAAGGTAGGGAGATCTTCAAGGGGTTAGTGTTAGTTTTTTTAAGGGGGGATTGGGTGGGTTTTAGAGTAGGGTTGGGTGTGTGGGTGGTGGGTTGTATAATGTTGGGGGGGGTATTGTCTTTTTTTTTCAGGTAAAAGAGCTGATTACTTTGGGGCAATGCCCCGCAAAAGGCCCTTTTAAGGGCTATTTGTAATTTAGTATAGGGTAGGGAATTTTATTATTTTGGGGGGCTTTTTTATTTTATTAGGGGGATTAGATTAGGTTTAATTAGTTTAAAATTCTTGTAATTCTTTTTTTCCCCCTGTAATTTAGTGGGGGTTTTTTCCGTAATTTAGTTTATTTAATTTAATTGTAATTAATTGTAGGTAGTTTAGGTAATTAGTTTAATGATAGTGTAGTGTTAGGTATAATTGTAACTTAGGTTAGGATTTATTTTACAGGTACTTATTTTACTTTTGTACTTATTTTAGCTAGGTAGTTATTAAATAGTTAATAACTATTTAATAACTATTGTACCTAGTTAAAATAAACACAAAGTTGCCTGTAAAATAAATATAAATCCTAAGTTAGCTACAATGTAACTATTAGTTATATTGTAGCTAGCTTAGGGTTTATTTTACAGGTAAGTATTTAGTTTTAAATAGGATTCATTTATTTAATTGTAGTTATTTTATTTAGATTATTTTAAAATATATTTAAGTTGGGGGGTAGGGTTAGGTTTAGACTTAGGTTTAGGGGTTAATACCTTTAAAATAGTAGCGTCGACGTTGGGGGTGGCAGATTAGGGGTTAATAAATGTAGGTAGGTGTCGGCGATGTTAGGGACGGCAGATTAGGGGTTAATAAAATTTAACTAGTGTTTGCGAGGCGGGAGTGCGACGGTTTAGGGGTTAATATATTTATTAAAGTGGCGGCGATGTCCGGTCGGCAGATTAGGGGTTAAATTATTTATTGAAGTGTTTCCGATGGGGGGGGGGGCCTCGGTTTAGGGGTTAATAGATAGTTTATGGTTGTTAGTGTACTTTTTAGCACTTTAGTTAAGAGTTTTATGTTACGGCGTTAGCCCATAAAACTCTTAACTACTGACTTTTAAATGCGGTAGAAGTCTTGACAGGAGAGGGTCTACCGCTCAATTCTTCCAAGACTCGTAATACCAGCGTTAGGCAAATTCCATTAAAAAGATAGGATACGCAAATGATGTAAGGGGATTTGCGGTATGCTCGAGTCACGGAAGAAAAGTGAGCGGTACACCTGTACCTGCCAGACTCATAATACCAGCAGGCGTTAAAAAGCAGCGTTGGGACCTCTAAACGCTGCTTTTTAAGGCTAACGCAAGACTCGTAATCTAGGTGTAAGTGTTTAATCTCCATGCAGTCAGCCTCAGAGAATGTAGATTTTGATGAACAAATGGACCTTGTATCAGACAATCTATGCAACAAGGTAACTTCCTCGGAGGTGATAAGGACATCCCCATTAGATCCGCGAACCACGTCCTTCACGGCCACAATGGAGCAATCAGAATTACTGATACCTGCTCCTGCTTGATGCGGGCCACCACTCAAAGAAGAAGTGGTAATGGAGGAAAATGTTATATGTGTTTTAACCTCTAGGGCACTGCTAGTGCATCTATTAGATCTGCTTGGGGATCCCTCAACCTCGACCCGTACCTGGGTAGCTTGGTATTGAGATGGGACACCATGAGATCTATCTCCAGCGTCCCCCACTTGCTGCATATCTCTGCAAACACCTCGGAATAGAGAAACCATTCCTCTGGAAGGATTGCCTGCTGAGAAAATCCGCCTCCCAGTTGTCCTCACCCAGAATGTGGATCGTTGACAGCGAACAGCTGTTGGCCTCGGCCCTCTCCAGAATCTGTGATACTTCCTTCATCACCAAGAAACTTGTTGTTCCCGCCTGATGGTTGATGTAAGCCACCAAGGTTATATTGTCTGATTGGAATCTGATAAACTAGGACGAACCCAGAAGTGGCCAAGCCTTCAAGGTCTGATTGCCCGTAGTTTCAAAATATTGATCGGGAGGGAGGACTCCTCCTGAGTCCACAACCCCTGTGCCTTCCTGGCACCCCTAACAGCTCCCCATCTGGATAGGCTTGTGTCTGTAGTCACAATCTTCTAGGATGGTCTTAAGAAGCATGTCCCTCGAGACAGATGATCTGGACAGAGCCACCAAGAGAGCGATTCTCTCGACTGGCTGTCTAATACAATCTGTTGAGACAGATCTGAAGGATTGCCATTCCACTGCCTTAGCATGCTCAGTTGTAACGGTCTGAGATGGAACCTGGTAAAAGGAATTATGTCCATGCAGGACACCATGAGACCAATAACCTCCATACACAAAGCCACAGAGGGACTCAAGGAGGTCCGGAGGGCAAGACATGCCGAAGTTAGCTTGCGTCTCTGGTCTGTTAGAAATATCGTCATGTATATGGAGTCTATTATAGTACCCAGGAATTCCACCCTGGTACTTGAGAGAAGAGAACTCTTTTCCAAGTTTATCTTCCAGCCATGTGATCGAAGAAGACTGAGAAGGGACTCCGAGAATTCTTCCGCAAGATGAAAGGATGGTGCTTGCACCAGAATATCGTCCAAGTATGGGGCTACTGCAATACCCTGAGTTCCGGCAATGGCTAGAAGAGCCCCCAGAACCTTCATAAAGATTCTTGGAGCAGTAGCTAGGCCAAACGGAAGGGCAATGAACTGGAAGTGCTGGTCCAGGAATGCAAACCTCAGGAACTGAAAGTGTTCCCTGTGGATTGGAACATAACGGTAGGCGTCCATCAGATCTATAGTGGTCATAAACTGGCCTTCCTGAATTAAAGGAAGGATGGACCTTATTGTCTCCATCTTGAAGGAAGGGACACTGAGAAATTTGTTTAAGCATTTTAGGTCCAGAATTGGGTGGAAAGTTCCCTCCTTCTTTGGGACCACGAAAAGATTTCAAATAAAACCTCAAACCTCTTTCTTTGAAAGGCACTGGGACAACAACTCCTAAGGAGGATAGATCCCGAACGCACCCTAGAAAGACATCCCTCTTTTCTGGTCTGGTAAACAGATTTGAGAGAAGGAATCTGCCCTTGGCGGATGAGATTTGAAGCCTATCTTGTATCCCTGAGATACCACCTCCAGGACCCATGGATCCTGTATGTCCTTGAACCAGGCGTGTGAAAAAAGAGACAGTCTGCCCCCTACACAATCCAATCCCGGATCGGGGGCGGCCCCTTCATGACGATTTGTTTTAGGTGGGCTTCTTATTCTGCTTGGATTTATTCCAGGACTGAGCCGGCTTCCAAGTACTCTTGGGTTGCTCGTGCTTGGAGGAGGATTGTTGTTAGGGTTTGTCAGAACAAAAGGAACAAAAATTGGAAGATTGTTGTCGCTTAGACTTGTTCTTCTTATCTTGCGGTAGGAAGGCACCCTTGCCTGCAGTAACCGTAGAAATATAAAAAAGATATTGCAGAACTAGAAAAAGTTCAGAGAAGGGCCACAAAGCTAATAAGGGGATTGGAGAAATTAACCTATGAGGAGAGGCTAGCCAAACT
Organism: Bombina bombina; assembly: GCF_027579735.1. Taxonomy (NCBI): domain Eukaryota; kingdom Metazoa; phylum Chordata; class Amphibia; order Anura; family Bombinatoridae; genus Bombina; species Bombina bombina. The sequence continues at coordinate 868,204,195 of NC_069500.1, forward strand.
GGGTCTGTTCTCTTTAGAAAAAAGGCGCTTGAGAGGTGACATGATTACTTTATATAAATATATTCAAGGCCCATATACAGAGATGGCAGAAGCTCTTTTTATTCCAAGAAAATTGGTTCTGACAAGAGGTCATAATTTAAGGTTGTAGGAAAGGAGATTTAATCTCCTGCAACGGAAACGTTTTTTCACTGTAAGAGCAATAAAATTGTGGAACTCATTACCAAAGGAGGTAGTGAATGCCAATACCATAGATACATTTAAAAATAGTCTGGATAAATTTCTGTATATAAACAAAATTCATGGATATGATTGCTAGTATTAAATGGGTCACATTTTAATGGGGTTATTTAAGCTTAACTGGAGCTTTTTGTAAGTATTTTAGATTTGTATAGGTTGAACTCGATGGACTTCAGTCTTTTTTCAACCTTATCTACTATGTTACTATGTAAATAATGGAGTCCAGGCCTGGACCAAATAAAAAATAGAGAAAGGAGTCTGGACATAGAAGTCATATCCGCAGACCAAAACTTCAACCAAAGCGCCCGGCGGGTTAGGACCGCAAAGCCAGAGGTCTTTGCATTTAAACAAATAATTTGCATCACAGATAAAAGAATGAGCAATTCTCAGAGCTTTAATTCTGTCTTGAATATTCTCAAGGGAAGACTCCCCCTCAATGAGTTCCGACAAAGAGCCACACCAGTAGGTAGCAGCTCCGGAAACCGCGGCAACTGCCGGTTGAAACAAAAATCTGCATGTTGAAACATCTTTCTCACAAAGGTTTCCATTTTCTTATCCATCGGCTCTCTGAACAAAGAACCATCCTCAAGAGGTATAGTAGTACATTTAGCAAGCGTAGAGATAGCACCATTCACCTTAGGAATGGAGCCCCACAAATCCAGTTGAGAGTCCACGACTGGGAAGAACTTTTTAAAAGTAGACAAGGGGGAAAAGGAAGAACCAATTCTTTCCCAATCGTTCTTAATAATGTTTGCCATCTCAACCAGCACAGGAAAAATCTAAGGAACCTTCCTGTCTTCGTAAACTCTGTCTAAATCAGGTATCATAGGTTTTTCAGGCAGAGCGGCCTCTGGAACCTCTAAAGTAGACAGAACCTCCTTTAATAAAAAAACACAAGTGCTCAATTTTTAATCTAAAGGATGGTTCTTCAGCAGCAGGAGACTTAGACACTAAGGACTCCGACCCAGAAAGTTCACCATCTGAAGCTACAGAGGTTAACTCATCATGGGATAACTGGGACATAATAGCTAAATACGATAACTATTTAGATGAGAGCTGTGTTTAACCTTTCTCTTGCGTTTGTTAGAGCGAGGTAATGCACTGAGGGCCACAGATACCGCCGTTTGTAACTGCGCGGCAAAGTCCGCAGGAAGAAGGCCCCCTCTGAATGGAGGATTATATGTGCTACGGGGAACTGCACGTGGAGTGGATAATGTAGCAAGGGTAGTAATCTCACGGGATGCCAAGTCTTGAGAGGTAGACGGCTCAGAGGGACTAAGAGACTTAGCAGGCTTGTCGCCCTTCTTAGACTTTATAACGGTGTTAAGGCATGTGGAACATAATTGAGTGGGCTGGAAAACCACGGCCTCCTCACAATATAAACAGGTAGGATTTAGTACAGAAGGAGCACCTTCTAACATGTCAGAGTCCTCTATAGCTCAGGTTATACCACAGAAGGACACAAAAATGTTTTTTTATTATAGAAAACTGCACCTTTATACTCCCAGTGGCTAGGGAACTCACCACCTACTAGACCCAGACAGTTAACAGAGGAAATGCTCTCCTCAGGTTCAAGTCTCAGCTGGAATGGAGGAAATGAACATAGACCACACCCAGTCACATGGAGTGCAAAACAGTACTTCCCCTGTTAATGCAAGTACAGCAAGTAATAGGAGCGATGCAACACTTTCAAAATCAAAAGTGAAACCTGTTTGTTCCATGCCAAAAACACACAGTTTATCAGCCCAGGAAAAAATCACACAAAGCAGCATGTAAATAATTAATGCACTAATTAATTAACCCCAACTGTTCAATAAACCCTCTTCAGAGGATATTAACCCTGGATCCTATAAAGGTATAAAGGAGACACACTGTGACCCTGTTATAGCGTTTTATGTGTAAAAATTGAAACAATCTTACCTCCAGAATCCATGCTGTGGCACAGAACACAGCCTCTCAAGTGTGACAGTCTTATAGCAGTGCTATTGACATGGACTTGAGTGAGAGAAAACAGGCAGTGAAACTTGTCAACACTGATTGCTTAGGAGCTGTTAGCAGTAGTCTGGATGGTTTCACAGAAAAACTTTCCCTGCATCTCCAGACTCCAACTTTTATCAAAATCTCGCTGAGAGGTTGACATGACTACATAAAACTCCAGTCCTATCACAAAGGGCAGATACCCTTTTTCAGGACTCTCCGAATCTTCTGATACTTCTCTGCCACCTTCTTATGTGACGAAAGGCAAAGAATGACTTGGGTAATGAGGAAGTGGGAGGGATATTTAAGCCTTTGGCTGGGGTGTCTTGCCTCCTGGTGGCCAGGTGTTGTATTACCCAACAGTAAGGAATGAAGCCGTGGACTCTCCCTATCTAGGAAGGAAAGTATTAATTATATATGTCATGAATTATTATTGGTTAATTTAAAAAAAAAAAAACACCCTCATATATAATAGGTTTACAGGATACTCACTGGGAGCTCACTGTTCAGCCCCTACGATCTCGGTAAACATTGAGAGTGATGCCTTCCATCTCAGCATCCCATGTGGAGGAACGCAGAGACTCCGGTTCCCCTTCAGTTGCGCCTGCAGCCCTCTAGGCACACATGGAGGACTCAGGTGTGGGAGTTCCTATAAAAGCTCACTCAGCCCATCACTCTTGGCCTAATGATCTAAAGCTCTCTGGGCTGGCGAGATTATTAAAGAATGCTCGCCGGTACTTCTATTTCCTTGGTGGAATTATCTAAAGCCACTTTTTACCCTTAAAACAGGGTGTCTCGCTAAGGGGCGTATACTGCATTTTTGTATGAAAAGTACACAATAAAATTTGTATTTTAAACATAGTCGAAACAAATAATTTAACTATTCACACAAAAATAAGCATGGAAATATTGTATTATTAAGGTGCATCAAAAACTGTAACAAAATTCTTCACCAAAAATCGTATTTTACCAAAAACTTAGAATTTGTATGTAAATTACACAGGAATAAATGGTATTAAATATGCACAGTATAAATCATACTTTTAGTACACTGGATGTGCAAAAAACACAGAAATGTGTACTTATAAATACAAAATGCAAAGCACAATTGTTGTATTTTTGTAAAATGGGTTGAACATGGGCGTTCCATGGGCATATATGAAATTGTCTCTCTAATGCCAGTGTAATTCTGTAATGATTTTCGCACAACAGATCTCACAGTTTTTTCTTGTCAACTAAAAGGTGGCAAACTTTTCTCAAAATACTACAAATACTTAATACCCTAATAGAAAAACACATGCATACGAAAATATACGTGAATGTAAAATGCTATACACAGACAGGTTATAGAGATGAAAGATTACACAACTTCAGATTTCCTATAAATTATCAACAAGGTGAAAAAAAAGTTAACATGTGTAATACTATAGAACACAGAAGCAAAAGTGTTTATTGATGAGCACCTTTTGAATAGTGATTTATAAAGACAGCTTTCTATGGACACATCTAACTATAACACAGTTTTAATTGTTTTGTTCTTTTTCATATTCTTCTTTTAATTGGTAAATGAAAATAGAATTGATGGTCCTTTGGTATTCACAGACAGAAAGAATCTGGATACAATCTTATTGCAATGATTTGCTAATGAATTCTCCTTTCTAGCTTCAGAGGTATAAAACCTTAGGTCTATCATCATCAACACTTGATAGCAAGTCTTATGCTTTTATCTGCATCATTGTAACAATATTCAGCTAGTGTCCTTGGGTTATTAATGGAGATGAGTAATCAGTAATCAATATAAGAAGCCTACACCGTTATAGAAAAATAACTAGTTATTCAAACTACATACGCAGCAATGTTAAAATTACATTAAGGTAGATTACCCTTATATTCCAACTTATAATATATCTATCATTAAAAAGTCTATCGGCTAGATTACGAGTTTTTGTCGGTAAGGCTTGCGGGGCTAAGGAGCCTTTTTTTCCCACCGCTCCCTTAAGACAACGCTGGTATTACAGGTTTTTTTAAACCTGGCGTTAGCCGCATGAAAGGTGAGCGTAGAGCAAAATTTAGCTCCACATCTCACCTCAATACCAGCGTTGCTTAAGTCAGCGGTGAGCTGGCAAAACGTGCTTGTGCATGATTTCCCCATAGGAAACAATGGGGCTGAGCTGGCTGAAAAAAAAACCTAACACCTGCAAAAAAGCAGCGTTCAGCTCCTAACGCAGCCCCATTGTTTCCTATGGGGAAAATAAATCTGTGTCTACACCTAACACCCTAACATGAACCCCAAGTCTAAACACCCCTAATCTTATACTTATTAACCCCTAATCTGCCGCCCCCAACTTCGCTGACACCTACATTATATTATTAACCCCTAATCTGCCGCTCCGGACACCGCCGCCACCTACATTATCCCTATGAACCCCTAATCTACTGCCCCCAACATCGCTGACACCTACATTATATTTATTAAACCCTAATCTTAGGGTGACCATATTGCCGCTTTAAAAAGGGACACATATGAAAAATACATATGTCAGGGCTGTTTTTTAGGGCTGTTTAAAGAAATGTTTTGTATAAGAACCCTGACATGTGTATTTTTCATATGTGTTCCTTCTTAAAGCGGCAATATGGTCAGCCTACCTAATCTGCCCCCCCCCAACATCGCCGCAACTATATTAAATTTATTTACCCCTAATCTGCCACCGCCAACGTCGCCGCCACTATTATAAATTTATTAACCCCTAAACCTAAGTCTAAACCTAACCCTAACACCCCTCTAACTTAAATATAATTTAAATTAAACTAAATAAATTTACCATCATTAAATAAATTAATCCTATTTAACACTAAATACTTACCAATAAAATAAACCCTAAGCTAGCTACAATATAACTAATAGTTACATTGTAGTTATCTTAGGATTTATATTTATTTTACAGGCAACTTTGTATTTATTTTAACTAGGTACAATAGTTATTAAATAGTTATTAACTATTTAATAACTTCCTAGTTAAAATAAAGACAAATATACCTGTAAAATAAATCCTAACCTAAGTTACAATTACACCTAACACTACACTATAATTAAATTAATTACATAAACTACCTACAATTAATTACAATTAAATTAAATAAACTAAATTACGGAAAAAAAAACACTAAATTACAGGAAAAAAAAAGAATTACAAGAATTTTAAACTAATTACACCTAATCTAATCCCCCTAATAAAATAAAAAAGCCCCTCAAAATAATAAAATTCCCTACCCTACACTAAATTACAAATAGCCCTTAAAAGGGCCTTTTGCGGGGCATTGCCCCAAAGTAATCAGCTCTTTCACCTGTAAAAAAAATACAATACCCCCCAACATTAAAACCCACCACCCACACACCCAACCCTACTCTAAAACCCACCCAATCCCCCCTTAAAAAACCTAACACTACCCCCCTGAAGATCTCCCTACCGTGAGCCGTCTTCACCCAGCCGGGCACAAGTTGACCTACAGAGGGGCAGAAGTCTTCATCCGATCTGGGCAGAAGAGGTCCTCCAAGCGGCAGAAGTCTTCATCCAGGCGGCATCTTCTATCTTCATCCATCTGGAGCGAATCCATCTTCAATCCAGCCGACGCGGAGCCATCCTCTTCAAACGAAGTACTAACGAAGAATGAAGGTTCCTTTAAATGACGTCATCCAAGATGGCATCCCTTGAATTCTGATTGGCTGATAGGATTCTATCAGCCAATCGGAATTAAGGTTGGAAAAATCCTATTGGCTGATCCAATAATCAGCCAATAGGATTGAGCTTGCATTCTATTGGCTGTTCCAATCAGCCAATAGAACAAGCTCAATCCTATTGGCTGATTGGATGAGCCAATAGGATTTTTCCTACCTTAATTCCGATTGGCTGATAGAATCCTATCAGCCAATAGGAATTCAATGGACGCCATCTTGGATGACGTCATTTAAAGGAACCTTCATTCTTCGTTAGGACTTCGTTTGAAGAAGATGGCTCCGCGTCAGCTGGATTGAAGATGGATCTGCTCCACTCCGGATGGATGAAGATAGAAGATGCCGCCTGGATGAAGACTTCTGCCACTTGGAGGACCTTTTCTGCCCTGATCGGATGAAGACTTCTGCCCCTCTGGAGGTCCACTTGTGCCCGGCTGGGTGAAGACGGCTCAAGGTAGGGAGATCTTCAGGGGGGTAGTGTTAGGTTTTTTATGGGGGTATTGGGTGGGTTTTAGAGTAGGGTTGGGTGTGTGGGTGGTGGGTTTTAATGTTGGGGGGTATTGTATTTTTTTTTACAGGTGAAAGAGCTGATTACTTTGGGGCAATGCCCCGCAAAAGGCCCTTTTAAGGGCTATTTGTAATTTAGTGTAGGGTAGGGAATTTTATTATTTTGGGGGGCATTTTTATTTTATTAGGGTGATTAGATTAGGTGTAATTAGTTTAAATTCTTGTAATTCTTTTTTTTCCCTGTAATTTAGTGTTTTTTTTTTCATAATTTAGTTTATTTAATTTAATTGTAATTAATTGTAGGTAGTTTAGGTAATTAGTTTAATTATAGTGTAGTGTTAGGTGTAATTGTAACTTAGGTTAGGATTTATTTTACAGGTACTTTTGTATTTATTTTAGCTAGGTAGTTATTAAATAGTTAATAACTATTTAATAACTATTGTACCTAGTTAAAATAAATACAAAGTTGCCTGTAAAATAAATATAAACCCTAAGCTAGATACAATGTAACTATTAGTTATATTGTAGCTAGTTTAGGGTTTATTTTATAGGTAAGTATTTAGTTTTAAATAGGAATAATTTAGTTAATTGTAGTAATTTTATTTAGATTATTTTAAAATATATTTCAGTTAGGGGGGTTAGGGTTAGGTTTAGACTTAGGTTTAGGGGTTAATATGTTTAATATATTAGCGGCGACGTTGGGGGTGGCAGATTAGGGGTTAATAAATGTAAGTAGGTGTCGGCGATGTTAGGAACGGCAGATTAGGGGTTAATAAAATTAAACTAGTGTTTGCGAGGCGGGAGTGCGATGGTTTAGGGGTTAATATATTTATTAAAGTGTCGGGAATGTCCGATCGGCAGATTAGGGGTTAATATATTTATTAAAGTGTTTCCGATGTGGGGGGGGGGCCTCGGTTTAGGGGTTAATAGGTAGTTTATGGGTGTTAGTGTACTTTTGAGCACTTTAGTTAAGAGTTTTATGTCACGGCGTTAGCCCATAAAACTCTTAACTACTGACTTTTAAATGCGGTAGAAGTCTTGACAGTAGAGGATCTACCGCTCAATTCTTCCAAGACTCGTAATACCAGCGTTAGGCAAATCCCATTAGAAAGATAGGATATGCAATTGACGTAAGTGGATTTGCGGTATCCTCGAGACACGGAAGAAAAGTGAGCGGTACACCTGTACCTGTCAGACTCGTAATACCAGCGGGCGTTAAAAAGCAGCGTTGGGACCTCTTAACGCTGCTTTTTAAGGCTAACGCAAGACTCGTAATCTTGGCGCTTATTTGCAGTCATACCCAGTTGATGTCTTCTCCGCTGTTTAAGGAGAAAAAAAAAAACGAAACAAATCATGGCTTTTTTAAAAAGTATACAAGGGTAGATTAAATAAAATTAGAATATATTTATTAAAAATGTGTCTCTGTTTATCACATAAAATTATCAATTAACATTTGTAAATTTATTGTGCACCATAACATGTTCAGGCAAATATACATTAAAGTCAAACAGCTAAAATGGAGAGAACATATAATGGCATGTTACAAATTTTACACAGTAAAATAATGCTCTAATAGGTCATTCATCAAACATGTGACCTTCCTTGATTTGTGAACACATGCAGACTGGGAGAGAATGTGGGATTTATGGCAATACCCAGAGGATCCATAAGGTACATTGATAATCCTCACCTTGGAATCACATACCATCTTCACATTGGGAGAATGGTATTGTTCCCTGTTGCAGAACTGCTCCTCTTAATGTAAATTGTGGGTAGTCTATTGACCAAAGACATATAGGTATTCTGAAAATCCTAAAAATTGTTTTATGGTCCCTGCATTCTATTCTCCTGGTTTGAAAAAGTTGTAGTAGGGCTATGTGCACCGTAATAAGATGCCAGGTGAAAAAAATGGCTCATGCTCACAACCACATTGGACCTTAAAATAGAGTTTTATCATGTGGGAGATTTATATAAATGTCTTCTGTTTCTTGTATCCCATAACGGTTTACTTAACGTTAATGCGCTGTATAATATGTTGGTGCTCTATAAATAAACAATAATAATAATATATCCCCTCCACTGGTAATACATAGAAAAGTTAGTGGGTGGGTTCAATTTCCAACAATTTTGATTGGTTATCTTGATTAACCAATCTGTACTGGGTTAAAAATAATAATAACATAGAGAAGGCAGGAGTAGTGGGCAGACCCAACAATCTGAGACGTTGCATAAAATACAACATATTTCACTTCCTAGGAAATTGTTATGCCTATATACTAGACATGCACATTCCTTTTGGATGCATGTATACAATGGCAAATGCTACTAACCAATAAACAAACAGCCCTTAAACGGAAAACAAACAAACCGATTGCATACAAGAGAGAAAAAAATAGTTGTCAAGTTAAAATTGTTACTCTAAAGGCTGAAAAGACTTTTTTACAGACATAAAAGGCTAAAAAAGTTCAACTTTATACTATTCAACAACAATTTAGCAATGTCCTTCTCAGTTAATTCAGCCAATAAGTTTTAACTTGGGCAGTCCTGATCGTCTTTTTGTGCTGCTGCTGGCTTGTACCAGTAGCATTAGCTTCTGCACTGATTTCATTTAAGTTTAAGCTGCTGTCCAGCTGTTCCTCTGCTGTCCTGAAGATGCTTTTCATATGAAATTGAGGAAAAATTGGATGTCCACCGGAGACACTGGAACATGTTTGAATCAACTCCCAGAAGAAAGCAGCAAACACCAAGAATTAGATGATAAATCGATGGGTAGTCAGGAATCAGGCTAGGGTTCAGCAATGGGTAAGCAGACAGGAACCGTTTATCACAGCAAAAGGATACAAGCAGAAGTGTAATACAAAATACAGGTCCATAGGTCAGCAGCCAGATAGACAGATAGGCAGAGAGCATAACCAGGAGACACATCAGGATCAAATGTGCAGGTCAGAAACAGTACACTAGGACTTTCATAGGGAATAACATTATGGGCCAGATTACAAGTAGGGCGCTAAATTTTTTCTGCTCGTGCACAAACACCACTAAAAGAAAGCTTTTAATGCAGGCGGATTATAGCTCATATTACCAGTTCAAAGTAAATTGTTTGCATGCGAGCAAAACCTGACGCGCACTAACAGCTGGACTTTGGATATTACAACTGCGTGAAATTGTTCTCCTCATAACCTGCGTGCTCTTTAAAAAAAAAAAAAACAGTTCTTCACATAGAAGAATTTTTTCTTTTTTCAAAGAAGCTTTATTGAAAATGTATAGAAATATAACGTTTTCCATATTTAACTGCTTATACACAATTGTCGAATTCTCAGCACGCAGTGCCTTGGCAATAAACTCTTATCAATTCTAACACATAGTGTCTCGTTGTGCTTATCTCCACCACTCTCTCAAGGTCATCGTCCATATGTGGGTGGTGTGCCACTCGGCATCTTTCGTGGTTTTAAAAGTCCAAATGTATAAAAAGAGAACACAAGAATGCAAAAAATACAAACACACTGGGACATAACCTGCATTTCAATTTTAATTCCTACTACTGAAAGTCCTCAATTGTATTTGGTTCAACCTGATGTGCCTCTCCCCTTTCTCTGTCACCCCCCTATTAGAATAGGTAATTGATCCCTTGCAGCAATTCACTAGGTTTTCTTCCCCCCTCCTCCTCTAACCTAGATGTGTCATACATTCCTTCCAACTCATCATAAGTTCATGCATGTCTAAAGTGTCATTCTGCATGTGGTGATATCTTTCAAGATGTAATAGGGTGTCAACCTGCCTGGATATTTATAACTGGATTCTTGTACCCCAGCGGAGACTGAGGCCCGTTTTGTGGTCTGAAAGGCTATCAACCAATACTGCACATCGATGTCTATTTGCAGTTCTCTCTCCCACGCTTTAGTGTAAGAAGGTAGTGTTTGTGCTTCCTCTATCAGGAGTAGTCTGTATAAGTGGGAGATCGCATAGGTTGTTGGTGTCTCACGCATGCAAATGATCTTGAATTGGGTCGTCTGTCTGGTGAGGTTGTGTTTTTGTTTATAGGTTGTCAAGAAGTGACTCAGCTGTGTGTGTGCCAGCCAGTTCATAAATAAATTTTATCTTGACTAAGATCTAAGAAATTGCCAGTGTACCCTAATCAAATGCTTCTCAGCATCTGTGGAGACAAGGGCCATGGGTATTTTTTGTGTTTGGGCATATGATATCAACTGGAAGGTCCTTAGGCTGTTGTCCCGAGCCTCTCGGCCTGGCACAAATCCCACCTGGTCTGGGGAGGATCTTATTCACTCTAGTAGCCAGGATTTTCATTAATATCTTAATGTCCAGATTTAATAGGAATATAGGTCTGTAACTTTCAGGCTTCTCTGAATTCTTCCCTTGCTTAGGGATCACTGTTATATGTGCTTCTAGCATCTGGTCTGAGAAGCCCTTGTCTTTTAATAAGGAGTTAAATAAGGCAGTCAATTGGGCCAGCATGTGGTGCAGGTAAGATTTATAGTATTTTATGCTCAGACCGTCTGGGCCTGGGCTCTTTCCATTGGGCATTTGCTTAATTAGCTGATTTTGTCAGCTGTTATTTGCGAGTCAAGCTGTTCAATGTCATCCCCGATTCAGTGAGTTTAAGTGTACATAACCTAGGAATCTGTCAATGTCAGAGGGAGAGAAGCAGCACGGCTTATAGGAACATGTCCAGAGATCAGCAGGGGAATCCGTGAACAGTCAGAGTGCAGATCGCACTACCAGTTTGACTGACGAACGAAGTTGAGGTCTTGAGGTGCCAGCCAAGGAAAAGGGGACTGAGCGTGTCCCAAAAACTAGCACAAAAACAGAGAGGCAGCACACCAGGAATCCATATAAAAAGCGGAGCTTTATTCCCTGAATGAAGACACACAAAAAAAACAAGCATGGGGAGGGGGCGTGGCCTTATGCGTTTCGTGCTGTGCGACACTTAGTCATAGGATAATAGGTAAGTATGAACAAGGTGAGTAAATACCCTGCCACCGCCAATCAGAGTTGCATACTCATTCATGGGAGTGACAACGTATGTGAATACAATGCAAACGAAAGGAAATAAAATTACATAAAAATTATATGAAATTTAAACTAAATTAGACCCATTCCAGTAGCAAATAACAAAAATAACAAAATAACATAATATAATACCCCTGATAATAGATTTAAAATCTTAAAGTGGAGTATGTTGATTACTAACCCGATTGTGGGAATGTGTTAAGCATGTTAGTAATTCATAAAGGATAAGATTTCAATCAAATACGGTGGAATATTGCCACTCAATTAAACACACAGACACACAATACGGTAAACTTTGAAGATATGTTAAAAGTATAACCATGTTAACCAGTGTACGAGTCCTAATAAAAAAATAAATCATCAAACATATACCATATCTCATACACAATGAATCAAAATAATATCAGATGACTTAACAATTTAGATGTCATCTTCTTTTGCATTTTATGATGACATCTAAATTGTTAAGTCATCTGATATAATTTTGATTCATTGTGTTTGAGATATGGTATATGTTTGATGATTTATTTTTTTATTAAGACTCGTACACTGGTTAACATAGTTATACTTTTAACATATCTTCAAAGCTTACGGTATTGTGTGCCTGTGTGTTTAATTGAGTGGCAATATTCCACCGTATTTGATTGACATGTTATCCTTTATGAATTACTAACATGCTTAACACATTGCCTTAATCGGGTTAGTAATCAACATACTCCACTTTAAGATTTTAAATCTATTATCAGGGGTATTATGTTATTTTGTTATTTTTGTTATTTGCTAGTGGAATGGGTCTAATTTAGTTTGAATTTCATATCATTTTTATGTAATTTTATTTCCTTTCGTTTGCATTGTATTCACATACGTTGTCACTCCCATGAATGAGTATGCAACTCTGATTGGTGGTGGCAGGGTATTTACTCACCTTGTTCATACTTACCTATTATCCTGTGACTAAGTGCCGCACGGCACGAAACGAGTAAGGCCATGCCCCCTCCCCACGCTTGTTTCTTTTGTGTGTCTTCATTCATGGAATAAAGCTCTGCTTTTTATATGGATTCCTGGTGTGCTGCCTCTCTGTTTTTGTATCTGTCAATGTTATCCTGCATGTGGTCATTCTGTATATTATACATTTTACCGTAATATTGTCTAAGTGTCTCAGCTATGTGGATACTATCTCTATGCATCTGTCCCTTTTCGTCTACCAGCGAGTGTATTTGGGTATCTAACTGTTTTCTTTTGAGGGTTCTGGCTAGTGAGGAACCAATTTTGTCATTTGTGTCAAAATATCGCTGCTGCAGCCTGGACGCTTTTCTCTGATATTCCCTTATCAGGTGATTGTTGAGATCACGCCTGGCGCAGGTCAGTCTTTCTAGAATTTCTGTGGAGTCTGGATTATTTTTGAGCTTTGATTACCAGTACCTGGGGCGCGATCCGATATAGATCGCAGTTTGCGGCGCAAGCGAGGGAACCGGCGTCGCCCGCAGTTTCAGCTCGCAACTCGAGCTATCCCATATAAGTCGCCGTCAGATGCTAACGTGCCGTAAGTCTGACAAACCAGCGATGTCCAGAAATCTGCGTAAGTACAAATTTCTGGCGTCGCCAGTGACTTGCGCCACGTTAGAAACTGCCGGCGCCTATAAAACCTGACTAAAGTCTAAAACACCCGCACTGTCTAACACGCCTCCCTAACATAGCCCGACAAGTCTAACACGCCTCCCTAACATAGCCCGCACTGTCTAACCCTCTATCCGCTATCCCCCCTCACTAGTCTAACAATAAAAAAGTTATTAACCCCTAAACCGCCGCTCCCGTACCCCGCCGCAACCTAATAAAGTTATTAACCCCTAAACCGTCGCTCCCGTACCCCGCCGCCAGCTATATTATATCTATAACCCCCTAAAGTGAGCCCCTAACACCGCCGCCATCTATATTAAAATTATTAACCCCTAATGTAAGCCCCTTACACCGCCGCCATCTCTATTAAAATGATTAACCCCTAATTTAATCTACCTACCCCGCCGCCAGCTATATTATCTATATTAACCCTAAGTATATTATAGTTAATATAGGTATTACATTATATATATTAACTATATTAACCCTAATTATATTAGTGTTAATATAGTTAATATAGTTACTATAGTATTTATATTAACTATATTAACTCTATCTAACCCTAACACCCCTAACTAAATTTATATTAAATTAATCTAATTCATGTATAAACTAAAATATTCCTATTTAAATCTAAATACTTACCTATAAAATAAACCCTAAGATAGCTACAATATAATTAATAATTACATTGTAGCTATGTTAGGGTTAATATTTATTTTACAGGTAAATTGTTAATTATTTTAACTAGGTATAATAGATATTAAATAGTTATTAACTATTTAATATCTACCTAGTTAAAATAATTACCCAATTACCTGTAAAATAAATCCTAACCTAAGTTATAAATACACCTACACTATCAATAAATTTAATAAACTACAAACATCTATCTAAAAATACAATTAAATTAACTAAACTAAATTACAAAAAAAAACAAACACTAAATTACAAAAAATAAAAAAAAATTACAAGATTTTTAAGCTAATTACACCTATTCTAAGCCCCCTAATAAAATAATAAACCCCAAAATAAAAAAAAATCCCTGCCCTATTCTAAATTAAACAGATTCAAGTTCAATCCGATTGGCTGATCCAATCAGCCAATCAGATTGAGCTCGCATTCTATTGGCTGTTCCGATCAGCCAATAGAATGCAAGCTCAATCTGATTGGCTGTTCGGATCAGCCAATCGGATTGAACTTGAATCTGATTGGCTGATTCAATCAGCCAATCAGATTTTTCTAACTTAATTCCGATTGGCTGATAGAATCCTATCAGCCAATCGGAATTCGGCGGACGCCATCTTGGATGACGTCATTTAAAGGTACCTCATTCGTAGTACAGCAGTCGGCCGGGATGGATGCTCCGCGGCGGCGGAGCGAAGAAAGAAGATTGAAGATGCCGCCGGAAGAATGAAGACTTTGCTGCCGCTTGGAGGAAGACGTCGCCGGAGGAAGAATTCTTCTTTGCCGCTTGGAGGAAGACATCGCCGGAGGAAGAATTCTTCTTTGCCGCTTGGAGGAAGACATCGCCCGGATCGGATCAGGAGTTCGGCCCGGTGTGGTGAAGACAAGGTAGGGAGATCTTCAGGGGGGTAGTGTTAGGCTTTTTTAAGGGGGGTTTGGGTGGTTTTAGAATAGGGGTATGTGGGTGGTGGGTTGTAATGGGGGGGGGGGATTGTATTTGTTGTATGCAAAAGAGCTGAATTCTTTGGGGCATGCCCCACAAAAGGCCCTTTTAAGGGCTGGTAAGGTAAAGAGCTTTGAAATTTGTTTAATTTAGAATAGGGCAGGGAATTTTTTTTATTTTGGGGGTTTATTATTTTATTAGGGGGCTTAGAATAGGTGTAATTAGCTTAAAAATCTTGTAATCTTTTTTTTATTTTTTGTAATTTAGTGTTTGTTTTTTTTTGTAATTTAGTTTAGTTAATTTAATTGTATTTTTAGATAGATGTTTGTAGTTTATTAAATTTATTGATAGTGTAGGTGTATTTATAACTTAGGTTAGGATTTATTTTACAGGTAATTGGGTAATTATTTTAACTAGGTAGATATTAAATAGTTAATAACTATTTAATATCTATTATACCTAGTTAAAATAATTAACAATTTACCTGTAAAATAAATATTAACCCTAACATAGCTACAATGTAATTATTAATTATATTGTAGCTATCTTAGGGTTTATTTTATAGGTAAGTATTTAGATTTAAATAGGAATATTTTAGTTTATAAATGAATTAGATTAATTTAATATAAATTTAGTTAGGGGTGTTAGGGTTTGATAGAGTTAATATAGTTAATATAAATACTATAGTAACTATATTAACACTAATATAATTAGGGTTAATATAGTTAATATATATAATGTAATACCTATATTAACTATAATATACTTAGGGTTAATATAGATAACATAGCTGGCGGCGGGGTAGGTAGATTAAATTAGGGGTTAATCATTTTAATAGAGATGGCGGCGGTGTAAGGGGCTTACATTAGGGGTTAATAATATTAATATAGCTGGCGGCGGTATAGGGGGATTAGATTAGGGGTTAATAATTTTTATATAGGTGGCGGCGGTGTAAGGGGTCAGATTAGGGGATAGATAAGGTAGATGGCAGCGGTTTTAGGGGCTCACAGTAGGGGGTTAGTTTATGTAGATGGCGGCGGGGTCCGGGAGCGGCGGTTTAGGGGTTAATAACTTTATTAGGGATTTCGGGGGGGGGATCGCGGTTGACAGGTAGATAGACATTGCGCATGCGTTAGGTTTATTTTAGAAGATCGCGGTTGACAGGGAGATAGACATTGCGCATGCGTTAGGTGTTAGGTTTATTTTAGCAGCCAGTTTAGGAAGTTACGGGGCTCCAATAGTCAGCGTAAGGCTTCTTACGGCTGCTTTTTGTGGCGAGGTGAAAATGGAGTACGTTTTCTCCATTTTCGCCACGTAAGTCCTTACGCTGCATATTGGATACCAAACTGCGCGGGTTTGGTATACCTGCCTATGGCCAAAAAAACTACGGGCGACGGCAGAAATATACGCGCGTAACTTCTAGGTTACGCCGTATATGTGATACCAAACCCGTGCAAATATTGGCGTCGCCGGCTTTTGCGGGCGACGATTTTTATCGGATCGACCCCCTGATCTGAAAGGTGGTTGAGTTAACAAATTGTCTATTGTTTTTAGTTTCTTTAGCTTTTTGCCTAATGAACTCCCTCCTTAGTACACACTTATGTGCCTCCCATTCTATGTGTGTTGCTACCGTTCCCATTGTATTTTCCTGGAAGTAGTGACCTATTGTGGTATCAATCTCCAATTTGGTTAATGGGTTATCCAGCATATGTTCTTCTAACCTCCACATGAATGGTTTTATGGGGGTACTTGGCCATTTGATGATGCACATAACTGGGGCGTGGTCCGACCAAGTAGTCGGTAATATGTTGGATTCTTCTACTAGTGCTAACCCTATCTGATCTGCGATGAGGTAATCTATCCTAGTGTACACATGGTCGGGATAGGAATAAAATGAGTAATCTCTTACTTGTGTTTTTTTTGTCCTCCAGACATCATGAAGTTTTAGTTGTTGTAGTTGGGAGTGTACAGCCTTAATAACTTTCTGTGGGGTACTGGTTTTGCCTAGGGACGTGTTCTGAGATGGGTCTAAAGGTAGCTTCAAATCCCCTCCTAGCAATATAATGCCTTTTGAGCATTCCAGTAATTTTTGTGTCACCTGCTTAAGCACCGCCCGCTCGTCCTGGTTCGATAGACGTTTACTAATGTTGCATATGAATTATAAAGCAAACCAGTGACCACCAGGTAGGAGCCGTTTGAGTCTTTGATGACATTTGTTTGGCTGAAGTGTAAGGTGTTTCGTATAAATATTCCAACTCCTCCTCTTTTTGAGCTGCCTGAGGCCAGGAACACATTCTTGTATCTATTGTGTATATATTTAGGTTCCCTTCCCTTTTTGAAATGGGTTTCTTGGATATATATTATGTCTCCTGACTCCCTGTGTAGTTGATTGAATGCTATTGATCGCTTTTCTGGATTGTTTAGTCCTTTCGCATTTATAGTTATCAGCTTCAAAGGTTGTGAGGGCATGGTGTCAATGTGCTCTGGTCTGAGATCTAGTTAACCAATTATGTACTCTATTCTGAGCAACTGCACTAGTATCTTGAGGGGTAAGCACTATATGAATTGGTTACTGGCTTGTCCCCCTTTTCTCCCCCTTTCTTTTTTGTTTCTTTTTTTTGTTGGGGGGGAGAGGCACAATGTAGGACAAAAAGTATGT
The DNA here is from genome assembly GCF_027579735.1 of Bombina bombina. Classification (NCBI taxonomy): domain Eukaryota; kingdom Metazoa; phylum Chordata; class Amphibia; order Anura; family Bombinatoridae; genus Bombina; species Bombina bombina. Next base: position 868,221,583 of record NC_069500.1, read on the forward strand.
GTGAGTAACAGTTACCCAGAATTACATTCGGCAACCCTAGGAACCCAAAACCCACACCCAAGCTACGGTATAAGGCTATGTCAGGTGTGTGCGGTATGTAAGTTTAAACTAACAATAAAGGTATTACAAAACAATAGAAGTAATACAAAACAATAGAATTCAATACAATGGAGGCAGTATCCCTGTCCCCAAGTCTGACCTGTAAAGAAAAGATTAACATTATAAGCATATGACCTGTGTTCAGCAATGCACTTCCAGAGTCCCTTTTTGTTCAAACCATGAACTAACAGTCACTTCTAGGTTCATTATCCTTGCTGTTCTGCACTCGCTCTTCTCCTAGTTGTGACTTTTCTATCGCTGTACTTGTCGTCCCTGCTTGATGTGCACAATGTCGACGTTCCTGGGGTGTGGGCCTTTGTCCAGTCTTCTAATGGGTTCTGGTGGTGAAATGTTGAGCTGGAGGGCTTCCCAGAATTGGGGCAGGCAGTTATGCTCCCTTTGGTGGCAATTATTACTGACCGGGAAGCCCCATTTGTAGACAATCTTCTGTTCTCTCAGGATGTTCGTGATGTAATGGAGTTCTCTCCTTTTTTGCAGGGTGGTCGAGCTGAGGTCTTGGAAGATTTGTGTCAGGATAGGTAAAGTCCAGAGTTAGACCCAAATGCTAGAATGAGGTAAATAACACCCTAGCACAGTGAGTATATACCAGGACCTGACCCTGCGACAGCTGTAGTTTGATATACTCACAGTAATAGACTGGAAGATGACACAGCAGGGTCAGGAGAAGAAACTTCGTGTAGAAGGGGTTAACCAATAGAGTAATCAGGCAAGCAATGTCCAGCAACGTGTAATCAGGCAGGTAAGGGTTAACCAAAAGAATAGTCAGGCAAGCAATGTCCAGCAACGTGTAATCAGGCAGATAGGGGTTAACCAATAGAGTAGTCAGGTAAGCAATGTCCAGCAACGTATTATCAGGCAGGTATGGGTTAACCAATAGAGTAGTCAGGTAAGCAATGTCCAGCAACGTGTTATCAGGCAGGTAGGGGTTAACCAATAGAGTAGTCAGGTAAGCAGTGTCCAGCAACGTGTTATCAGGCAGGTAGGGGTTAACCAATAGAGTAGTCAGGTAAGCAGTGTCCAGCAACGTGTTATCAGGCAGGTAGGGGTTAACCAATAGAGTAGTCAGGTAAGCAGTGTCCAGCAACGTATTATCAGGCAGGTAGGGGTTAACCAATAGAGTAGTCAGGTAAGCAGTGTCCAGCAACGTTTTATCAGGCAAGTAGGGGTTAACCAATAGAGTAGTAAGGTAAGCAGTGTCCAGCAACGTTTTATCAGGCAGGTAGGGGTTAACCAATAGAGTAGTCAGGTAAGCAGAGTCCAGCAACGATTTATCAGGCAGGTAGGGGTTAACCAATAGAGTAGTCAGGTAAGCAGAGTCCAGCAACAATATCAGGCAGGTAGGGATAAGGGTTCAGGATAAGCAGGAAAATCCAAAGATAAATTTGTACTCACAGAGCCCACGAGTAAAACAAACAGGCACCGATGAGAGGAGACGCCGGAATAAGAAGGCCTCCTGACGTCATCGGAAGGCCGACAGGAACAGGGTTGCTAAGCAACCAATGAAAGCGCTACCGCGCTGAGCCAGAGGAAGCGATCAGCAGCGGCGATCGCGACAATTTGTATACGGTTTCCTGCATGAGTGATGTCTTGTTTTTGTCTTGCGCATCTCAAGATCTCTTCCTTATCCTTAAAGTGTAATATTTTGATTATCACATCTCTTGGTGGAGCCTTAGGCGGGGGCTTTCCTCTTAATGCACGGTGTGCTCTTTCTAGTATTATATCTGGTGCAACGCCTGCAGGCACCCCTCCAATGCAGCTGGTAGTATGGATTCCGGTATACCCCGTGTCCTTAAATTGTTTCTTCTAACCCTGATGTCAAGGTCTTCAACTTTCTCTAAGAGGTGGTGTATGGTTTCCTCTTGATCGTATGCCAATCGTGAGATGTGTTGAATGTCAGTGTCCATTATATTGTGGTTTTCTTCTAAATTAGTGACTCTTTGCGTGACACGTGTTAGGTCCCTCTTCAGCTCTCCATACCAATTTTTGACTTCTGTCACTATTTCCTTCAGGTCACTTTTAGTACACAGTGGCAATAGATCTTCTTTTGTGAGGCCTGTGGTGGTATGTGCTGGTGTAGTGTTTGCTACTTCAGGGGGGGTTACTCTACGGCGGGTCCAGGGGTTTAAGGTATTGTTGTAACATCTTGGAGCGTGGCGTGTTGTCAGGCTTATTTAGTTTTCTGCCAGGCATATTTGGCGTTCTTCTCAATAAGGGGTGAGGTCTGAGAGTGAGGTGTCTATCATTGGTTAAGTGCCTATATGCTCCCTTATTGTGCAGTTTTATCTGTGCTGTAATGTGCAGCTTGTGAATGCTCCTAAGGGTCAGCGGTACTTTATAAATGAGCTTCCTTCCCCTTATTTATATAAAGCTTTGCATATGGGAGGCTCTTAATGTACTTATTTGTTATGAGCTTACTGTCCCCTGACGTATCTTGGTCTCCTTTTAGCTTAATGCCCGTTTATATTATCCCTGGGAGGTGTCTGTGTATGAGCCTGCTGCTGTATTCCTTTTTGCTTATTTGCAGCTTTGTTGTGGCCTACTCCGTGTTATACACGGTATGTCCCTCTCCTGGCTTCCACGGTAACACTTTGAGATATAATATGTGTGCCGTTTTTCAGGGGTGATTGCCTCTGGGGCTTTAGATATTGGGGTTTTAGGCTTCTGTTACTTTCTGCGGGCGATCTAGGCCCCACGTGTACTGCAGTCTTACCCTGTTAGGCCTGTGGAACTGATCGTGACCGGCGGCTGCATTTTGTACCCTGCGCTGTCCTCTGTGTTCCAGTTGCGGTCCTCTCCCTTACAGGTCGGTCGCCTGAGTCAGGTACCTTATTCCTGGGAGTGCTGCCGTTGCGGTGGTTGCGTGCCTGCTCACTTTCCTGATGCTGTCGGCTTCCTTTTCTCCTGCTGTGCTGTGATGGCGACTTCTGATGTTGTTGCATGTATTTTGATCATGCTTGGTGGACTTGGGCCTAAGAGCTGTCTGGCTACGCTGTCATCTTCCAGAAAATTTTATTTTTATTTTTAAAATACATATTTATATATAGGATTATTTATTGGTAAAATATATATCTATACCTATATATCTATATTAATAGATACATGTATAGATAGATTTAAAAATACTTTGAACATTTAAAATATTTACAGTAAAAACACTTTCAAACATTATTAAATATTAAAATTGATTAAAAAATGATTTTTCAACTTTTAAGGTATTTGAATGAAAAGGGTCCCAAAGTGTATATATTTATGTATATATGTAATGCACATATAAATACATATAAAAACACACACACACATATATATATATATATATATATATATATATATATACATACATAACCATACACATATTTAGACATATACAACATAGCCCTTTCCAGTCAAATACCTGGACATATCCTATATACCTTTGAAATATTATAAAAAAATATATTAATAATTATTTTTTATAAACCCTTAGGGGCCTATCTATCAAGCTCCGAATGGAGCTTGAGGGCCCGTGTTTCTGGCGGACAGACATCGCCGGATTTCAACCCGATCGAGTACGATCGGGTTGATTGACACCCCCCTGCTGGCGACCGATTGGCTGCGAGTCTGCAGGGGGCGTCGTTGCACCAGCAGCTCACAAGAGCTGCTGGTGCAATGCTGAATACGGAGAGCATATTGCTCTTCCCATTCAGCAAGGTATGTCGGACCTGATCCACACTATCGGATCAGGTTCGACACACCTTTGATAAATATCCCCATACCCTTTACTTGAGTTCTTCAGTTGCGCTAACCTGACAAGAGTAAATTTAGTTAACACTCGAGCGAACTCATTTACTTTCAACTTATAATATGGGTGCAAGTTTATGATATTGTGACTCGATAATAATAGCACACCACTTGCAATCTATACCTATGTTGATAATTTCCCACCGATTTCCATCCAAAATGGTAGTTGAGCTTCTTGAGTGATAACAATGCAATATTGTTTCTTTGTTAAAAGCCTGCAGTCACGAATGCTCCTGAAAAGGCCTTTTCATATGTTAAGTACCTGTTCTCGAAATAGAAACTGGGAGGTCACCCAAAACTGACTGATACAATAACCTAATTACAGTAGATCTGTGCATTCAGATACTTTTTCAGTATCCAAATGCTGAAGGAGGCTTTTTTTTGGAGCCGGATTTCTACTTGTGAAAGTGCAATACACTGAGAGCTTTGCAACTCCAGTCTTAGGCCCCTATTTATAAAGCCGTCAACCGCAAATACGCTGGAATTCCGCAGCGTAATTGTGGCAACCCTGATTCCCCTTATTTATCAAAGCCTACGATCCACCGGTCTCAGTCCGACACAGATCGATGCTTACGTCACTACAGATGTTCCGAATGCAAATTTGGCACTATCTGACTACTTTTGCTAGTTATCAAATTTCTACCAGGTACGCTCGCCACTATTCCGGCCCAGCGTACCTGGTTTTCAATCCGCCACCCTGGAAGCGGCGGATGCCATAGGAATCAATGGGAGTCTGAAAGCAGCAAAGCTCATGTTCGCTGTTCCCCGATATCCCATTGATTCCTATGGGAGAATAAAGTTACGTTTACACCTAACACCCTAACATGTACCCCAAGTCTAAACACCCCTAATCTTCCACCCCCAACACCGCCGCCACCTACATTATACTTATTAACCCCTAATCTGCCCCCCCGACACCGCTGCCACCTACATTATACTTATTAACCCCTAATCTGCCGTCCCCAACATCGCCACCACTATATTAAATTTATTAACCCCTAAACCTAAGTCTACCCCTAACCCTAACACCCCCTAAATTAAATCTAATTTAAATAAATCTAAATAAAATTACTATCATTACCTAAATTATTCCTATTTAAAACTAAATACTTATAAAATAAACCCTAAGCTAGCTACAATATAACTAATAGTTACATTGTAGCTAGCTTAGGGTTTATTTTTATTTTACAGGCAAGTTAGTATTTATTTTAACTAGGTAGAATAGTTACTAAATAGTTATTAACTATTTACTAACTACCTAGCTAAAATAAATACAAATTGACCTGTAAAATAAAACCTAACCTAAGGTACACTAACACCTAAGTAATCAGCTCTTTTACCTGTAAAAAAAAAATACAAACAACCCCCCCAACAGTAAAACCCACCACCCACACAACCAACCCCCCAAATAAAATACTAACTAAAAAAACCTAAGCTCCCCATTGCCCTGAAAAGGGCATTTGGATGGGCATTGCCCTTAAAAGATTAACCCCCTGAAGATTGACTTACCGGGAGACATCTTCATTCAAGCCGGGCAGAAGTGGTCCTTCAGACGGTAGAAGTCTTCATCCAGATGGCATCTTCTATCTTCATCCATCCGGCTCGGGTCCATCTTCAAGACATCCGACGCGGAGCATCCTCTTCTGTCGACGACTACCTGACGAATGAAGGTTCCTTTAAGGGGCGTCATCCAAGATGGCGTCCCTTAGATTCCGATTGGCTGATAGAATTCTAAGGTAGAAAAAATCCTATTGGCTGATTGGAACAACCAATAGAATGCAAGTTAAATCCTATTGGCTGATTGGATCAGCCAATAGGATTGAACTTCAATCCTATTGGCTGATTGCATCAGCCAATAGGATTTTTTCTACCTTAATTTCGATTGGCTGATAGAATTCTATCAGCCAATCAGAATCTAAGGGACGCCATCTTGGATGACATCACTTAAAGGAACCTTCATTCGTCGGGTAGTCGTCGGCAGAAGAGGATGCTCCGCGTCAGATGTCTTGAAGATGGACCTGCTCCGCGCCGGATGGATGAAGATGGAAGATGCCGTCTGGATGAAGATTTCTGCCTGTCTGGAGGACCACTTCGCCCGGCTTGGATGAAGACGCCTCATCCCCCCTGAAGATCGACTTACCGGGGGTAAGTCAATCTTCAGGGGGTTAGTGTTAGGTTTTTTTAAGGGTGTATTGGGTGGGTTTTATTTTTAGGTTAGGGCTTTGGGCCGCAAAAGAGCTAACTGCCCTTTTAAGGGCAATGCCCATCCAAATGCCCTTTTCAGGGCAATGGGGAGCTTAGGTTTTTTTAGTTAGTATTTTATTTGGGGGGTTGGTTGTGTGGGTGGCGGGTTTTACTGTTGGGGGGGGTTGTTTGTATTTTGTTTTACAGGTAAAAGAGATGATTACTTTTGGGCAATTCCCCCGCAAAAGGCCCTTTCAAGGGCTATTGGTAGTTTAGTTTAGGCTAGGGTTTTTTTATTTTAGGGGGGGGCTTTTTTTTATTTTGATAGGGCTATTAGATTAGGTGTAATTAGTTTAAATATCTAATAATTTGTTTTTTATTTTCTGTAATTTAGTGGGGGGTTTTTTGTACTTTAGATAATTGTATATAATTTAGTTAATTGTATGTAGATTATTTAATTGTATTTAATAGTAGTGTAGTGTTAGGTGTTAGTGTAACTTAGGTTAGGTTTTATTTTACAGGTCAATATGTATTTATTTTAGCTAGGTAGTTAGTAAATAGTTAATAACTATTTAGTTACTATTCTACCTAGGTAAAATAAATACAAACTTGCCTGTAAAATAAAAATAAACCCTAAGCTAGCTACAATGTAATTATTAGTTATATTGTAGCTAGCTTAGGGTTTATTTTATAGGTAAGTATTTAGTTTTAAATAGGAATTATTTAGTTAATGATAGTAATTTTGTTTATATTTATTTAAATTATATTTAAGTTAGGGGGTTAGACTTAGGTTTAGAGGTTAATAAATTTAATATAGTGGCGGCGACGTTGGGGACGGCAGATTAGGGGTTAATACGTATAATGTAGGTGGTGGCGGGGGTGTAAGGGGGGCAGATTAGGGGTTAATAACATAATGTAGGTGGCGGCGGTGTAGGGGGGGCAGATTAGGGGTTAATAACATATTGTAGGTGGCAGTGGGCTCCGGGAGCGGCAGGATAGGGGTTAATAAGTTTATTAAAGTGGCGGTGAGCTCCGGGAGCGGCGGTTTAGGGGTTAATAACTTTATTTAGTTGCGGCGGGGTCCGTGAGCAGCGGGATTGGGGTAAAACAGTATAGTATAGTGGCGGTGTTTAGTGACAGTATACCAATAAAGCTGGGAAAAAGCCGAAGAGCAGCAAGATCGATGACTGTTAGTTAACAACAGTCCGCTGCTCATCGCCCCGTACTTGGTGCACGGCTTTTTGACAGCTTTTTTGGTAACTTTGGAGAGCGTATTCAGGTCCGCAGCTGCAATGTTAGGCGATCTTAGGCGAGCGTATTGGTGCCGGCGAATGCAAGAAAGTTGACGGCCTGATAAGTAGGCCTCTTAGTGTGTTAAAAATTTCACAAGGAGAAATCCGGCTCCGAAAAGACTTAAACGCTGCAAGCGGCCACATTCTTCTGCATTCAGATACTAAAGAAGTATCCGAATGCTCATATCTAATTTATATCTCTTAAAGGACTTGAAACCAAAAATTTTACTTTCATTACTCTGATAGAGAAAACTATTTTGAACAACTTTCCAATTTACTTCTATTACTTAATTAGCTAGCTTCCTTCTCTTGTTATAACTTGTTGAAAATGTTCATCTTGGCAAGCTCAAGAGCAGTAAAGAACCTAGGTTTCAGCTGCTGATTGGTGGCTGCATATATATTCTGATTGTCATTGGCTCACCCATATGTTCAGTTAGAAAACAGTAGTGCATTGCTGATCCTTCAACAAATGATACCAAGAGAATTAAACAAATTAGATAATAGAAGTAAATTAGAAAGTTGATTAAAATTGTATTCTCTATCTGAATTATGAAATACAATTTTGGGGTTTCATGTCCCTTTAAGGATATAGTATAGGTCTATTTATGTAACCCCTTTTTAAGAGAAATTCTCATTTACCTGTATGACATTAACCTATTGTAATAAGAATCCATGTTCATCACTGATTAACCATTCCTTATGTATACTTCCTTAGTCACTTAAAGGGACAGTATAGTCAAAATTAAACTTTCATGATTCAGATAGGGCATGCAATTTTAAACAACTTTCCAATTCACTTTTATCATTAAATTTGCTTTGTTCCCTTGGTGGTATTTTTGAAAAGCTAAACCTAGGTAGGCTCAAACTGATTTCTAAACTGTTGAAAACCGCCTCCTAGCTCAGAGCATTTTGAATGTTTTTCACAGTTAGACAGTACTAGTTCATGTGTGTCATATAGAAACATAGAAACATAGATATTGACGGCAGATAAGAGCCATAGGCCCAGCAAGTCTGCCCCACCTTACCTAACAGTATAAACTTATCTAGTTCGTAGGATAGCCCTATGCTTGTCCCATGCATTTTTAAAGTCCCCCACAGTGTTTGTTGCTACTACCTCTTGAGGAAGTTTATTCCATAAATCAATCACTCTTTCTGTAAAGAAGTGCTTCCTCAAATTACTCCTGAATCTACTACCCTTTAGCTTGAGCTCATGACCCCTTGTTCTTGAATTTTCCATTTTATGTAAAATACCCACAGCCTCAGTTTTACTAAACCCTTTAATGTACTTGAAAGTTGCTATCATATCACCTCTTTCCCTTCTCTCCTCTAAGCTATACATATTTAGGTCATTGAGCCTATCCTGGTAAGTTTTATTTTTTAGACCATGTACCATTTTGGTAGCCCTCCTTTGCACAGATTCAAGTTTGTTAATATCCTTCTGAAGATATGGCCTCCAGAACTGCACACAATACTCAAGATGAGGCCTAACTAATGATCTATAAAGTGGCATAAGAACCTTACTATTTCTGCTGCAAATACCTCTACCAATACATCCAAGCATTCTGCTAGCCTTACTCGCTGCCTTACTACATTGTTTACTAAGTTTTAGTTAGCATTGAGCTCACGCCTGTGGAAATATTTAGATTGGCTAAACTGCATGTCTGCTAAAAGCACTGAGATAAGGGGGCAGTCTGCAGAGGCTTAGATACAAGCTAATCAAAGAGGTAAAACATATATTAATATAACAGTGCTGGTTTATGCAAAACTGGGGGATGGGTAATATAGGGATTATCTATCTTTTTAAACAATAAAAATTCTGGTGAAGACTGTCCCTTTAAGGACACCAACATCTACAAATGGTGTTTTTCATTTTAATATTTGATTGTAAGTCGCACTGTCATCATTGTCACTAACAGTACTGTCGTCTTTAACCCCTTAAGGACCAGCGACGTACCCTGTATGTCGCTGGACTCTTTTTGGGACTTGATTGTTTTATAGCGCGGTCTTGCCACCAGCGTTAAGACTGCTCTATTCCACAAAGCCTTCTGGAGGGAGGGCATTAATAGCGTATTCTTGCTAGACTTGTGCTATTATGTCCTGAAAAAACCCTTAACGACCAGTGACATACAGGGTACATTGTGGTAATTAAGGGGTTAAAATCAGGTTTTAAAAAGGGGTTGCACAATCGAGACTTCCATAGGAATAATACGTTGGTTTGATGGGCAGACTGTGCATTATTTTTCTATAACTATTGTATATGGTTGCATTTAAATTTTGTATTATTTTGTTTTACAATAAATTGTTTAATCTGGAAGATGAAGTCCCAAGAAACCCAATTTGTGCCATAGCTCCAAGACAACTGATGCACTCACTTTCTGCTCCTCCAATTGCTCTCATGGACTCTTGGCAGTGCTCGGCTCTCTAGAGGGAGTTACCCCACCACCTTGTCCTCAAATACTCTGCCCCTGTTGTGCCGATAGGGCCCCTTACAGGGATAGGTTTGGGAAATGGTCATGCAGAGTTGCTCATCCAATCAGGAATAGAGAGGCCATATAATCACCTTGCTTTCAACACTTATATTAGTGCAAAATCATCCTCCACACTCCATTTTGGATTATAGTTATGTGTCAAAAAATAAAAAAATTTGAGTTTTCTTAAAAACCATCAGTTTCTTTATTTTTTTTTTTTTTAAATAATTTTTTTATTGAAGTTAAAGCATATATCGTCTAAACAATGTCTCGCCCTAAGGCAGAAGTTACAACAAAGAGAATAATACATTGTCTATATATAGGCATTATTGAGAAAGCAATATGCACATACAGCAAGATAAAATACATTTCAAGTCTGGTTATGGAGATAGACAATATTTTTGGCGAGATGAAATAAAACTTCTTTTTATAATATCAGCGTATGAACTCCACAGTCTAATAAAATATTACCTAAGACCAAAATATCAGCCTGTGGAGGGTTAACATAAGTATCAGCCACTCTTGGGCCGAGATATATAGGCGGAAGGGGATATTCAGCGGGTAAGCACCGCTATATGTATAGGAAAAGGGGTGGGAGGGCAGAGCCTTATATAAGTAAGTATAAGTAGCATAGGGTACCGGGTACCTGGGGTGGGCTTAGCAGAGCCCAACCGTAGAGACCGTAGGTCTGGCTTCCGGATTACTAAAAAGATAAGATAAATTAGATATGTCTTAGAAAATTAGTCTACTCAGGAGTAGGCAGTGGGGCAAAGTGACATCATAACACTAGGTGGAGTATCTAAATAGTGGCAAAAGGTTACTCTGCTGATACATTCAGGGGGACTCAAAAGTTACATAAATAACCCACAAACAGATGCATACATGTCACAGTGGCAGCACTTCACATAGGTGTTCAGAACTGACCCTAACAGGCCCATTTATCAAGCTCCGTACGGAGCTTGAAGGGCCGTGTTTCTGGCGAGTCTTCAGACTCGCCAGAAACACAACTTATGAAGCAGCGACCGCTGTCCGCCTGCTCTGAACAGGCGGACAGGAATCGCCGGACATCAACCCAATCGAATACGATCGGGTTGATTGACAGCTCCCTGCTGGCGGCCGATTGGCCACGAGTCAGCAGGGGGCGGCGTTGCACCAGCAGCTCTTGTGAGCTGCTGGTGCAATGTTAAATGCGGAGAGCGTATTGCTCTCCGCATTTAGCGAGGTCTTGCGGACCTGATCCGCAGTGTCGGATCAGGTCCGCAAGCCCTTTGATAAATGGGCCTGCAAGAGTAATGAATCAAGTAACATATAAATTTATCCAAACATTACGTATCAAACGTGTCGACCAGCTGAAATGGAGTATGATACATAATACACCTTCCATATAACATTTGAGAAGATATTAAACAGTTATGTCTTGTAAATATAAGAACAAACATTTCTCGTTTTGGTGTCTAATAACAGTTAAGAAGATACAAAACAGTTATATCTTGTGCATTAAGTGTAATATATTAATAAGGTGTCCTAATTATTGAACAAACATATCCATTATATGTAAGCTATACATTTATAAAAGCATGTTAATGCCACAGTATAGTGGAGTTAATATTGTCATATATGCACTATATTGTCACTACATAGCAGGGCTGGATAAACGTATCCCATAGCTGGCATGTTACCGTTATAAGGCAGCAGCAGATTACTGCAATAAGGACTCTACAGGAAAACTCGAGGGTTAATACTTAAAATTATATATACCTTAGTCAGGTAGGAATAGAAGAATTCCTCAAATATCTTAATTCAGGGCCATAGCGGCTCTTGGGAGCAGTGTAATACCAAAATGCAACCTAACTTATATGGTTTAAAGCAAGAATGTATTATGTGGCAAATGACCAGCAAGTGTGGAGACAGTGGAGGTAATGGCATAGAACATGTAACCATTGTGTCAATATCTATAAGGTACTTACTCACATAATAGAGTGCATCAATCTATATTAAAAAAAAAAAAAATTTCCCCTACCTTAGAGTGCTAGGCGTGTAATACTGCCACTATGCAATACTACTTATATTAGATTATCTATATAGCTAACCTAAAAATTTAAAGGCAAAATATTTGCGCCAAAATGTGTCTCTTTTACACTTGGGAGTTGAGCACCGTATTATAAACAGGCAATTTAGTATAGAAAGAGGGCCTAAATGAGCACTTTATTTGCTTAAGCAACAACTTCAGACAGCATAGTTTTCCTCTGTGTGCATAAATTTATACTACAGATCTAGAGATTGGCCATAATACACACCACACACCTCCAAGCTGCATAGCTAGCTTAGTAGGTATCTTGAACATTTTAACCTTATCTGGGGCTAAGCATATATGAGAAAAAAGGAATAAAAACATATAAAAGATAAGAAAAATTCCCAGAACTGCCATCCAAAATTTTAGCAGGTACTGACTGCAAATATCAGACATTGTGCATTCTGATGTTTCAAGTGATACACCCAAAATCAAGAAAATTCTATTATCTGTAACAGTATTAGACATATATTCTGTAGGAGGATAAAAGTAAATCTCTGCTGATAATTTAGGCAGAGGGTAAAATGTCATTACTGAGTCTGCTCGATCAAGATATAGCTCCTAATAGAGTAGAATACACTGGCTTTCAGCTAAGAGTTAAATGATGCATGTATCCAAACTAGGTATAAACAGTGCAGAGGTTTTAAATATGAATAATATTTGTGGGGGTTACTAAAACCTAACTTTAACTATAATTGAGTAGGTTATGTAATGAAACAACTTGATAGATCTGATTAGTATACAATTATATAGTAGATTTGTTGTGTTTTCTTCAAATTGCTAACTGATAAACTGATAAGATAACAACAATTAAGGTAAATTATATTATATGTTCCTCCCCTATAGCTATGGATCTGAAATAACCACAAATGCAGGCAATAATACAGTAAATGCAAACAATAGCAGTTAACAGGTTAATTTCTATAGTATATTATTAAATATAGCATATGCATGGGTTAACGATCCTAAACTGCTAAACTGCTAGGGGAACAGACATTAATACCACCAAAAATAAGCCTGAAGGGCCTGCTTGTATGTTCAGCTGGTGGCCATCTTAGCATGTATACATAAGGTATAGTAGAATGTCTCAAATTCAATTGTATCCTGTTTGACAGCGAGCCGCGGTATCAAGACCGCCATGTCAGGAGTCAGTTAGACCATTCCCCTAAATGAGGGGCAAAGAGGTGATTGAGCGTACAAATAGCAGAGTGTGGATAAGGCGTTATACAGTCTAGCTTAGTATTCGGGGCCTCAAATGTCAGTACACATGTAACAGACCCTCCCAATAAAGAACCCGAAACTTCTAGCCGATTCCTCTTCTGTAGCGGTAGGAGGTAAAATGCCCATAACGATCAGGCATTGGGATCCCGGTGTAGAAACATGCCCCAAGAGGATTCAGATAGTCGGTGTGTGTCGCCATGCTCTTGTATCCAGATTTGTGCACGCTGAATCACTGCATCTTTGCTCCCAAGGGAGGCCAATCTAACTCTGCGTGTACACCCGCACGTTAAGATCACTTCGCCGTTCGTTCAGGGTGATCTGTGGTGGCTCGTATCTGTTAGCGCAAAGCTGCTTGTTTATTACAGCCCAGGTGGTTGCGGGTTTCGCTGGGGCAGCGGGTTCCGGGTCTTCCAAAGACTGGGTATGAATAGTGTTAGACGATCTCCGTTGATCGCCGCCATTTTGGATCCTATTTGGGCCAAGGAGCCGCATACTGAGCTGTATTAGTAAATCACTCATCTCCGAATAGTGAACTTCCAGGGTCACACAGCAGCGATCCTCAAATGTATCTAGTGCTAACGCCATATCCATTTTCTTAGTGGCAATGCAAGGGTTCATCTAGCTCTTCAGGAGAGAAGAACCTTACCCGGTCTGACCAAAATGCAAGGCCTCAAACTTCGCTGCAGTCTGTATAGGTTAAGATGCCTTAAATTCAGGGTTTGTGCTCAGATTAATAAGCAGAAATGATTGATTTTGGTATCTGTAAAGTTTATGGGTCTAGCTCACTTGAAAATCAGTTGCAAAAACATCTTTAACTAGGCACAGTACAGGAGCTCCATGAATATGCGTCTGCTCTCCTTGCTAGTCCGCTCCGCCCCCCAGTTTCTTTATTTTGAATCATTTTAAAGCATTTCTTAATTTGTCCCATTTTGGGCAAGTGTGTTAAGGGATTTTTAAAGTAAAAATGAAAGGGACACTGAACCCAATTTTTTTCTATCGTGATTCAGATAGAGCATGCAATTTTAAGCAACTTTCTAATTTACTCCTATTATCAAATTATTTTCATTCTCTTGGTATCTTTATTTGAAATGCAAGAATGTAAGTTTAGATGCCGGCCCAATCTTGCTGATTGGTGGGTAAATTCACCTACCAATAAACAAGTGCTTTCCATGGTCCTGAACCAAAAAAAAAGCTTAGATGCCTTCTTTTTCAAATAAAGAAAGCAAGAGAACGAAAAAAAATTGATAATAGGAGTAAATTAGAAAGTTATTTAAAATTGCCTGCTCTATCTGAATCACGAAAGAAAAAAGTTGGGTTCAGTGTCCCTTTTAAGCTTTCATGATTCACACAACGTGTACACTGAAATAAATATTATTACAAAAATCCAATCAACTTCTGCTATCAAATTGATCTCTATCTATTGGTCTCTTTGGTTTTAATTTAGCTTCTTTCCATTAAAGCTCACTGGGGTAAGGTCAGTAATAGACATGTATACAGAGTACTGTATGGCAGCAACAATACAACAATATTGCAACAATGTTATACAAATAGTGTTATAGAAACATACATACTTCAGTATGCTCCAATGGAAAGGAGCTAAAGGTAACATTTATAAGAGAAATAAATAGATTTTTTTTTAATTCTACACCTCTGATTCATGAAATTCATTTTTGACATACACGTCCCTTTAAAATTTGCCACCCCTGCCCTAAAGGGACACTGAACTCAATTTTTTTCTTTCGTGATTCAGATAGAGCATGACATTTTAAGCAACTTTCTAATTTACTCCTATTATCAAATTTTCTTCATTCTCTTGGTATCTTTATTTGAAATGCAAGAATGTAAGTTTAGATGCCGGCCCATTTTTGGTGAACAACCTGGGTTGTCCTTGCTGATTGGTGAATAAATTCTGAGAAAAAAAAAAGCTTAGATGCTTTCTTTTTCAAATAAAGATAGCAAGAGAACGAATAAAAATTGATAATAGGAGTAAATTAGAAAGTTGCTTAAAATTGCATGCTCTATCTAAATCCTGAAAGAAAACATTTGGGTTCAGTGTCCCTTTAAACAGTTCTGCAATCCTGCAAGTGATAAAGGCTTTTAAATTCAATTCTTTTTGGAATATTATATAATATTTTTCTAAATATGCTCTTTCTTAGTGAGTGGATAATACACTAAATACACATTTTGTCTTACATTCAGTAAAGCTTTATTTTGTCCTAAAGGCATTATATTATTTTTTTACTGACACTGTCAAGGCATATTTTTTCTGTCTCCATGTTGAATTTCTGTTTATTGTTTTCTTTCTTAAGATGCACATACGCTACTTTTCCATTTTTGCCAACACTTTCTAGCTTTTTTTACTTTAGGCCTGTAATTTCTTGAGATGCACTGACAGTAATAAATAATGACACACATAAACTTGTCATGGGTGGGCTTCTTGTTTCTCTCTCAAAGCAGGAAAACTATCTGACAGGGGACTGGTTTGCTTTTACTTCACAAATCTGACACCTGTAGCTTTGAAGACTAAAGGTTGTTTCGCTGCCACATTATATAGTGTTATTGCTGGAGGGTAAATGTGTTTGCAGTTTTGCTATTGTAATATGACATGATACAGGCGTTAGCAATTCAAACATACACTTTATTCTTCAGTCCTTGCATAAACATTGGATTCTCCAAAGATCCAGCATTTTGCAGTCTGATATGTGCTCTCAATATACAGTCATATAGAGTGCTTCTTAAATATTATAAGGGTGAAATTAATTCAACGTACATGTGAACTACAGAACACTGTACTCAATAATACACATTTCTTCTTTCAAAGATCTGGGGCGCGATCACATATACGGCGCAGGTTTCGGCGCAAGTGTGGGAACCCGCGCCACCCGTAATTTCACCTTGCACATCGGAGTATTACATATACTGCGCCGTTAGATGCTAAACTGGCATAAGTAGGACAAACTGGCGATCCTCTGAAATGTGCGCAAATACACATTTTAGTCGTCGCAAGTAACTTACGCCAGTATTTTATCCACGAAAAGTGTAAATAAAGAGTAGTTTTATGCAAATTAGGCTAACACTCGTAAAAATGAAACGGGATTTCATATAAAAATGCGACACGTAATTATAATATGCTATTCAAAATTCATATATAAACCCATATATAAAGAGATGAAGATAATACAATTATGATTTTCCATTGTTCTCTCCTCCAAGTATTGTTGATTGTTTTGAGAAGAAATTTAAAGTATATAAGCAAGTATATGTCCACAATGTGATAAAGTACCTACAAGCTCAATCCATTTGATTATGTTGTGGCTTCAAACTATTTCAAATACACAAATAAACCTTAAAAAAACAATATCATAGTCATAGTATACTATCCCTTTAACCTTGAGATGCTGCTTAAATGTATGTGTTTGTTAAGGCTTCCAGGGAGTTACGTTGCTTTTTTAGTCAGTGCAAGGGTTCCTGCGCCTGCAATTTGTGGCGAGATAAGAATGGAGTAGATTCTCTGAATTCTGCGCGCGTAAGTCCTTACGCTGTATATTGGATACCAAATTGCGTGTCTGTTCTATGTTAGTCTATGGTTAAAAAAATACGTCAGACGGGTGAAATATATGTGCGTAACTTGTATGCTACGCCGTATATGTAATACCAAAATCGCGTAAAAACTGGCGTCACCGGCTTTTGCGGGCGACGCTGCATATGTAATGGAGCCCCATATTTATATGTTTAGGCCTGGGCTGTTTTAAACTAAATTAGACTTGGCTTTGGGTACCTGATATGGCACTAAATCATCTTCATGACACAACTAATGCATACCTCCCAACATTCCCAAAGTTTTTCCTGGACAGAGAGGTGTGGGAAATTTGTGGGCAGTGGCCCACCTGCCTTTTGGTGAGTGGAGGGACGTGAAGTGTCTTTGACAGGGCTGATTTGTGTCATGGATGGCACTAGGAAAGTCCCTGAAAAACAGGAAATTGCCATAGCCAAGAAGTAATGGGAGAAAAACAGGTCAGACATTCCAGAATCTGAGATAGTTTGGTGGTCTGTTAATGCTGTAAAAGGATACAATGGGGTATATTTATCATAGTGCGAGCGGATTGGCCGCTAGCAGGGCGTGTCAATCAGCCTGATTAGACCGCTGCTTCATAAAGCTTTCTGGGCTGGCAAGATTATTAAAGAATACTCACCAGTACTTCCTTGGTGGAATGATCTAAAGCCACTTTTTACCCTGAAAACAGGGTGTCTTGCTAAAGGTTGTATACTGCATTTTTGTATGGGAGGGGGATGCACACATTACAAAAGTGCACAATGAAAATTGTCATTTAAAAATCCTAAAAAAATAAATAATTGAACAATTCACTCAAAAATATGCAGGAAAAAATTGCATTGTTAAGGTGAATCAAAAATCATAAAATTGTTTGCCAAAAATCATATTTTATCAAAAACGTAAAATTTGTATGTAAGTTATACAGGAATAAATCGTATTAAATATCTACAGCGTAAATCGTAATTTAAGTACAATGGATGTGCAAAAAACACAGAAATGGGTACAGGGCCATCTTTAACACAGGGCAAAAGGGGCAGCTGCCCAGGCCCAGTCTTTGTTGTGGGCCCAAGAAACCTGGTTCATGCCAGACTGCTGATGTCAGTCCTAACACACACAGTCAGTCCTAATACTGTCAAAGTCAAAAGTTCTCTGCTTAGATGTATTTGTGAAAACATGCCGGTATCATGTGACATGCCAAGCTAGTGCCATGTGCTGTTTTAGGTGTGCACTGTGCAGCATTGAATGTTAAGCATCCAGCCAATCCCACTGCATCAGAAAAGGTCCTGCTGCGGTTACCCTTGTTACCAGGTAAATGCTCTGGTGGTGGGGATTGTTCAGGGTAAGGCTGACTGTAGGCCCATGCAGCAGAAAGCTGGAGTGGCAGGCACGTGAGGATTTGAACATCTGTGCAGCTGCAGACACTGCTCTCTTCAGTCTTGAGGCTGTGTGACTCGTGTTACACTGTATCCATGCAGCCTTGGACAGACAGTATCCAGTCTGCTTGTCCCCTTAGCCCTGCTCTTTCTGCTGTGGCCCTCAGATCAACTAACTGAAGTTTGTTAGGGGAACAGTGCTTTGCAGAAAGGTGTCAGTGGGAAGACTTGGTGCACACACGCCTCCAACCCCATGCAGCATCTTCTAGTGCTGAGTGCGATGGAAGTGACATGTGCTTCTGTGGCTGATGTATAGTGGCATGCTGATACTTCACACACTAAGGTAAGGTTTATTTTTATAGATTTTTTTTCTCTCTGTCTTAGATTTTACAGCTTCCCATAATAGTTCTGCTGTTCCAGTCAGTAAACTTATATTTACAAGGGTGAAGGCAATTGCCTACTGGGAAGGTGTGTACATATAAGCACTCATCATCTAAGTTAGCCTTTATAGCAAAAGTAAATACGTTGTCAGAATTATTAACGACAGATATGCATATAGGTCACAAATGTCTTCCCTCATAGAGGAACAAAAAATATTTAAAAATCAACACTTTATTGGTTTAATTAAAATGGCAAAACAAACATTAAAAACACTGTGGAAAGGCAAAATGTGCTTCAGACATAGGGGGATATTTATCACGCCGTCAACCGCAAATACGCTGGAATTCTGCAGTGTAATTGTGGCAAGCTTGATTCTACCTAGTTATCAAAGCCTACAGAGCGGCAAAAGTTGAAATCTGTGATGTAACATACTATCCGCCTGTCTCAATCATCGACACAGATCGATGCTTGCATCATTACAGATGTTCCAAATACACATTCGGCTCTATTTGACACTTTGTAAAAGTTATTGTCACGGATAACAGACAGGGTACCCCCGAGAGATCCAACAGCTGCTCTCGGGAGAGGCCAATGTTCGTTACTCTCAGTTACGTCCCGCTCCCAAATTCTGGGTCTTCTGTCAACTTTTCCAATAGTAACCCAGGGCCGCCAAAGCCCTCTGTGTGGGAGCAATCCTCCAGCCATGGCCGTGCTTCCAGTAGCCGTCCTCCACCCACATATCTGCCCGGACCAGTCGATCTAGTTCCGATAGCCATTCCTCCATGGGCTGCTCTCCCAGGAAAAGCACTCGCAAGTCCCACCAGACCCAGTACCTCTCATCATCTGTGGGGAGGACCTTTCCATCACAATGCTTTTCTTGTTGAAGCCTCTACCTCCATAGTTGCCGGCGGACAATACTCCTGCAGCTCAGCTGGTCCAGTTCAGAACCAGGACCGTCCAGCTGGGTCAGTGCCTCCTGTACTCTCCTTAGGTACTCTGCTTCCATGGTTACCAGCTACTGTGGCCCTTCTCTGTCAGCAGGAATCGTGTGGAAGAAGCAGATCCCACCGCTGCCACCAATGTGATGGATACCCCAGCTACCTCCACTGGTAGCTCCGCCAAACTGGTCCTGCTTCCTCCCTGCCGACTGCAGCTATGTAGCTGGCAAGTGACCACAGCCTATAGCCACCCCTGATGCCCGACAGCACCAGTACTCAGTGTCCCACCCTGTGGCAGACTCCAGCTACCCCGACTGGGTAGCTCTGTCAGAGGGTCCTTCCTTTGCCTGGAACAGGCAGTAGCCCACCAAAATGACTAGACAGACTAGCATTCAGGTGAAATAAGAATTGACTTTATTGGGACAAACACACATCTTTTATACACACACACACATCTTGATAAAACAGGGAGACAATGCCAGTTTTCCCGCCATTGCCGCCCCTCCAGACTGACCGGCGCCTCGATAGCAACCATAGTCCCACAGAATCCCAGGACACAGTGGTGACGGTTTTGGGGTGATCCCGGGGGAGTGGCGGCACTTCCAGGGTGTCATTTGAAAGCTTTTGGTCCCCAGATGCCGCAGTCCAAAAAGCGGTGTTATTCGTTATTGGGGACCGGAGATACAGCCCGTTGAAGTTATGGGGGTAGGGGTGTCCAAAACCCCCAGTTCTCAAAGCAGCTCCCCTCCGGTAATTCCCCCACCTCTCGTCCTCCCTAGGGGCTACTAATCCCTAAAAGAGCGAAGCTCTGGGGCACATGGTTGCTGAAGTGACCAGGGGTAAAGTTAGCGGGTGTCCTGCTGTTCTGTGGCCGACCGGGAGTTCCAGGAGCCCGGACAGCCTGAGAGGGGTTAGGGGGGTGTCCGTTGTGAGGCGGCCGACCGGGAGTTCTAGGAGCCCAGCCAGCCTAGGAGGGTTTTCCAGGTCATAGACCAGCTCTTCTCTAAACAAGTTTGGAACACAAAACCATGCAAACAAAAGCTTCCAGAGATTGTGGTTGCTCTGAGGAGCCCAAAACCACTGAGAAACAACAGGGGTGGGGGGTAGCCTTAGCTGTCTGGTATCCATGACAGTTATAAAATAGTTAAAAGGTACGCTTGTGGCTATTCCGGCCCAGCGTACCTGGTTTTCAATCCGCCACCCTGGAGGCCGCGAATGCCATAGGAATCAATGGGAGTCTGAAAGCAGTGAAAGCTTATGTTCGATGCTGCCAGATATCCCATTGATTTCTATGGTAGAAAACCAGTTACCTTTACACCTAACACCCTAACATAAGCCCCGAATCTAAATACCCCTAATCTGCCGCCCGACACCGCCACCACTAAATAAAGTTATTAACCCCTATCCCGCCGCTCCCGGACCCCTCCGCAACTAAATAAATGTATTAACCCCTATTCCGCCGCTCCTGGACCCGGCCGCAACTAAATAAAGGTATTAACCCCTATTCCGCTGCTCCCAGACCCCACCACAACTAAATAAATGTATTATACCCTAAACCCCTGGCCTCCCACATCACTTCCACTAACTAAACCTATTAACCCCTAAACTTCCAGCCCCCCACATCGCCATAAACTAAATTAAGCTATTAACCACTAAACCTAACAACCCGCTAACTTTACATTAAAATTACAACATCCCTATCTTATAATAAATTAAAACTTACCTTTAGAATTAAATTAAACTATATTAAACTATTAATTAACTTACCCTATTATACTAAAATTACATTAAACTAGCAATTAAATTAACTATATTACATATTAAAAAAAAAAACTAATCCTACTCAAATTATTTAAATCTACTATTAAAAATTACTAAGTTAAAAAAAAAACCCCCCACAGTATCAAAAATAAAAACGAATTACATTTAGCTCTTTTACATGCCTAGACCCTACTCTAAAAATAAAACTCACCCAAAAAAACCTTAAATAAACCTAACACTTACCCCCGATGATCCACAGTTTTTGTAGTTCCACTTGAAGGATCCATCCAGCCGGCAAGAAGTCTTCTTCCGGACGGCAAGAAGTCTTCATACGGGCGTCCTCTTCCATCTTCATCCAACCGGCGAAGTCTTCATCCATGCGGCCTCTTCTATCTTCATCCATCCGGCACGGAGCGGGTCCATCCTGAAGACATCCGGCGCAGAGCGGGTCCATCCTGAAGACATCCGGCAAGGAGCTCTTCTTCAATACGTTCTCCGCTGTAAACTGGATCTTGAATGCAAGTGACGTCATCCAAGATGGCGTCCCTTGCATTCCTATTGGCTGAAAGGTTACAATCAGCCAATAGGATTAGAGCCGCTAAAATCCTATTGGCTGTTCCAATCATGTGTATGCTCTGGAGAGTGTGTGTTTGTGTGTACATGTGTATGCTCTGGAGTGTGTGTACTTGTGTATGTGTATGCTCTTAAAAGTGTGTGTTTGTGTGTACATGTGTATGCTCTGGAGAGTGTATGTTTGTGTGTACATGTGTATGCTCTGGAAAGTGTGTGTTTGTGTGTACATGTGTATGCTCTGGAGAGTGTGTGTTTGTGTGTACATGTGTATGCCCTGGAGAGTGTGTGTACTTGTGTATGCTCTGGAGAGTGTGTTTGTGTGTGCATGTGTATGCTCTGGAGAGTGTGTGTACATGTATATGTGTATGCTCTGAAGAGTGTGTGTTGGTGTGTACATGTATATGTGTATGCTCTGGAGAGTGTGTGTGTATATGGGTTAAGGGAGTTTGTTATGTTAGGCATTCCCTTGGTATCCATGAAAGTGGTAATTTTGCTGTACAGTAAATGTCTAAACAATAAATATGTAGTGAATATCCCAAAACTGGTGAGATGCTTTTAGGGGGGCCCAAAATAAATTCTTGCACCGGGGCCCTGTAGACATTAAGGCCGCCACTGATTTTTACTATGCGATTGCGATGCCGTGCATTGCATTAAATATTTATGTGCTTACTAAAAATATATCAATACATTGAAAAACAAAATTTAATTAATTAATTAGTAAATATATTAAATTAATCCATAGTGGAGGAATTTATATATTTATTTACTTATTAGTATTGTTTAGGTCCAGTTTCGCATATTGCAATTTTTTTTTTTAAATGATTAGCCCAATAGTGGATGATCCACTGCTGGACTAATCATTTATAAAATTTTATAAAATAAATAGATTTTGTTGTTTTTTTGGGAAGTTGGGGTGGAGAGCGAAATTGCATGGGCAGGGGGGCCCAAGAAAATGTTTGCCCAAGGTCCAGTCAATATTAAAGACGGCCCTGAATGCGTACTTATAAGTACAAAATACAAAGCGTAATTGTTGTTTTTTCATAAAATGGGCTGAACATGGGCGTTCCATGAGCGTATATGAAAATGTCTTTCAAATCCCAGCGTAATTCTGTAAACATTTTTGCTCTACAGATCTGTTTTTTTCTTGCAACTTAAAAGATGGCGAGCTTATATCAAAATACTCAAAACGCTAATACTCTGAAAGGAAAACGTATGCATACAAAAATAACAGCGATTTTAAAGTACAGTGCACTGAAAACGGCATAATTTGATTTGTATTAGGTGTAATTAAAGTTTAAACATATGCCCGGTACTCCCTGTGAACTTTGTCCTTCATTGCAAACTTTTACATAGCATAGAGTTCTCATTATTTCTAGGGGAGAAATCTCGCCACCCTTTTTTTTATACAATTCCATGAGGACTGTCCCTGCGAGTGCAGGAGTGGGAAAACACATCTAGACCGGCTAGTTTTTAAAGAGACAGTCAACACCAGAATTGTTCTTTAAAAAGATAGATAATCCTTTAATTACCTATTCCCCAGTTTTGCATAACCAACACAGTTATAATAATACACGTATTACTTCTGTAATTACCTTGTATCTAAGCCTCTGCAAACTGCCCCCATATTTCAGTTCTTTTGACAGACTTGAATTTTAGCCAGTTTGTGCTGACTCCTAGGTAACTTCACGTGCATGAGTTCAATGTTATCTATATGACACACATGAACTAACGCCCTCTAGTGGTGAAAAACTGCCAAAATGCATTCAGATTAGAGGCGGCCTTCAAAGTCTAAGAAATTAGCATATGAGCCTACCTAGGTTTAGCTTTCAACAATGTACTTGTTGTAATTATGCCATGCGACTAGTATTAGTACAATGATACAGTCCTGTAGACCGCTCTATCTTTTGTAAAAAAAGCAGCTGTACTTTTCTAATAGGTTAGTCAATTGTTCTACAAACTTGCTAGCCTTCATCTCCATGTTGTTTGCAGTGTATAGCAGTGTACAGAGGACACTGTGTGTCAGTGGAAGCCCAAAAGGTAAGTCATGGGGGGGGGGGGGGAAACAAGCAGCAATCCTAATAATTCAAGACTTCTTTGGAGAGAAAATCTTCTTATAATCAGAAAGATGTCAGAATGAAATTTAGATGGAACCTTAGACTTAAGATATCCCTTAAATACAATAGGAAAGCTGGAGCAGCTCAAAATTTTGCATCCAAACTGACTAGTTTGTATATATATATATATATATATATATATATATATATACACAGTATATATATATATATATATATATTCTAAATCTATGCATAGATTGCTTTGCTCCATTTACAAATTGTATTTTTACTATTGCTTTAAACTCTTTGCCACTCCCCCTCCTCAAAAAATATTGATCTTAACTGTTGTTGAAGAAGAATTCCTGGGTAAGGCGGTACAGATATTTGTCTAGTTGTTGTTGCACGCAGCTTGCTGTAGAGGAAGTACAGAGTTTTAGTTCAAAGCTTCAATAAAGAAACAATTTAAATCAGGACTTAACTGATAAAGGGACATACAATTTTTAGCACATAGCAAATCAGCCCTCATTTTAAAAGAAATGTTTAAAAAATATATTTCACACCGTCTTTCTGTAAGCATAATTTACATGGTTTTGCAAATCAGGGACGGACCGGCATCAGGACCCCCGAGCCCCACTGTCACCCCTCTATCTTGCCATAGGACCCCACACCCTCGTCAGAAGAGGAGCAACCTTGAAGAAATGCGCTCCGCATGCGCACAAGGCTCACTCCATGACCTCCCTGACCTAGGATGTGACCCTACGACAACGGCGGCACACTGGGAAAAGTCTACTTTAAAGAATGTTAAGGTTGCATACTTTGATTTATTCATTCAAATTGTAATATATTGACATTGAGATAATAAATACTAATTGTTTACATACAGAAACCCTACTGCTTAAGATACCGCTATGATAAAAGTTAAGGCTTGCAATGTACCTCACCAGATATTTAACTATGGCATTGTGCTGATGCAGATGTAGTGTGAGCAAACTTTAGTTTTTTTTTAACTCCCTGTAAACCTGTTTGTGGCTAACATCTTGTGCAGTATTTGCCATTACAAATTGCCTCTGGATACAGAGTGAAGTTTTTGGTTAGTAATTCTAATTTGGGGTCTAGAGTATAACCACTCCCTATGATATTTTAAGGTAATTTAAAAGGATATAGTTTCTCCTTTATGTGTTCACAATGACTTGTTTGACAGCTGCAGTGTTTACAATGTCTGTGAAATTTCATCTTTAGGTATATTGTTGTATATGAAATAGCTGTTTCTGCTTATTGGAACCACAACCCAGTGAAATGGGCTGAGCTTGAAACTATCTTATATGTCAAGCTATTTACACATAGTCCTCCATATCTTATCAATGTTTACTCAAAGGCCAAAACTTGATCCAAACAATGGAAAATGAACATTTTAGTATCTCTCTGTCACTCCCCTTACTGGGAAAAGGATTTCATCTAAATGTTCTAGTTTTTCTATAACCAGTACTTAAGTTACTGAAATGTTCATTATAGGTGGGGATACAACAGACAAAAATCACTATTTTAAATTTCAAAATAAAGGTAAATGTGTTATATGTAAACAATTTAATACACTCCAGCAGGTAAAATAGATAATTTGGAACACATTAAAAGAGAAAAAAATTACAGACCCTTTAAGGTACAGGTATAATGATCTACATTTGACAAATATACCCTGCTTAGCTGCACTGTCCTATTACTGCTTTGGAACTACTGCAATGCATGAGCTAAAGAACATGAACAAATGTATGTTGAACAAGCCATGGGGGCCGATTTACCAAATGGCGGGCAGACATGATTCGCTGTAGTGAATCATGTTCGCCCGACATCGCTGAATGCCGACAGCATATGTTGTCAGCATTTAACATTGCACAAGCAGTTCTGGTGAACTGCTTGTGCATTGCCGCCCCTTGCAGATTGGCGGCCAATTGGCCGCTAGCAGGCGGTGTCAATCAACCAGATCGTATCTGATCGGGTTGATTGTTGTCTGCAGCCTCAGAGGCGGCGGACGAGTTAAGGAGCAGCGGTCTTAAGACCCCTGCTCCTTAACTGCTGTTGATAAATCGGCCCCATGGACTTCAATAAAGAATAGCATACTAGGAAGTTGTTGAGGATAAAGACTGTATAAAGAAACATTGAACACTAAATAAATGCTAGGTAGAATGATGCATTCAAAGAAAAGATTAGTCTGAGAATAACATGTAGATGTAATTTTAAAGTTTCATTAGCTGTTTAAATATTGACAAAATAAATATGAAGCTTTAGTGTCTATAAAACAATGGGAGCTGCCATGTTGTAACTTAGGTTACTTTCTCTGCTGTGGCCAATTAGGGACAGTTATAAATAGGTCACTAGAGTGTGCAACCAATGGCTGTGTGGAATAGAACAATGTTCTGCACTTCCATTTCTAACGGATTTCAAAAGCTTCCAATTTCAGAATGAAATTACAGGAAAAGTAGACAAAATAATTAATGAAAGTATATTGCATTTTTTATATATATATATATATTTGATTTATCATTTTATATCACCATTTCAAAGTGTTTAATGTCCCTTTAAGTTCTGTGTGTCTGAGACCCTCATCTATAAATTGCAAGATTTTATAATACCAGCATCATAAGCAGTAGGGTTTCTCTTTGTGAACAATTAGTATTTATTATTTCAACTATAAGATGTTACTTTTTTTAATTACAATTTGAATTAAAAAATCTAAGTGTGTAACCTTAACATTTTCTTTTTCAATTATTTGATTATATGGTTGTTGGTACCTGAGACAATTGGCTGATCCACATGTAGCCCCATGTCTCTCTCGTTTCTTTTTTAATTTTGATATTTTAATAATAGAAAACTTAAAAAAATCAAATCTATTAACAATGTGAAACTTGATGAATCTATCAATGTTTTAAAAGTGGAGAACTATCTAAACATGTGTGTTGCTTTTATATAGTTACATACATTTTGACTTACACAGACATTCCAGACAAAATTGAAATCCACATGGATGCATTTCAGTTTTGAATAGAAGAATTTTTATAATATACATGTGTTAGCAAACATGCTTCAAATAAAAGCTATAGCTGTTTCAAATGTGTATTTAAAGGGACAGTCTAGTCAAAATTAAACTTTCATGATTCAGATAGGGCATGCAATTTTAAACAACTTTCCAATTTACTTCTATTATCTAATTTGCTAAATTATTTAGATATCCTTTGTTGAAGAAATAGCAATGCACATGTGTTAACCAATCACACAAGGCATCTATGTGCAGCAACCAATCAGCAGCTACTGAGCATATCTAGATATGCTTTTCAGCAAGTGATATCAAGAGAATGAAGCAAATGAGATAATAGAAGTAAATTAGAAAGTTGTTTAAAATGACATGCTCTTTCTAAATCACGAAAGAAAAAAAATTGGGTTTCATGTCCCTTTAAGAATGCAACGTGCACCAGCATGTTTAACAAAGCACTTGCTCAGAGACCATAAGGTGCTTGTACCATCTGTTAATGACTCAATTTGTTAATAGCTTACATGATACAAGCCCCACTGGCGATCTGAGCAGCTGCAGTATTTAAAATGCTGGTGCACTGAGAATATCTAGTTTTGCTTCACATGGACGTGCAGAGAAAAATGTTAACACTGAAACAGTGATCACTTTTACTAGAAGATTTTTTCCCCCCAATACATGTATATTGCAAATGTTTGTATTCAAAGATGTAATTAATTTATGGCATTTAAATTTAAATTAAAGGGACATTAAACCCACATTTTTTCTTTCATGGTTCAGATAGAGAATACCATTTTAAACAACTTTCTAATTTACTTCTCATATCTAATTTGCTTCATTCTCTTGATATGCTTTCCTGAAAAGCATATCTAGATAGGCTCAGTAGCTTCTGATAGGTGGCTGCACATAGATGCCTCATGTGATTGGCTCACCAATGTGCATTGATATTTCTTTAACAAAGGATATCTAAAGATTGCAGCAAATTAGGTAATAGAAGTAAATTGGAATGTTGTTTAAAATTGTATTCTCTATCGGAATAATGAAAGACAATTTTTGGGTTTCATGACCCTTTAAATTCAAAAAGAAGAAAAAATAGGGGCTTGATTAGCACTCATTCCTATTATGTGAAGTAACAAAATTAAAACATACACTTTAATCAATATATATACAGTATATATATATATTCAAACAGGGAGATACCCTGACCCAGTTACCCAACACCCACACACTATAAAAACCGTGGGTCACTCCCCTATATTCCTGTCCGATAACTGGAAGCATATCTAGATAGGCTCAGTAGCTTCTGATAGGTGGCTGCACATAGATGCTTCATGTGATTGGCTCACCAATGTGCATTGATATTTCTTTAACAAAGGATATCTAAAGATTGCAGCAAATTAGGTAATAGAAGTAAATTGGAATGTTGTTTAAAATTGTATTCTCTATCTGAATAATGAAAGACAATTTTTGGGTTTCATGACCCTTTAAATTCAAAAAGAAGAAAAAATAGGGGCTTGATTAGCACTCATTCCTATTATGTGAAGTAACAAAATTAAAACATACACTTTAATCAATATATATACAGTATATATATATATTCAAACAGGGAGATACCCTGACCCAGTTACCCAACACCCACACACTATAAAAACCGTGGGTCACTCCCCTATTTTCCTGTCCGATAACTGGAAGCGTTGGCTTCAGGTGACAGGAGTGACCAACACGGTAAATTAGAACAAATGCGTTTCGGACGTCATACTGCCCTTTCTCAATGTAAGAAAATAATGAACTATTGTATTATTAATGGAATAATGGTACATGCAATCTGTGA
The DNA here is from genome assembly GCF_027579735.1 of Bombina bombina. NCBI lineage: Eukaryota > Metazoa > Chordata > Amphibia > Anura > Bombinatoridae > Bombina > Bombina bombina. The sequence continues at coordinate 868,250,202 of NC_069500.1, forward strand.
TTTGTTGAGTTTAGTCCTGTTTCTTTGGTGCTTTCAATTTTGGGACCATTTTCTTGTTTTAATTTTGTTTATCATTGTGAAATGTTGAAATGCAAATACAAAGAAAAGAAAAAAAAATACAGGAAGTGCATGAAAAGAAAGCTCAAATACAAATGTAAATATAAGGAAACCTGTGTTTTACTTCTTCAAAGGGATATTAAACAGTATGCGATTCTAATATAAAATGTGTAATTGTGTGTAGTTAAAAAAAGTTGCAATATATTTTCATTATTTACTTTGTCCTCTTTTTGCTGTAATGTAGCTGTAAAAAAATGTTTCTAAATGCCACAGTTTCTCTATAAAGTACTGGGAACTGCCATGTTTAAACTTAAAGGGATACTAAACCCAAATTTTGACTTTCATGATTCAGGTACAGCATGCAATTTGAAGCAACTTTCTAATTCACTCCTATTATTCCTCGTTCACATGCTATCTTGATTTTGAAAAGCTAGACTGTAAGCTTAAGAGCCATCCCATTTTTGGTTCAGCACCTGGGTAGCGCTTGCTGATTGGTGGCTAAATGTAGCAAACCAATCAGCAAGTGTTAACCAGGTGCTGAAGCTCCTAACCTTACATTACTGCTATTTCCAATAAAGACAACAAGAGAACAAATACAATTTGTTAATAGGAGCAAATGAGAAAGTTGCTTAAAATTGCATGCTCTATCTGAATCATGAAAGAAAAAATTTGGGTTTAGTATCCCTTTAAGTTCCCCTTATCTATCTCTCCTGCTGAGGACAATAAGGGATAGATATAAAAGATATAAACATATATAGAATATTCACTTAAAAGAACATTAAACACTAAGGGCCAGATTACGAGTGGAGCGCTATCTTAACATGCAAATGTAAAGGGGCAAATTTGCCCGTTTACAGACGCACGTTAAATAACCAGCCATTACAAGTGAGCATAGCAAGCATCTTTATTTTTTTAAAACTGCATAAGCAATTATAAGGGGTTAAAGTGAGGGAATGTGGGGTATTATAAAAAAAAAAACGGCACCTAAAGTGCCTTTACATGGAGTTCAGTGGGATGGGGAACTGTGTTTTCTCTATAACTACTGTATATATGCATATGCTTATATACAATATATTAATATGTATATATACACATATAAACACATAAATATATATGTATATAAGCATATACATATATATTTATTTATTGCTGCCCAACACTTGCCAATTTGCCCCCTGCGCTTCGCTAGGTGGTTTGCCATGGCTGCCGGCATGACAATGAGGATCCAATTGGAGCCTATGGAAGCGCGCTCTCGTGAGTGCTTGGTTTTACTGAGTTGAGAGCGCAAATATCCTGCTCGCGTAAGCACAATATTGCGCTCCACTCGTAATCTGGCCCTAAATAAATACTAAATAAAATGATGCAGTCAAAGAAAAGATTAGTCTAAGAATAACACATAGATGTATTTTTAAAAGTTTTATTAGTTGTTTAAATAATGAGAAAATAAATGTAAAGTTTTAGTGGGGGCTGCGATATTGTAACTTCAGTTACTTTCTCTGTTGTGGCCAATAAAAAACAGTTAAAAATAGGTCACTAGATTGTGCAGCCAATGGCTGTGTGGAATATAACAGTGTTCGGCACTTCCATTTCTAACAGGAACTGAAAAGCTCACAATTTCAGAATGGAATTAAAGGAAAAAATAAATAATGAAAATATATTGCACAGTTTTTTCTACATACAATTTATCCTTTTATATTACCATCTCAAAGTGTTTAATGTCCCTTTAAAGCGACAATTTTTTCACAGATATCCACAGGAACAAATAACACAGGAATTACATTTACAGGGGAATACACTACACGTGTGTTTTTGTGTGCCACTTTAAATATGATAATTTTTAGTTATTTTAAGCTAAATATATTTTAGTATATATTTTTACGGTGTAATATTAGACACAAGATAGTTTCCTCTATTAGTGCATTTAAACCATAATATACAGATAAAATAATCACCAACTATTTTATCTTTCACACGGTTTGCATTCTAGAAAAATTACTTCAGTAGTGATTTTTTTTCATTTCAATTTATTTTTATTTAAAAAGACAAAACTATACATACATACTCATGAATATATATTCTTAACTCGCATGACACACAAAGTTTGCAGTCTAAAATCATGCACTTTCCATAATGCAGTATTTATTTGTACAATATCTATAACAATATGTATATTTTTTTTTACTTTTGATGCTGTCTCAAAAACATATTGGAAAATTTATAAATATATATATAAAAAATATCAAATAAAATCAGAAAACAAACCTTTAATGAAGCTGTAAATAGTTGGAACCATTCATTGGATTTTCAATGTATGTCCTTTAAATCTTTATAAATCTAATTTAATTGTATTACACAAAAATTAATTTTTTTATATTTTTCATTAACACCAATGAATAGTTGAATTTGAAATACATTTACGTACCTAAATTGAGACCAGTCTTAAGTATGTAAATTTTGGTTTGGCCTGTAAGAAAACCAAATGTATAAAGATTGATAAAACTGATATCTAATAATACTTCTCAACCTTTATCTTTCAGTCTATTTTAAGTTGAAAACTTATTTGAATTTGTATATAGTTTGGACTAAAACATAAATTCAATTTTATAATTTATTACACATTATAGACCAAACTAAAGAATATTTCTATGTAAAAAGCAATACAATATTACATTCAGAAAAGTATTTTCTTTTACTATTTGATAGCCCTTTGGAAAATACTGAAGCACACTTAGAATATCAAATAATATTTTCAAATTAGAAAATGACCTAAAATTTACATTATCAAATAATTTATTTTTATTCTATAGATAATCTTTTGTTATCGGTTGCCATTGACCATTTATAAAAATCATTCTATTATCTGTAGAAATTAGTATGAAAGGTTTTAGGTTTAAAACATAAAAACGTGTAACTAATGAAATAACGCTTATTAAGAACAATTCTTTTTAAAAAGGGTTTTTACCTCTTCTTTAAGTTTTCAGCAATGCTTCAAAATTTCTATGATCTTAATTTTAAATATCAAAATAGCAAATTAATTAAATGTTGTACTCTGAATGGGTGGATGAGGTGCTTTATATATTATTAAAATTAAGAACCATAGGTTTTATAGCTAACACTACAAACATTAAAAATGAATGAAATATAAATAAACATGGTGAGTTAATCTATAAAATATTTCTTTGTAAAATACAGAAATGATAACCGTGGTGTAATAAACATTGGAAGCATTTGCTAAAAAAAAACGGAAGTGCAGGGCTGTCTATGGTGTAAGTTGTACATATGAAAAATAATATATGTTTATTTATATATATGATAAACACTAAAGCTCAGAACCTATTTGCACGCATTGTTGACATAGTCCCCCCCCCCGCAAAAAAAAAAAATCAGCTCAAGCACAAAGTGTATATAAGAGAGACACTATTTGGGCAGTGCCATATCTTTGGACAACGACCAAGAGAATTATTTATGTCCCTTGCAATTTTGATGAAAAAAAAAAAAAAAAGGATAATTAGACCAGGAAGCATTGCTCTTCCCATCTTGCGCACATGTATGCCCACCAATTGTGAAATGCTCGCCTTTTCCCCTCAAATGTGATGGTTGTTGAACTTATTTTTAGTGTCATTTGATAAGCCTCCCTGCTCGCAGAGAGACATCCCACTGACCCAGCCACTGGTCATTGTCTATACCAGTTCCCATCAAAGCAGGCGCGCTTTGTCAGGTTTCGACTCGAATATCCATTTTGCATCTGAAGTACAGTATCGAAAGTGACTAGATCATTTGAGCCTTTTTCTTCAGCTGCTGCCTCCTTCCTCCCCCACAGTGTTTCCGCTCACGCTAACATAATTTAGAATCGTCAACGTGACACAACGCTGTTTTTCTTCTAAAAAAAAAATAATATATAATAAATTACAATACATACATTTTGATTGTGAAGGGTGGCACACTTGTCTGTGTTTAAATTATTAATTGATAAAAAGAGGTCTTTTCCCTGTTGAATCATAGCCAATGCACAATTCTTTCGAAATATGAGTAATACGCATACAGTGGTAGGTCATTCAATGTCAAAAGGCATAAAAAAGATGAGCAAAATCTTCACAGGCTGCTGCTTGCTGTTGCCTTTAATTATATTAATTAAACTTTGAAATTCTCATGCAATGAGAGTTGCTGAATTGTGACGCTGAAGAGCCTTTGGAGATTTGGGGGAGGGAATGCAGCCCAACATCATGAATTTGGCTATTTTATTTTATTTTTAATCATAATTTTGTTTGCAAAAAAAATATATGTAAAAAAATAAAAATAAAAAGAATCTATAGCACAGCCTATGACTACAAGGTATGGTTATATATTATAATCTTTTATGCCCTGTTGAACTTTGGCAGGCAAAATAGGTAAATATGATCCAGTTACCAAAGTGTCATGGGTCTTGATGTATCAGTCCGTCCAACTTAGTTCAAGATCTTTGGTTAAAGGCTGTCTTTCTGCAGGATAACGCTCTATTAATTTTCTTCCTATCTCAAGTGCATAATGAAAGAAAGGTGTCTTCAAAACTGCCTATCGATGCCTCCAGGCATATGTCTACTTTGTCATGTGTGTGCACTTCTCAGTGTTACAATGGCAAGATTTGTAGTCAGAAGGTACCCGTAAGGCACACTGAGATGGGGATATTAAAAAAAAGATTCTATGCAATGACATTGCTATCAGCCAACGAACTTTTGCACTTGCTTAGCCGGGTGGGAATTATATTCCTCCGCTCCTGGCCAGAAGTCTCGATTTTAATGGAAACACTGGTTTTATATCCTTGCAGCTTTGTGTTTCCAAATAAACGTGGAGCATCCATTGGCCATTTCTGAATAACTGACTTCTGGCTGTTTTGTTTTTGGTAACTTGATAGTACATCACTTCATCTTTTAAGATACTCTGCATTGTAATATTTCTATACTTGTGCATTTAGAAACGAGAAAACAAAATATAATTATAAAAATAAAAAAATTAAAAATAGTTTTAGAAGTCCATGTGTTCCAAGGCAAGGCACATTTTTTTCAGTGGTGTTTATCAAAGGTATTATATATGTTTCTTGCTTGAAGGCTAATCAGGTAGGGCAGTTTTCTCTCAATTTAACTGGATGGAACCCTTGAGAAGTTTACACAACGACCCTGGGGAAAATACAAAAATACAAATTAGAATTAATAACAAAAATAACAAAAGCAAAAAAAGGCATTTCTATATACAGTCACTCGAGTTTATTAAATTGTATTTTCCTTCTATTTGTTGAAATATAAAATGTTAAACAAAATCCTTAATATGATGCAAACTGACATAAATTTCCCTTGCAACTCCTAAAATCAGTTTTAGGTTTTTAAGGTAAAGTGCATTGTGCCTTCATTCTAAGGGGCTGATTTATCATTGTTTGTAGCGTATCATGTCCGACAGACATCGCTGAATGCCGACATCATACGCTGTCTGCATTTAACATTGCACAAGCAGTTCTGGTGAACGGCTTGTGCAATGCTGCCCCCGGCCGCTAGCAGGGGGTGTCAATCAACCCAATCGTTTAGGCAGCGGACCAGTTATGGAGCAGCGGTCTTAAGACTGCGAAACGGAAACAGGCATCAGGGGATAAATCGGCCCCTAACTCATTTTAATGCACTCTGGATTGTATTACTAAGAGAAGTTCCAGGACAGATACGATCTTTAAACAGGCTGGTTATATGTATAAGAACCTGATATATATATATATATATATATATATATATATATTATATTATAACAAAAGGATGTGAGGGACTTTATTTGGTACTATTACGTTTTACTATAAACCACAAAGTGAACAGTGCTAAATTGGCACGCTGAAACACTATAATGCCCATATTAGTTTTGCTTTTGTGATAGACCCAGCGCAAATACATGGTAGAAAATAACATATTTCAAAGAATTAGGTGCTATTTTGTATTAAACACCTATTTGTTGGAAGCCTCATGAAAAAAGGTATTTTAAAAACTGGTAAACTATTATTGTAATTACAGGTAAATTGCTCAAGTAGCTATGTCAAGCTTATACACAATTAGCTAGATTACAGGTGCTTTTTGAGCTTCTCGGGTTCCGCTCGTATTACAAGTTGAGAAATTCTTTATTTTGTGCTAGCGGTAGCCGAAAAGCGCATAAATCGCTAGCAGAGTTTTCTCGTGCATGTGTTCCCCCATAGAAATCAATGGAGAAAGAAAAGTGGAAAAACCCAAACAACCTACCATAAGCTCCTAGCCTAATAATTCCTAAACCGCCATCCACCCACAACGCAAAGTATCTAAATAACCTATTAACCCCTATACCGTCATCCCCCCACATCCCAAACTATCTAAATGATCTATTAACCCCTAAACCACCTTCCCTCCACATTGCAAAATACCTAAATAAAATATTAACCCCTAAACCTCCATCCACCCACAAATCAAAGTAATAAACTATCATCTAAACCCCCTAACTTAAGTCAAATTAAAATACCCATAAATTAACTTAAGAAATATCCTAACTACCTTAAAATAAAACTTGCCTGTAAAATTAAATCAAAACCTAATCTTACCTACAAAAAAAAAAAAAAAACTACCATTACTGAAAAAAATAATTGCATTACAAAAAAAAATAAAAAAAAATCATATTATTCATATGCAGGGATGAGTCTACTCTTCCTGCCTAACCTCATCAACAGAGCTAAACTAAGAGCTTCTAATTAAGTTTTAAAAGCTTTTATACTGGATCTTTAGATCAGTATCTGTGAATATTCTTCTTTATAGTAGTGTCTATTACATACAGTTATGTGAAAATTGGTGTATACTGTCCCTTTAATGTGCAATTTGATGTTATACTGCTGACTTTACATTTTTATATATATATATATATATATATATATATATATATATATATATATATATATATATATATATATATATATATATATATAAATCCAGATAGTGCACTCTCACTTGCCAACCATAAATACAGACCAGGGTGCTTAAAGTAATATTCAATTAAATCAGATAATAAGCACTCACTGGATTTAAGCACAGCACACTTTTATTAGGCAGTGACGTTTCGGTGCATTCACCCCGAAAAATTCACATTTTGGGTTGTCTGAAGAAGGGGTGAATGCCCTGAAACGTCACTGCCTAATAAAAGTGTGCTGTGCTTAAATCCAGTGAGTGCTTATTATCTGATTTAATTTTATATATATATATATATATATATATATATATATATATATATATATATATATATGTCTATTATGGTATAGCTAAATAATGCAAAAAATACCTTGCATTGTTTTATAAAATACATATTCTCGATATCTGGATATTTATTTCTTTGTAAAAAAATAATAAAAAAAATATATTATTAAAAAACAAACAAATAAACAAACTGAAATTTCCAGTTTCAAATGAGTTTGATAACTCATATCTATATAATTAAAACACCATCTAGTAGAATTTGAAATGGACACCATACACTTCCACAAAATGCCTTATTAAAAGGGACAGTCTACTCAAGAATTATTATTGTCTAAAGAGATAGATAATCTCTTTATAACCCATTCCCCAGTTTTGCATAACCAAATCGGTTATATTAATATACTTTTAATTTCTGTGATTACCTTGTATCTAAGCCTCTGCAGACAGCCCCCTTAGCTCAGTTCTTTTGACAGACTTGCATTTTAGCCAATCAGTGCCTTCCCATAAGTAACTCCACGGGCGTGAGCGCAATGTTATCTATATGACACACATGAACTAACACCCTCTAGCTGTGAAAAACTGTCAAATGCATTGAGATGAGGTGGCTTTCAAGGGCTTATATAGGTTTAGCTTTCAACTAAGAATACCAAGAGAACAAAGCAAAATTCATGATAAAAGTGAATTGGAAAGTTGTTTAATATTGCATCCCCTATCTGAATCATGAAAGTTTCATTTTGACTACACTGTGTTGCAAATGGATAGCATTCTTGTAAACCTGCTGCCATATAGTGTTCCAGACAGGTGCACGCGGCTGAGCTTATGACCCTGCTTTTCAACAAAAGATAACAAGAGAACAAGGACATTTTGATAATAGAAGTAAATTAGAAAGTGGTTTAACCTTGTATGCTCTATCTGAATCATAGAAGAAAAAAATGTGAGTTTTATATCTCCAACTAGTGTATGCATGAAAGCTTTTAACATTATCAATCCAGAATTGAGGAATTCTAACTTCTGCAGTATAATATTCAGTTACTGTTTCAATGTCAAATACCAGGTAAATATAAATAATGTTACTTAACCCCGTAACAACAGGGTACGTCGCTGGTCTTATGATGGGGCTTGTGTTTGTTGATAGAGTGGCTCTCGCTGCCAGAGGCGTGACCATGCTATAACAGAAGGCCTGCAGGAGGTTATAATAGTGCAGTCTTGCTGCTGGCAGCAAGACCCATACTATAACGGGCCATAAAACCCTTAAGGACCAGCAATGTAAAGTCGAAAGGCCCATTTTAGGTTCAGCACCTGGGTAGCGCTTGCTGATTGGTGGATAAATGTAGCCACCAATCATCAAGCGCTATCCAGTATTCTGAACCAAAAATGGTCTGGCTCCTAAGCTTTCATGCATGCTTTTTCAAATAAAGATACCAAGAGAATGAAGAAAAATTGATAATAGGAGTAAATTGGAAAGTTGCTTAAAATTGCGTGCTCTTTTCGAATCATAAAAGATAAAAATGTGGGTTTAGTATCCCTTTAACACAGGGGCTCCCCTGTATACGTGTGCATCTAGTCAATTTATCTCAATATATTTGTATGCTAAGGAAATAGTCACCTCAGTGATCATCTGACTATAGTGTCCTCAAAGAAGGATTTATCCTGTGTAAAAATAAAGGGTTTTGGGAATATTTAAAGGGACACTAAACCCAAAATCTTTCTTTCATGATTCAGATAGAGAATAGAAATTTAAACAACATTAAAATTTACTTCCATAATTTATTTTGCTTCATTTTTAAAATATCCTTATTTGAAGAAAAAGCAATGCACATGGTGAGCCAATCACATGATGCTTCTATGTGCAGCAACCAATCAGCAGCTAGCGAGCATATCTAGATATGCTTTTCATCAAAGAATATCAAGAGAATAAAACAAATTAGATAATATAAGTAAATTAGAAAGATGTTTAAAATTGCATTCTCTTTCTAAATCATAAAAGAAAAATATGTGGGTGGCATGTACCTTTAAATGTAAACAACTAAAGATAAGTGCTCAACCAGGAACAAACAATACCTCAGTAGCTTGTTCTTTGGTGGGTCACCGCCAGGGAGGAGCCTCTTTTTGCCCAATTGTGCTTTTTACAGAGGAGAACTTTACTTTAGTATATCAGTCTGGTGTCACCTAGCAAGGATGGACCAGCCTTAAAATTCAAGGCAATCCTCCTATGAACAAGGAACATGGCAAGCCCAGATGATCATTTTGGCCTTGTTTAGGAATATTTCATTATTCTGATCTGTGGATTAGAGCTATCTTGTGCCTCTATTCTAATAAATTACTATTTTATTTTGGTCAAGTAATCCCTTTTTACTACAGTGATAACCTCACTATAAACCACTGAAAAGTGCATTTATTTGAAAGATGGTTTTGGGGGTCTCTAGACCTTTTTGATCACCTGCTACATCCACTTCCTACAAAATGTGTTAATCATTTATTTTTTTTAGAAAATGGCGCTTACTTATTTGTTCCCCAAGACATACACTGTATGAAAGGGCAGGTGATTACCTTTCAAACAGTTGTTCTTGGGGGTTTGTAGATGATCAGGGAGATTAGTTTTTTTTTTTTTTTAAAATAGCCATCTCCATCCTATCCTCCAGTTAAAATGTTTTAGCCATTTCCAGATTTCCAGGTCTAATTTTATTATTATAATTTGATTGAAAAAGTTTTAAAATTAAAAGTATTTATTATTGATGTTTATTATTTATGTGGAAGTGTTAATTTGCTTTGAGTACACTTTTTTATTGGTTGATTTTTATTTAAAGGATCGAGAATATGGAGGCAATCTTAAAAAGTTGCTTTGATTAACACTTCTCTTGAGTGGGTAATAACCCCTTTTTATAATAAGGTCTAAGTGACACCAGCACACTCACTTGTGGAGACGTCCTTTACATGCCCAGATTTTCCCAAGTGAGGCCTAAACCAATGCCCCTTGTAGGGACCTAATTGTACAGGGCGGCCACAATCAGCTCTGAAAGTCCCCCCCCCCCCCCCTTCCCAGGATGATGACACGTAGTTGTCTTTTGCAGTTAAAGCATTAATTCACTTTTTTAACTTACAAAACTATCTCAATTCAATGAATGAGGGAAATTGTGTGTTGCTGTTTGCTTTATGTACATTACAGAAACAAACTTGAGAACTATAATTGTATAGTCAAACCATACCTCAAGATCACCGAGGCAATGTTCAACTCAGTCTTTTATTTTTTGAGTCAGTCAAATTGAACACAATTAAAGGGACACTGAACCCACATTTTTTTCTTTCGTGATTCAGATAGAGCATGAAATTTTAAGCAACTTTCTAATTTACTCCTATTATCAAATTTTCTTCATTCTCTTGGTATCTTTATTTGAAATGCAAGAATGTAAGTTTAGATGCCGGCCCATTTTTGGTGAACATCCTGGGTTGTCCTTGCTGATTAGTGGATACATTCATCCACCAATAAAAAAGTGCTGTCCAGAGTTCTAAATAATAAAAAAAAAAGGTTAGATGCCTTCTTTTTTAAATAAAGATAGGAAGAGAACAAAGAAAAATTGATAATAGGTGTAAATTAGAAAGTTGCTTAAAATTGCATGCTCTATCTGAATCACGAAAGAAAAAATTTGGGTTCAGTGTCCCTTTAAGCTGAGGAATAATAAGCGCTATTATTTATCAGCTGACACTAATCAATTAAGTCTAAAGCTTTGCGCTCAAGTAATTTGAGCCCTTTTTTGAAGGGAAAAAAGCAATGCATAAATATTATTATATATTTGTTTTCTTTATTGTTCCTACAATATACCGACACATTAAAATGTAATCAATAAAAACAGAAACTAAACCTATAATATCACCATGAGATCTCAAAGCACTTTGTTATGGGTTTCAAAGATAATAATAATAAAAAAGAAATCGAGAGTGGCAAGTGATATTATTTATACTCTTGTAGCTTTTATGCCATGTTTCATTATGCTGTCTTTTCTGCACTATAAATGCCCAGTAGGGCTGGATATTTAATCTTAGAGAATGTGCCGGTCGTTTTACACAGTTCTCAGAGAATATTATATCATGCAGTGTTAACACCCCATCAGTGTGTGCTGACAATTCCGTTTCAGGTTAAGTGTCCATATCCAGGACATGTCTAAACATTTGGAACCTGACATCACGGCTTCTCTATTTTCTCACTTTTGCCAGCAAAACGTTAAGTAGAAGGAGTTCATATTCGCCGGTCTGCAGGGCATTAAGATTCCACTGACATTAACATTCCTGGGCTTCTTTACTAGCTCCCTGCAAACGATATATTTTACTGCTATAACTGTGATATTATTACGCTCACCTCGTAAATATTTCTTGACAAGCTGAAGCATACAACTTCACTTTTGATTCTTTTTCTATAGATGCATAAAGCTGTTGGCAAAGCCTTCACAAGACTATTTCTTGGCCCATAATAATAGGTTAACCTTAAAGGGACACTGAACTCAAAAATGTTGTTTTGTAATTCAGAAAGAGCATGCAATTGCAACTTTCTAATTTACTCCTATTATCAATTTTTCTTTGTTCTCTTGCTATCTTTATTTGAAAAAGAAGGCATCTATGCTTTTTTTGGGTTCAGTACTCTGGACAGCAATTTTTTATTGGTGGATGAATTTTTCCACCAATCAGCAAGGACAACCCAGGTTGTTCACCAAAAATGGGCCGGCATCTAAACTTACATTCTTGCATTTTAAATAATGATACCAAGAGAATAAAGAAAATGTGATAATAGGAGTAAATTAGAAAGTTGCTTAAAATTCCATGCTCTATCTGAATCATGAAAGAACAATTTTGGGAACAGTGTCCCTTTAAAGGAGCAGTGGCATCAGACTTAGAAGTATTTTATTTTTAGATGACTGATCCTCAGTTGCTGATCAGATCTACCGTCTATTTCCCTATATCTGGCTTTATTTAAGGAACATTAAACACCTTGAGATTTGTATATAGAATGTTTATGTATAAGGAAACAACTTTGCAATATATATCCATTTTTTATTTTGTCCTCTTTTCATGTAATTTGATCAGTAAATTGAGCAATTTCTAATACTCTGAAATTGATATGCACCATGCTGTCTATTCAGTAATAACTCTGCTACATATCTGTTCTTTATTGGATTTAACTGATAACAACTATAAATACATACTGTATAACCTGATTGGCTCCTCCAAATAGGCTATTGGTGGGTGGAGTTTGTCTATGTGAAATGAAAATTTCAGAAAAACGGATATTCATTTGTTTCAAAAAAGGTTAATATCTTGTGTTTACTGTCCCTTTAACATCATTTAAGGGACAGTAAGTACTTTGAGATTGTCATATAAAATGCCTAATTATGCTGTGTAAAACTACTTTGTAACACACTTTCATTATTTATTTTGCCCACTTTTCCTGTCATTTCAGCAGCTACTGAGCATATCTAGATATGCTTTTCAGCAAAGAATATCAAGAGAATAAAACAAATTAGATAATAGAAGTAAATTTGAAAGATGTTTAAAATTGCATTCTCTTTCTAAATCATGAAAGAAAAAAATGTGGGTTTCATGTCCCTTTAAAGGGATATGAAAGTTAATTTTCTTCTTTCATGTTCAGATAGAGCATGTGATTTTTAACATATTTATAATTTACTTCTATTATCAAATTTTCTTCGTTCTCTTTGTATCTTTTGTTTAAAAGCAGAGGAGTGCACGTGTTTTCTTTTGTGCATATGTTAGCATTAGAGCTGTAATTTTTCGACTGTTATGGCCCTGAAACTCTTTGAATGAGGGATGTTGGGTCAAGATTTTTTTTTGCAAAATAATAAACATGAAACCCAAAATTTTTCTTTCATGATTCAGATAGAGCATGCAATTTTAAACAACTTTCTAATTTACTTCTATTATCAAATTTTCTTCGTTCTCTTGGTATGTTTTGTTGGAGCACTATATGGCAGCAGTTTTGCAAGAATGTTAAACAAGAGCACTAAATAGCAGCACTGTTTCCTTGCATGTAGTGCTTTATATACCTACCTAGGTATCTCTTCAACAAAGAATAATATGGGAACAAAGCAAATTTAATAATAGAAGTAAATAAAAAACTTTTTAAAATTGTATGCTTTGTCTGAATCACAAAAAACTTTTTGGGTTTCATATCCCTTTAAATAGCTACCATTGTCAATCCCCAGTAAAGAATAGTTTATCAAAATCATTGTTAAAGTTATGGCAAACCTTAGCTAATTAAATGCCATATATGTAATCTTTGCCATTAAAAAAGTATATGTGTACTTTTTGTAAAATCTATCCGTGAAAAGGGTTAAATCCGTGCCTACAGTAACGCTTCTATTACAATGTTATGCGCCCACTGGGATGAACTTTTTTTTTTCATGACAATTCAATGAACATCCAATCAGTGTGTGTGTCATATGACATTCTTGAAGTTCAACCCTATGAAAGACCTTAGGACGCCTATGTCTAGAGTGGGTGGGACTGCTCTCTATGTTACAGCCCAGGCAAGAGAGGAAATGAAGGTGGGGCGGAGGAACAGACAATACCAAGTAGAATTATAAATCTTTTATTATAAAATATATATATTCTTCAAAAAAATAAATATGCAGTTTTGCTTGTACACTAATATATTTTTCATTGCAACATTCTTAAAGTCTGAAATTTAACATCACTTTACTCTTTAATCCACTAAATGCACAATTCAAATACTGTTAATTTTAAAGACAAGTTCTTTTATAAAAAATAAACTGTATTTAGTTAGAGAATTTATTTGTAACAAATACCCAATATTCATAGAGCCTTTCCATAAAGGGGAGGTTATTGGTCAAGTAGGATGTGTCCCACTAGCATGGCAGAAGGGGACAGGTCGAGGTTAGAACAGTGGCATGGTTGGGTCAGGGCGTAACCTAGGCAGATTTCGGGGAATTCCCTGAAAACCAGGTCACAAAGAAGCCAGATCTCCCAACCATCGACAATCCCACAGGATTTGGGACAAGTGGAAAGTCTGGGTTAACCACTCCTGTAATGCCCCCTTATTGCACCAGATTAGTATATGACCAGTGATTGGAGTATTCACATGTCTGCTTTCTCATTTGCTCATCAATTCTATCCTTATTTTAGCGTGATAGAGCATCACCACTCTGACAAGTACAGTACGTAGAGCATTTTATAAGATTTGTTGTCCAAGCTCTAACACTTCCGCATTGCTACCAGTGAGGATGTATAGCATAAAATATCAATACGCCAGTTTCCTTTACTTTTTCTATGAACTTAGTTATGTGTAACAATGTTCTCATGAAACAATCACTTTTAATGTTTAACGCCATCAGGTTATATTGTATTTAAAGGGACATTACGCTAGATTTTTCTTTGCATTAATGTTTTGTAGATGATCCATTTATATAGCCCAGGTTTATTTTTTTAATGGATAGTTTTGCTTATTTTTAAATAACATTGCTCTGATTTTCAGACTCCAAACCAAGCCCCAAAGGTTTAGGAGAATACAGACGTATACCTACTCCAGCTTGCTTCTGTTTGTGTAAAGGGTCTTTTTATATGCAAAGGAAGGGGGAGTGTCTGCTATTTCCCACTTGCAGTGGGTGTTCCAGTAACCTTTTAAACAGAGCTAAACTGGAAGCTTCTAAGTAAGTTTTTAAATGGTTTTATACTTGATTTTTATAACAGTATCCGTGCATATTATTCGTTATAGTAGTGTCTATTACATGCAGTTATATGAAAATCGGTGTATACTGTCCCTTTAATGAAACTCTACCTTTAAAGAATCACTTTCACTCAGTCTGCTAAGTTTAGTCATTTATTTTTAAAGTTAGAAAAGGGATAATTTCTATACCTTTATTGTGCATTATAAAAATAGTGGAAAATAATGAAAAAATCTTGTTCTAGCACATGCTGTATGTAACAGTCCTCTAGATGCCACTATGATCCAGCTGTCAGCTTCGTCTGCCATCACAATGAAATCTGAAAGATCTTTTCGAGTTATAATGAATTTAGAGTTAATGACACTGAACTCTGGGTCTCCATTCCAAACACAATTTTTTTCAATAATACCTTTGGAACTAGAAGGAAACAACTCACTTTAAAGAAACAGCCTAATGCCAAAAAATGACATGATTTAGTTCATTAGAGCATGTTATTTTTTGCATTACTGGCTAGATAATTATGGTTTTAACCCCGACAGAAGGGTGAAACACACAGGCAAAGTCCTGCTCTTGAGCTGAAAGCCTTGCAGGTCTCAGACAGGAGATGGTCAGTTAGCCAATCAGAAGTTACGGTTGCTTAACCCTGCCATCACTGGGTTTATTCTGCTTGGGAGCTGCAAGGCCTATAGCTACCAGGTGATACTTTACCTATGTATAAAATACAAAGCGCCAGATTATTAGCTAATATTCAAAATGTTACCTTTTTATTGCACAAATTATCATTAAATATATTTATCTTAAATTATGTCATTAATTTGTGCTTTGGATAGCAGAAAATTATATAATATTAGCAAATATTACACTGCCCCCACACAGCTACTCCAAAATGCCACCAAGCTGGCAACATTTTCTATGGAGAACACTGCAAACCTTTTCCATCCCAAGCAGTTTGGATAAAGGGTTTTGCACCTGTATGACTATAAAATGGCAAATTAAATAGAAATGATTGTATGATTATACATAACAGTGGGGCAAAAAAAGTATTTAGTCAGCCACCAATTGTGCAAGTTCTCCCACTTAAGAAGATGAGAGAGGCCTGTCATTTTCATCATAGGTATACCTCAACTATGAGAGACAAAATGTGGAAACAAATCCAGGCAATCACATTGTCTGATTTGGAAAGAATTTATTTGCATATTATGGTGGAAAATAAGTATTTGGTCACCTACAAACAAGCAAGATTTCTGGCTCTCACAGACCTGTATCTTCTTCTTTAAGAGGCTCCTCTGTCCTCCACTCATTACCTGTATTAATGGCAATTGTTTGAACTTGTTATCAGTATAAAAGACACCTGTTCACAACCTCAAACAGTCACACTCCAAACTCCACTATGGTGAAGACCAAAGAGCTGTCGAAGGACACCAGAAACAAAATTGTAGACCTGCACCAGGCTAGGAAGATTGAATCTGCAATAGGCAAGCAGCTTGGTGTGAAGAAATCAACTGTGGGAGCAATAATTAGAAAATGGAAGACATACAAGATCACTGATAAACTCCCTCGATCTGGGGCTCCACGCAAGATCTCACCCCGTGGGGTCAAAATGTTCACAAGAATGGTGAGCAAACATCTTAGAACCACACGGGGGGACCTAGTGAATGACCTGCAGAGAGCTGGGACCAACGTAACAAAGGCTACCATCAGTAACACACTACGCCGCCAGGGACTCAGATCCTGCAGTGCCAGACGTGTCCCCCTGCTTAAGCCAGTACATGTCCGGGCCTGTCTGAAGTATGCTAGAGAGCATTTGGATGATCCAGAAGCGGATTGGGAGAATGTCATATGGTCAGATGAAAACAAAGTAGAAATGTTTGGTAGAAACACAACTCGTCGTGTTTGGAGGAGAGAGAATGCTGAGTTACAACCAAACAACACCATACCTACTGTGAAGCATGGGGGTGGCAACATCATGCTTTGGGGCTGTTTCTCTGCAAAGGGAACAGGACGACTGATTCGTGTACATGAAAGAATGAATGGGGCCATGTATCGTGAGATTTTGAGTGCAAACCTCCTTCCATCAGCAAGGGCATTGAAGATGAAATGTGGCTGGGTCTTTCAGCATGACAATGATCCCAAACACACCGCCCGGCCAACGAAGGAGTGGACTCGTAAGAAGCATTTCAAGGTCCTGGAGTGGCCTAGCCAGTCTCCAGTTCTCAACCCCATAGAAAACCTTAGGAGGGAGTTGAAAGTCTGTGTTGCCCAGCGACAGCCCCAAAACATCACTGCTCTAGAGGAGATCTGCATGCAGGAATGGGCCAACATACCAGCAACAGTGTGTGACAACCTTGTGAAGACTTACAGAAAACGTTTGACCTCTGTCATTGTCAACAAAGGATATATAACAAAGTATTGAGATGAACTTTTGATATTGACCAAATACTTATTTTCCACCATAATTTGCAAATAAATTCTTTCCAAATCAGACAATGTGATTGTCTGGATTTGTTTCCACATTTTGTCTCTCATCGTTGAGGTATACCTATGATGAAAATTACAGGCCTCTCTCATCTTCTTAAGTGGGAGAACTTGCACAATTGGTGGCTGACTAAATGAAAATTGGTCTCCCCATAATATGCTTTCAGTTACTTGTTGTACAATGTATGAGAAATGGTTCCTTTTGGTTGACTATTGTATATGAAATAGCTGCTTCTGCTAATTGAAGCCACAACCCAATAAAAAGGGCAGAGTTTGGTAAGAAAACATACTTCTATCTTATCTGTCTAATTGACTTTAGTGATTTAGAGTATATAATTAAAAAAAATAAAATTCTAATTTACTTCTATTTCCAAATTTTCTTTGTTCCCATGGTATTCTTGTTGAAGAGAACACTACATTGCAAGAAATAGTGTTGCTATCTAGTGCACTTGCAAATGGATAACATGCTTGCAAGCTGCAACCATATAGTGTTCCGGACATGAGCATGCACCCTACTTTTCAACAAAAAATACCAACAAAAGTAAATCTGATAATCAAAGTAATTTAAAAAGTTGTTTAAAATTGAATGCTCTGGAGCCGATTAATAATTAATCATATTAATGTGCAGGCGGGCATGATCCGCTGTAGCGAATCATGTCCACCCCATATTGATAAGTGCCAACAGCATAAGCTGTAGGCATTTATCACTGCACAAGCATTTTGTGTGAAATGCCGCCCCTGCACATTCGCGGACAATCGGCCGCTAGCAGGGGGTGTCAATCATCCCGATTGTATCCAATCAATATTATTGCTATCCGCCACCTCAGAGGTCTTAAGTCTGCTGCTTCTTAACTTAGGCTTCCGTCGCGCACGGAAACAGCTGCAATTGCAGCTTCATAAATCGCCCCCTCTATCTGAATCATGAAAGAAAAATTGAGGGTTTCATATCCCTTTAATAGAACATGTTTTATTGTCTTGCAGAAAAAAAGCTCGACCTAACATCTCTCATTTAAAGAGTATTGTAACCCACCCCCGTCAGATGCAGATTGTGAGTTAAAAGCCCATAAGAGTCGAAAAATTACATATTCTAATGCTAACATATGCACACAAAAAAAACTTGTAAACAGTGAAAGAAAAATATAAGAAAAATAAAAAGACATACTACGGCTTAGCTGAATCCCTGGAGATAGTTAATTTATCATTGCCATATTCCACACAGCCATTGTTTGCACAGTTCCGCATTTGGGCACTTTATTAACTTGTCGTCAGCAAAAGAGATTAGTTAAGGTAGAAATCCAGTGTTCAACAGGGTGGAGCCAATTACTTTATAGAAAATAACAAAATTTATGTAAGAACTTACCTGATAAATTAATTTTGTTCATGGTGGCGAGAATCCATGAAACCCAACTATTTTTGGGGGGGTTATAATTTTTTTCTATAAAGCACATTATTTATCCTGTTCCTCTTTGTTATGTTTTTACTCCTTATACACCTCACTAACTTGGCTATACGTTAAACTGAGGTATGAGTGAGGTGGGAGGTGTATTTATAGGCATTTGAGGTTTGGGAAACTTTGCCCCCTTCTTCTGGTAGGAATGTATATCCCATTAGTAACTAGCTTGTGGACTCTCGCCACCTATATAAAAGAAAAAAGTACTTTATAAAAACTAAACTTTACACTTATTCCTTCTATTTTTAAACAACAAACAATTATACATCTATTAAATCATTATATCTAGAATTTATTTATTGGTTACTGTCCCTTTAAATTCTATAAAACATTTTCTGCACTGCCACTAGTACATTGAATGACTAATTATTTGGAAATGACAGAAAAGTAGGCCTGGTTTTTGCAGACTTTTAAATTGTTCCCAGCGTGGCCATTAAAACGAATGCATATCGAGCTAATCAGCTTGTTACGTTAGCAGTTAACAAGCTCTATAGTAAATATGCCTCTGCAGATTTATTAGCAAAACATGCCTAATATACAGAGATTGCCTTCAGCATGTTAATATCTTAAAATAGGACAAACCAATCACCCAGTTGACTTCATGAATTACTTGTTGGGAATTGTTAACAAATACGTTCTAACCATATCACATAACAAGCATTTCTGCAGATTGATGGAACTGCAACTAGTCTATGTTCACAGGTAATTTTCTGTTGAGTCTCATCATCTGACATATAAACTACACAGTTGTTAATGTTTTCTGTATTTGGTCAGTCAAATAAAAAGCAAACTGCACCAGTTAAAATAATGAGCTACAAAGTTCAAGTTACAAAGTTTTAATATCTTACTAGACATTAAAATTGTGATTAGGCACTAGGACCTTGATCACATACTTGGCGCCATTTTTGTTCTCAAATCGCGCAATCACAAACCCGGAGACAAGTTAAGCGGGTAGATTTTTCACGGCGTGTGCATTTATTACTCCCATAGACTAACATAGAACTGGCGTTGGCAGTCGATATCACAAAGGCAGCGCATGGACTTACGCACGCAGAATGGATATATTTTACTCCATTTTTAGCTCGCCACACATAGGCAGGCGCAGCAACCCTTGCACCGTAAAAAAGCAGCGTAAGTCCATATAAGGCTTAACAAACACCTAGCGCATGAACACTCACATACATTTGAGCCACACATATCAAACAGTTAAACCTTTCCTGGCCACTTATATTCTGTATGTGTGTCAAACCAATGACAAACAGGACAACCTTTCACCTGCAGCCTTAAAACACCTGACAGACAATGCACACCCTGATTACCCACCATGTTTCCCTTGCAGTCGGTTTGCATGTTGGTTTATTAATTTCTTTGGGTTTGGATTTTTATGTGTGAATTCAACATAAAAAAACTAATCTTTATATTTAACTTACTGACACAATGCAAGGTCTTCAGCACTTTCAATAATTTATTAACACATAGGAATAGCCACGTTTCGGGGTCACAGCCCCTTATTCATGCTTGCATGAATAAGGGGCTGTGACCCCGAAACGTGGCTATTTCTATGTGTTAATAAATTATTGAAAGTGCTGAAGACCTTGCATTGTGTCTGTATATTTACTTGGACTTAGCAGCGTTCTAGGGTCATTTGTGCACTTATTCCAGAGTGTGTGCTGTTCCTATTGACTCCTTTATTTATTTTTAACTTACTGGCAACACCAGAAATGTGTAGTTGTGCATATTTCTAAACCTTGCCAGTTTGGCCTACTTATGTCAGTATATCATATGACGGCATGTTTTATGTGATTCACCAAATGTATGTATGTATTGGGTACTTGTAAAGCGCAGCTAATCACCCGTAAGGGTCTCAAGGCGCTGCTCAATTTATCGAACTCGGAAGGATGAAAGGCTGAGTGAACCTCACCGGGGATCGAACCCGCCACAGTGCCTTAGCATGCACTGCCTTAGCATGCTGAGCTATCTGTCCAGCAAGGTAAACTTACATCGCATGCGAGGTAAACTTACAGGCGATGTGGGTTACGCAACATATGTGATCACGCCCTAGATTATTTTATGTAGTGTAAAAAGTATATAAGGGATCTAAATTGTCATAAAACAGCATCACTATTAAAAAAAAAAAAAAGTAACACAATGTTCAAGGCAATTTGTATTATTGTATTTTTTTTATTCCAATTCATGAGATATTCTAAACCAAATTTGTATACAATTAAAAAGTTACAATATTTATGAAAATATTTTTCCAAACAAGTTTAATGTTTACAGTAGATATAATTAAGATTTAAATTATACTCTCAACGTGTTGAACATTAAACTAAATGCATTGAAACCAGGATTTGACAAGTTTATTTAAAGGGATATGAAACACAAAAATGTGATTCAGACAGAGTGTAACATTTTAAAAAGTTTCCAATTTACTTTTTTTTTTTTTTTTTTTTTTTATCAATTTTGCTTAGTTCCCATGATATTCTGTGTTGAAGAGATACCTAGATAGGTTTCTGGAGAACTACATGGCAGGAAATAAGTATTACTTTATTTGACAGATTTTAATCTACTAATTTAAAATTAAGTTTTAGTATTTTGTTTCTATTCTCTTTCTTTACTTTAGGACAGGGATGGGGAACCTTGGTGCTCCTGATGTTTCAGAACTACATTTCCCATGATGCTCAACTGGATTTCAGAGTGCCTAAGCATCATAGGTAATGTAGTTCTGAAACATCAGGAGCACCAAGGTTCCCCATCCCTGCTTTAGGACAGTGATGGCGAACATTGGCACCCCAGATGTTTCAGAACTACATTTCCCATGATGCTTTGGCCCTCTGCAGTCCACTCGAGCATCATGGGAAATGTAGTTCTGAAACCTCTGCAGTGCCAAGATTCGCCATCACTGCTTTAGGAAATAGTGCTGCCATCTAGTGTTCTTGCAAATGGATAACATTCTTGCAAAACTGCTGCCTTATAGTGCTCCAAAAATGGGCCAGCTCCTAAGCATACATGCCTGCTTTTAAACTAAAAAATAAGAGAATGAGGAAAACAGTGCTGTTTTTTTCTAACACCTCACACCCGCCAACTTTAACTCCTCATAACTGCTTTTTGCAGTTGCTTTTTTTTTTTTATTTAAAAAAAAAAAAAAAAAAAAAAAAAAAAAAGAATATTCTTTATTTTGGGGGCAATTGGGGGTTATTTTGAAAATTAACCAGAGGTCTGGCCTATGGTTAATTTTCTGAGCATTAATTGCTACCGTGAGCTCGCGGTAGCAATAAACAGTCACTTTTAATGTTTCCTGTATATAGATATGTCTATATATGTGTACATATGTATTTATGTGTTTATATGTGTATATATGCATTTGCAGACATATATACACAGAAATACATATGTACACATATATAGACAGTTAAGTAGATGAAAATATGTAAAAGCATATGTATGCAATATTCATAGGACCACTCAATGCAGTAAAAACAGAATTTATGTTTACCTGATAAATTACTTTCTCCAACGGTGTGTCCGGTCCACGGCGTCATCCTTACTTGTAGGATATTCTCTTCCCCAACAGGAAATGGCAAAGAGCCCAGCAAAGCTGGTCACATGATCCCTCCTAGGCTCCGCCTACCCCAGTCATTCGACCGACGTTAAGGAGGAATATTTGCATAGGAGAAACCATATGTTACCGTGGTGACTGTAGTTAAAGAAAATAAATTATCAGACCTGATTAAAAAAACCAGGGCGGGCCGTGGACCGGACACACCGTTGGAGAAAGTAATTTATCAGGTAAACATAAATTCTGTTTTCTCCAACATAGGTGTGTCCGGTCCACGGCGTCATCCTTACTTGTGGGAACCAATACCAAAGCTTTAGGACACGGATGAAGGGAGGGAGCAAATCAGGACACCTAAATGGAAGGCACCACGGCTTGCAAAACCTTTCTCCCAAAAATAGCCTCAGAAGAAGCAAAAGTATCAAATTTGTAAAATTTAGAAAAAGTGTGCAGTGAAGACCAAGTCGCTGCCTTACATATCTGATCAACAGAAGCCTCGTTCTTGAAGGCCCATGTGGAAGCCACAGCCCTAGTGGAGTGAGCTGTGATTCTTTCAGGAGGCTGCCGTCCGGCAGTCTCATAAGCCAATCGGATAATGCTTTTAATCCAGAAGGAGAGAGAGGTAGAAGTTGCTTTTTGACCTCTCCGTTTACCAGAATAAACAACAAACAAAGACAAAGTTTGTCTGAAATCCTTAGTAGCTGCTAAGTAAAATTTGAGAGCACGAACTACATCCAAGTTGTGCAACAAACGTTCCTTCTTTGAAACTGGATTAGGACACAAAGAAGGCACAACTATCTCCTGGTTAATGTTTTTGTTAGAAACAACTTTTGGAAGAAAACCAGGTTTAGTACGCAAAACCACCTTATCTGCATGGAACACCAGATAAGGAGAAGAACACTGCAGAGCAGATAATTCTGAAACTCTTCTAGCAGAAGAAATTGCAACCAAAAACAAAACTTTCCAAGATAATAACTTAATATCAACGGAATGTAAGGGTTCAAACGGAACCCCCTGAAGAACTGAAAGAACTAGGTTGAGACTCCAAGGAGGAGTCAAAATTTTGTAAACAGGCTTGATTCTAACCAGAGCCTGAACAAAGGCTAGAACATCTGGCACAGCTGCCAGCTTTTTGTGAAGTAACACAGACAAGGCAGAAATCTGTCCCATCAAGGAACTTGCAGATAATCCTTTTTCCAATCCTTCTCGAAGGAAGGATAGACTCTTAGGAATCTTAACCTTGTCCCAAGGGAATCCTGCAGATTCACACCAACAGATATACCAAATTATGTGGTAATTTTTCTGGTTACAGGCTTTCAGGCCTGAACAAGAGTATTAATAACAGAATCTGAGAACCCTCGCTTTGATAAGATCAAGCGTTCAATCTCCAAGCAGTCAGCTGGAGTGGGTCGAACGGACCTAGAACAAGAAGGTCTCGTCTCAAAGGTAGCTTCCATGGTGGAGCCGATGACATATTCACCAGATCTGCATACCAAGTCCTGCGTGGCCACGCAGGAGCTATCAAAATCACCGACGCCCTCTCCTGATTGATCCTGGCTACCAGCCTGGGGATGAGAGGAAACGGCGGGAACACATAAGCTAGTTTGAAGGTCCAAGGTGCTACTAGTGCATCCACTAGAGCCGCCTTGGGATCCCTGGATCTGTACCCGTAGTAAGGAACTCTGAAGTTCTGACGAGAGGCCATCAGATCCATGTCTGGAATGCCCCACGGTTGAGTGACTTGGGCAAAGATTTCCGGATGGAGTTCCCACTCCCCCGGATGCAATGTCTGACGACTCAGAAAATCCGCTTCCCAATTTTCCACTCCTGGGATGTGGATAGCAGACAGGTGGCAGGAGTGAGACTCCGCCCATAGAATGATTTTGGTCACTTCTTCCATCGCTAGGGAACTCCTTGTTCCCCCCTGATGGTTGATGTATGAACTTGGCCCTCGCTAGCTGAGGCCAAGCTTTGAGAGCATTGAATATCGCTCTCAGTTCCAGAATATTTATCGGTAGAAGAGATTCTACCCGAGACCAAAGACCCTGAGCTTTCAGGGATCCCCAGACCGCGCCCCAGCCCATCAGACTGGCGTCGGTCGTGACAATGACCCACTCTGGTCTGCGGAAGGTCATCCCTTGTGACAGGTTGTCCAGGGACAGCCACCAACGGAATGAGTCTCTGGTCCTCTGATTTACTTGTATCTTCGGAGACAAGTCTGAATAGTCCCCATTCCACTGACTGAGCATGAACAGTTGTAATGGTCTTAGATGAATGCGCACAAAAGGAACTATGTCCATTGCCGCTACCATCAAACCTATCACTTCCATGCACTGCGCTATGGAAGGAAGAGGAACGGAATGAAGTATCCGACAAGAGTCTAGAAGTTTTGTTTTTCTGGCTTCTGTCAGAAAAATCCTCATTTCTAAGGAGTCTATTATAGTTCCCAAGAAGGGAACCCTCGTTGACGGAGATAGAGAACTCTTTTCCACGTTCACTTTCCATCCGTGAGATCTGAGAAAGGCCAGGACAATGTCCGTGTGAGCCTTTACTTGAGGAAGGGACGACGCTCGAATCAGAATGTCGTCCAAGTAAGGTACTACAGCAATGCCCCTTGGTCTTAGCACCGCCAGAAGGGACCCTAGTACCAATGAGAAAATCCTAGGAGCAGTGGCTAATCCGAAAGAAAACGCCACGAACTGGAAATGCTTGTCCAGGAATGCAAACCTTAGGAACCGATGATGTTCCTTGTGGATAGGAATATGTAGATACGCATCCTTGAAATCCACCTTGGTCATAAATTGACCTTCCTGGATGGAAGGAAGAAGTGTTCGAATGGTTTCCATCTTGAACGATGGAACCTTGAGAAACTTGTTCAAGATCTTGAGATCTAAGATTGGTCTGAACGTTCCCTCTTTTTTGGGAACTATGAACAGATTGGAGTAGAACCCCATCCCTTGTTCTCCTAATGGAACAGGATGAATCACTCCCATTTTTAGCAGGTCTTCTACCCAATGTAAGAATGCCTGTCTTCTTATGTGGTCTGAAGACAACTGAGACCTGTGGAACCTCCCCCTTGGAGGAAGCCCCTTGAACTCCAGAGAATAACCTTGGGAGACTATTTCTAGCGCCCAAGGATCCAGAACATCTCTTGCCCAAGCCTGAGCGAAGAGAGAGAGTCTGCCCCCCACCAGATCCGGTCCCGGATCGGGGGCCCGCATTTCATGCTGTCTTGGTAGCAGTGGCAGGTTTCCTGGCCTGCTTTCCTTTGTTCCAGCCTTGCATAGGTCTCCAGGCTGGATTGGCTTGAGAAGTATTACCTTCCTGCTTAGAGGACGTAGCCCTTGGGGCTGATCCGTTTCTGCGAAAGGGACGAAACTTAGGTTTATTTTTGGTCTTGAAAAGACCTATCCTGAGGAAGGGCGTGGCCCTTGCCCCCAGTGATATCAGAGATAATCTCTTTCAAGTCAGGGCCAAAGAGTGTTTTCCCCTTGAAAGGAATGTCAAGCAATTTGTTCTTGGAAGACGCATCCGCTGCCCAAGATTTTAACCAAAGCGCTCTGCGCCACAATAGCAAACCCAGAATTTTTTCGCCGCTAACCTAGCCAATTGCAAGGTGGCGTCTAGGGTGAAAGAATTAGCCAATTTAAGAGCACGAATTCTGTCCATAATCTCCTCATAAGAAGAAGAATTACTAATAATCGCCTTTCCTAGCTCATCAAACTAGAAACACGCGGCTGCAGTGACAGGGACAATGCATGCAATTGGTTGTAGAAGGGAACCTTGCTGAACAAACATCTTTAGCAGACCTTCTAATTTTTTATCCATAGGATCTTGGAAAGCACAACTATCTTCTATGGGTATAGTGGCGCGCTTGTGTAGAGTAGAAACCGCCCCCTCGACCTTGGGGACTGTCTGCCATCAGTCCTTTCTGGGGTCGACTATAGGAAAACAATTTTATAAATATGGGGGGAGGTACTAAAGGTATACCGGGCCTGTCCCATTCTTTACTAACAATGTACGCCACCCGCTTGGATATAGGAAAAGCTTCGGGGGGCCCCGGGGCCTCTAAGAACTTTTCCATTTTACATAGTGGTTCTGGAATGACCAGATAATCACAATCATCCAAATTGGATAACACCTCCTTAAGCAGAGCGCGGAGATGTTCCAACTTAAATTTAAAAGTAATCACATCAGGTTCAGCTTGTTGAGAAATGTTTCCTGAATCTGAAATTTCTCCCTCAGACAAAACCTCCCTGGCCCCCACAGACTGGTGTAGGGGCCCTTCAGAAACCATATCATCAGCGTTCTCATGCTCTACAGAATTTTCTAAAACAGAGCAGTCGCGCTTTCGCTGATAAGTGGGCATATTGGCTAAAATGTTTTTGATAGAATTATCCATTACAGCCGTTAAATGTTGCATAGTAAGGAGTATTGGCGCACTAGATGTACTAGGGGCCTCCTGTATGGGCAAGACTGGTGTAGACGAAGGAGGGGATGATGCAGTACCATGCTTACTCCCCTCACTTGAGGAATCATCTTGGGCATCATTTTTACTAAATTTTTTTATGACATAAAATACATATAGTTAAATGAGAAGGAACCTTGGTTTCCCCACAGTCAGAACACAATCTATCTGGTAGTTCAGACATGTTAAACAGGCATAAACTTGATAACAAAGCACAAAAAACGTTTTAAAATAAAACCGTTACTGTCACTTTAAATTTTAAACTAAACACACTTTATTACTGCAATTGCGAAAAAGTATGAAGGAATTGTTCAAAATTCACCAAAATTTCACCACAGTGTCTTAAAGCCTTAAAAGTATTGCACACCAAATTTGGAAGCTTTAACCCTTAAAATAACGGAACCGGAGCCGTTTTTATATTTAACCCCTTTACAGTCCCTGGAATCTGCTTTGCTGAGACCCAACCAAGCCCAAAGGGGAATACGATACCAAATGATGCCTTCAGAAAGACTTTTCTATGTATCAGAGCTCCACACACATGCAGCTGCATGCCATGCTGTCCTCAAAAACAAGTGCGCCATACCGGCGCGAAAATGAGGCTCTGACTATGATTAGGGAAAGCCCCTAAAGAATAAGGTGTCTAAAACAGTGCCTGCCGATATAATCATATCAAAATACCCAGAATAAATGATTCCTCAAGGCTAAATATGTGTTAATAATGAATCGATTTAGCCCAGAAAAAGTCTACAGTCTTAATAAGCCCTTGTGAAGCCCTTATTTACTATCTTAATAAACATGGCTTACCGGATCCCATAGGGAAAATGACAGCTTCCAGCATTACATCGTCTTGTTAGAATGTGTCATACCTCAAGCAGTAAGAGACTGCACACTGTTCCCCCAACTGAAGTTAATTGCTCTCAACAGTCCTGTGTGGAACAGCCATGGATTTTAGTTACGGTGCTAAAATCATTTTCCTCATACAAACAGAAATCTTCATCTCTTTTCTGTTTCTGAGTAAATAGTACATACCAGCACTATTTTAAAATAACAAACTCTTGATTGAATAATAAAAACTACAGTTAAACACTAAAAAACTCTAAGCCATCTCCGTGGAGATGTTGCCTGTACAACGGCAAAGAGAATGACTGGAGTAGGCGGAGCCTAGGAGGGATCATGTGACCAGCTTTGCTGGGCTCTTTGCCATTTCCTGTTGGGGAAGAGAATATCCTACAAGTAAGGATGACGCCGTGGACCGGACACACCTATGTTGGAGAAATTGCATACTTAACAAGTGCATAATAAAAATATGATTTAACACCTACTCTGAATTTCAAATAAGCAGTAGATTTCTTTACTTACAAAATATAAATTATGCTTACCTGATAATTGTATTTCCATCGTGAGGAGGAGAGTCCACTGCTTCATTCATTACTTTTGGGAAATCAGAACCTGGCCACCAGGATGAGGCACAGACACCCCAGCCAAAGTCTCAAATACCTCCCCACTCCCCTCATCCCCCAGTCATTCTGCCGAGAGAGCAAGGAACAGTAGGAGAAATATAAGGGTATAAATGGTGCCAGAAGATAATTAAATTTAGGTCCGCCATCCGGAGTTACAGGTAGGAGCCATGGACTCTCCTCCCCAATAGGGAAATAAAATTATCAGGTAAGCATAATTTATGTTTTCCATCTAAAGGGGAGGAGAGTCCACGGCTTCATTCATTACTTTTGGAAAACATATACCCAAGTTTTAGAGGACACTGAATGAAACCGGGAGGGTAAAAATGCGGACCCTAATCTGAGGGCACCACAGCCTGTAGAACCTTTCTCCCAAAAACAGCTTCCACAGAAGGAAACACGTCAAATTTGTAAAACTTTTTAAAAGTGTGTAAGGAGGACCAGGTAGCCGCCTAACAAATCTGCTCCATAGAGGCCTCATTCTTGAAGGCCCAAGACGAAGCCACAGCTCTAGCTGAATGAGCCGTGATCTTCTGAGGAGGCGTATGTCCCGCTGTCTCATAGGTCAAGCGAATCAAACTCCTCAACCAAAAAGACAAAGAAGTTAAAAAATGTCCTCTGCCCCTTGCGCTTCCCAGAATACACCACAAAAAGAGATGTAGACTGTCTAAAATCCTTTGTAGCCTGAAGATAGAACTTCAAGGCACGAAACACATCCAGATTATGAAGTAACCTCTCTTTAGAAGAAGAAGGGTTGGGACACAAAGAAGGAACAATTATTTACTGATTGATGTTATGTTTACACAGCACCTTCGGAAGAAACCCCAAACTGGTGGGAAGAACAGTCTTATCCGCATGAAAAACCAGATAAGAAGGCTTGAATTGCAAGGCAGCTAGCTCTGATACTCTGCGCGCCGATGCAATAGCCAACAGAAGAGAACCTTCCAGGACAGAATCTTAATGTCAACGGAATGCATAGGCTCAAACGGAACCCTCTGCAATATCTTAAGGACCAAGTTTAAGATCCATGGTGGAGCAGACTGCCTAAATACAGGCCTGATTCTAGAAAGAGCCTGAACAAACAATTGAATGTCAGGAAGCTCAGTGAATCTCCTGTGCAACAAGACTGATAATGCTGAAATCTGTACCCTTAAGGAACTAGCGGCAAGACCCTTCTCCAAACCCTCCTGGAGAAAGGACAGAATTCTGAAAACCTTCCCCTTGTGCCAGGGATATCCATGCTTCTCACACCAGGACAAGTAAGTCCTCCACACCTTATGGTAGATGCGAAGAGTGACTGGCTAGGGTAGATGGACCCTATTCCAGCAGATCCCTGCAACAGGGTAACCTCCATGACGGAGAGGATGACATCCCCACCAGGTCCGCAAACCACATCCTCCGTGGCCACGAAGGAGCAATCAGGATGGCCGGAGCTCGCTCCTGTTTGATACGTGCCACTACACGAGGTTGTCCACTCCTGGGATGTGGATCGCTGAAAGCTAGCAGCTGTGGGACTCTGCCAAATTCAAAATCCGAGACACCTCCTTCATTGCTAATGAGTTCCTCGCTCCCCCCCTGATGGTTGATGTAAGCCATCGAGGTAATGTTGTCGGTCTGGAATCTAATGAAGCTGAGCGACTACAGAGAAGGCCACGCCCCCAGAGCATTGTAGATTGCTCAAAGTTCCAGAATATTTATTGGAAGGAGAGACTCCTCCCGTGTCCATTCTCCTTGTGCCATCCTGGCACCCCAAACAGCACCCCATCCTGCGAGACTCGCATCCGTGGTCACTATCTCCCAGGACGGTCTCAAAAAGGATGTCCCCAGGGACAGATGCTCTGGACGTATCCACTAAGAGAGGGAGTCCCTGGTTCGACCATCCATGGATATCCACTGAGATAGATCTGAATGATCGCCGTTTCACTGTCTCAACATGCACAATTGAAGAGGTCTGAGATGGAACCTGGCGAAAGGGATGACGTCTATGCTGGAGACCATGAGCCCGATCATCTCCAGGGCTCGAGAAGGACTGAAGGGCAAGACAGGTGGATGCAATCTTCCTGCGTCGTTGGTTTGCGAGATATATTTTCATGGACATAGAGTCTATTATCGTGCCCAGGAACTCCACCCTGTTGCTGGGAACCAGGGAACTCTTTCCTGAGTTGATCTTCCAACTGTGAAATTGGAGCAAGAAAAGACGAGCCCTCTGTGAGGCTGAATGACTGTGCTTGGACTAGGATGTCATCCAAATAGGGCGAGCCTCAAGGCTCACCAGAAACACGGCTCTTCAAGCTCCATACAGAGCTTGATAGATATGCCCCAATGTGTGGAGCGCAAATTAACGCTTCAGCTTAAAGTTAATTGCGCTACAATTTAGCTTTTTGTGCTTGTCGGGTTGCGCTCATTTTACAAATTGAAAGTAAACGTTTTTCGCTCTCGCACTAACCAGAAAACTGCAAAAACCTGAAGTTAAAATATTATGTGCGCATTCACCCTTAAAAGTCAATGGAGAAAAAAAGTGGAAAAAACATCCCACTCTCTCGCAAACCCGATTGCATATTCTCATTTGCGCTAACCCAACTTGAAAATATGAATATTTCACATGCCAATGGTCTTCAAATAACAGAATATGTTGTATTTATTCATAAATACATATTTCTATATATATCTGATATTATTTTGGGAAAAAATATATATACCTATATATAAAAAGTAAGTGAGTTGAGTCCAGCACCATAGGTTTTGTAAAATTTCTCTCCAACCTGTGTGCTCATTACCAAGGAGTATCAGCCAAACTCCAGCATATACAGTCCATATAGAAAACAAGGTAACAGCACCACAGTACAAAAAATCTTCTTTTATAGGTGAAAAATCTTTATTTGAGGTATAACAACCAATAAAAAGCGACGTTTCGGACCTACATGGTCCTTAATCATGCATGATTAAGGACCATGTAGGTCCGAAATGTCGCTTTATATTGGTTGTTATACCTCAAATAAAGATTTTTCACCTATAAAAGAAGATTTTTTGTACTGTGGTGCTGTTACCTTGTTTTCTATATACTTATATATAGATGATTATATAAAGGTATAGATACAATGCCTTGCAAAAGTATTCACCCCCTTGACTTTTTACCTATTTTGTTATATTACAGCCTTAAGTTCAATGTTTTATTAATCTGAATTTTATGTGATGGATCAGAACACAATAGTCTAAGTTGGTGAAGTGAAATGAGAAAAATATATACATAAAACTATTTTTTTAGAAATAGAAAACAGAAAATTGGCATGTGCGTATGTATTCACCCCTTTTGTTATGAAGCTCATAAAAAGCTCTGGTGCAACCAATTACCTTCAGAAGTCACATAATTAGTGAAATGATGTCCACCTGTGTGCAATCTAAGTGTCACATGATCAGTCATTATATATACACACCTTTTTTGAAAGGCCCCAGAGGCTGCAACACCTAAGCAAGAGGCACCACTAACCAAACACTGCCATAAAGACCAAGGAACTCTCCAGACAAGTAAGGGACAATGTTGTTGAGAAGTACAAGCCAGGGTTAGGTTATAAAAAAATATCCAAATCTTTGATGATCTCCAGGAGCACCATCAAATCTATCATAACCAAATGTAAAGAACATGGCACAACAACAAACTTGCCAAGAGACGGCCGCCCACCAAAACTCACGGACCGGGCAAGGAGGGCATAGATCAGAGAGACAGCACAGAGACCTAGGGTAACCCTGGAGGAGCTGCAGAGTTCCACAGCAGAGACTGGAGTATCTGTACATAGGACGACAATAAGTACGCTCCATAGAGTTGGGCTTTATGGCAGAGTGGCCACAAGAAAGCTATTACTTTCAGCAAAAAACAAAATGTTTTGAGTTTGCGAAAAGGCATGTGGGAGACTCCCAAAATGTATGGAGGAAGGTGCTCTGGTCTGATGAGGATAAAATTGAACTTTTCGTCCATCAAAGAAAACGCTATGTCTGGCGCAAACCCAACACATCAAATAACGAACACCATCCCCACAGTGAAATACGGCGGTGGCAGCATCATGCTGTGGGGATGTTTTTCAGCAGCCGGGACTGGAAAATTGGTCAGAGTTGAGGGAAAGATGGATGGTGTTAAATACAGGGACATTCTTGAGCAAAACCTGTACCACTCTGTGCGTGATTTGAGGCTAGGACAGAGGTTCACCTTCCAGCAGGACAATGACCCCAAACACACTGCTAAAGCAACACTTGAGTGGTTTAACGGGAAACATGTAAATGTGTTGGAATGGCCTAAAACCATCCAACTTGAAGGAGCTGGAGCAGTTTTGCAAGGAGGAATGGGCAAAAATCCCAGTGGTAAGATGTGGCAAGCTCATAGAGACTTATCCAAAGCGACTTGGAGGTGTGATTGCCGCAAAAGGTGGCTCTACAAAGTATTGACTTTAGGGGGGTGAATAGTTATGCACATTGACTTTTTCTGTTATTTTGTCCTATTTGTTGTTTGCTTCACAATAAAATAAAAAACATCTTCAAAGTTATGGGCATGTTCTGTAAATTAAATGATGCAAATCCTCAAACAATCCATGTTAATTCCAGGTTGTGAGGGAACAAAAACACGAAAAATGCCAAGGGGGGGTGAATACTTTTGCAAGGCATTGTATATACAGATATATATAGGAATATCTATTTAGAAATACATAGAACATATTCTGCCATGTGCAGAACATAGAAATGTCAAATATTTACAGCGAATACATAGTTAAAACCTTTATTAAAAATCAATATTGCATAAATATGTTTTATCATGTTGGCTCCAATGCACTTATAAAAGTTTATATATGTATACATATGTATTTATGTGTATATTTATATATATATATATATATATATCTGTAAATACATATATACACATATAAATACATATATACACATATAAATACATATGTACACATATATAGACATATCTATATACACATATATATATAAATATACACACACACACTGTATATATATATATATATATATATATATATATATATATATATATATATATATATATATATATATACATACATATATACAGGTGGCCCTCGGTTTACGCCTGTTCAATTTGCGCCGTTTCAGAATAACAACCTTTTTTTCAGTCATGTGACTGCTATTGAAAAGCTTTTGGAAAGCAATGCACTAATTAAAATAGCCAGTAGGTGGATCTGTCCGCTTGTTTTGCAGCAAAGTTATGCAACTTAACAGCCTTAAATTGATCTGTGTAGATAGATCAGACCAGATCTATCGAGCAAAAATTAGCAGGCACTTCCCTATTATCTTCCTGTCCAGCTGCTTGAGGTGAGGGTGCCTAACTGCTTATTAATCACTGCAGATTGAAATGCATAGAATAGGTGCAGACCCAATATTATCTAACATGCTAACAATGCAGAGAACTGATTGCAGAAAAATGCAAGTAAAAAAAAGTTTTTATTCATTAAACTTAGTTTGATGATGATACAATCTATATTATTAGGTTTACAATGCTGTTTAGCATTTAAAGTCTTCATTTCAAAGCTTTAAAAATAATTAGGTGCTACTTATGACAATTTTGAGAGGGGCCTGGAACCGAATTCCCTCACTTCCCATTGACTTACATTATAAACTGGGTTTCAATTTACAACGATTTCGATTTACAACCATTCCTCCTGGAACCTAACCCCGGCGTAAACTGAGGGCTACCTGTATATATATATATATATATATATATATATATATATATATTTTAGCATTTATATGTATAAATCTCAATGTTATGAGATCTTTGACGCCATATAACATTTTTTGTGTGAGTGTAACTATACTTTGTAATGTATTTCAACTCGTAATACTAGTGGTAAGTCCGACCAGCGTAAACCCCTGCAATAAACCCCTTATCGCTCTGGCACAAATGTCTGCGCTCCACTGGTAATCTGGCCCTGTGTGTATTAAATTGTTTACACATACAGTAGCTTTCTTACCTTTATTTTTCATTAGAAATAGCTCATTCTGTCTGTTGAAACCTCCACCTATACTGAAAATTTCAGTTCTGCAGTATTGGTTCTAGAAACGCTATGCAAACAAGAAGTTTAAAAACTGAATCATAAAAGAAAAAAATTGGGTTTCATGTCCCTTTAAGCAAACTTGTTCCCTTCAGCTATATTAAAAAAAAATATTTTTAATTAATAGACGCCGAGACTTAAATATAGAAATGAAGGTTCTGAAAACGTTGAAACTTCTTCTGAGTATCGAACCCAATTGTAAAAAATGTATAATTTAAAATGAGTTCTAGAAGCTTTAAGGTTCTGAATTATGTCGTGCAATGATTAACCCCTTAACCCAATATGATGTCTATATACATCATGCGGTACTTTGCCTATCGTACCACATAACGTAAATATACGTCTGAGCTGCAGGAAGCTCCAGCAGTCTCGGCTGTTGAGTTACAGCCGAGAGCTGAAGTTCTTAAGCTCCAGGCACCTGCCCGCATATGGAACCGGATCATGTTATGGTCCCATATGAAGGCAGATGCCAGATTGTTACAGACGGTGACACTGTGTGTGTCACCTTCTGTAACAATCATCTGCTGGTGCCGGTGTGGGAGGGAAACCGGGATGTGGATGGGCCATCCAGTATCGGAGGGGTGAGGGAGGGGGAGAGAGTGGGATGGCCTAACACTGCAGAAAATAAAATGAATGGAGAGGGAGGGAGGGAGGAATGGGGAGCTACACTACAGAAAAAAGTTTGGGTGGGCGGTCTCTAACCAACGATCGTGGGGGGTCCCTACACTACAGAATTGTTTTTATATTTTTAAATGTATATATTGTTACTGGCATACACCTGCTAGTTCTAAACATGGCCGGAATTAGTGGGAGGAGGAGGGCTATCGAGCAATTTGTGGGGGGGGGATCAGGGAGGTGCGAGGGTTGCAGGAAATAAATAAATAAATAATAAAAAAAGAGGGGGGAGAGAACTGTTTATGAGAGATCAGAAGGTAGGAGATGTCAGGTGGGAGGGTAATCTTTACACTACAGCTAAAATTAAACTTACAAACTACCTGATTAACCCCTTCACTGCTGGGAATAATAGAAGTGCGGTGCGCAGTTGCAATTAGCTGAATTCTAATTCCCAAAAATCAATGGCAAAGCCATATATGTCTGCTATTTCTGAACAAAGGGGATTCCAGAGAAGCTTTTACGACCATTTGTGTCATGATTGCACAAGTGGTATGTTAATAATTCAAGAAGTGAGAAAGCTAAATTTGTGAAAAAGTTAATTTTATTTACATTATCACATTTTGCAATGACATGATGGCACGAAATATACTAAAACGGGCATAGATACCTTGAGTCTACTTAAAAAAAAAATATATATATAGTTTTGACAGGTAAATAAAAAAGACTCTATTTCTGTTTAAATGAAGCAATATCCAAAATACTAAAAATTCTCCAGGATTTTGGCCAAGTTCTTCTCTTAAATTCCCAGTAGTGAAGTGGTTAATGAAAATCTATGCTAATAAGCATTGACAATATATTTTTTTTTTCAAAAAAGTTGGGAAGTCTAATCAAGATGTACAAAAGCAATTCAGAAAAATGCTAAGCAGCAAGTAAAAACTAATTTGACCTTATTTTCCTTAACCAATGTGAATTCACTGTTATTGAGATACTAGAAAGTTGTTTAATACACACGCATCTGCCTCATATAAACATGGATTCTCATATTCCACACATATAACTATAAATATTAAACATAATCTACAAAGAATTTACAAAAAAATACACACAGTAAACTCTAACCGAGCTGAAATATAATATTCTCTGCAATGTTATGCTACCCATGGGTGATTTCATCTTCTGCTATATTGGGTAACTGCACTGCAATCTTGTTTCGGCTATGATGCAAATCTATGTAGTTTAACCAAGAGCAAAGTCATTTTATCAATGAAAAAATAGTAAAGAGCTGTATTAAAGAATTATTCCAACTCAGAGCAAATTGATACCTTGTTACAGCTTAGAAGAAAAGTGAAATTAATTTTGAAATAAGAAAACAGCTGCAGCTGTTTTCTGCTTTCAGATGTAATTTTATTTATTCCCTCTTTATCGGTGGTACCTGTTTTTATTGTTGGTAGACAGAGTCTGTGTATACGCTCGGTTTTTTTTTTTTTTTAACCATCTTTCTTTCCCTCTTGCTTTTTCTGAATGCACTTCGAGATAAATGCCAGTCATTTGGCCAGGGCTAACTCGCAGAAGGAGCAACAAGCACAGATGGTACTAATGCATAAATGTAATCTAGCAAAAGGATGCCAGCGCCAACCTAGAGAATGTTCCAAATAACTGCAGCGCACTTACAGGCATACAGCAATTGGCAAGGTTAAAGCAGAGATTTGTGAGAGCTCACCATTCCCAAGTCAACAATGGAAAGTCTAAAACAAATGAGCATATTTTATTTATTTAGTTTTCTTCCTCACGTGTCACATGGAAATTGCGTTGAAACATACTGTAGGTGTAAAGGAAGTTACAGTATATTACAGCAATTTGAGTGAATAGGCACCGTTGCTCTGCATTGGCTAATAAAATTGGTTTTATTGGGTCGATAAAAATGGTTAGGCAACTTAGAAATTAATATAATTTAATGCAATTAAAGAAATTGGCTTTTATAAATATATGTTTAATTCTGATAAATCCTAGTTATAAACATGGAATACAAGAGTGTTAAACCGTATATATAGATGTGGGCTGTCTATATTTGAGATAACTTTGTTGATTTTACTATCTAAACCAGGGGTATGAAGCTCACTGTATCTAGGGGAAACTGGCCAAATGTTCTTCTCCCATGGGGGCCACTTAAACAGAGTGAGTGCTCTGGAACTGGAAGTGACATAAAAGGGACAGTCTGGCCAAAATAAACTTTTATGATTCAGATATAGCATGTAATTTTAAACAATTTTCCAATTTACTTTTATCACCAATTTTGCTTTGTTCTCTTGGTATTCTTAGTTGAAAGCTTAACCTAGGAGGTTCATATGCTAATTTCTTAGACCTTGAAGGCCACCTCTTTTCAGAATGCATTTTAACAGTTTTTCACCACTAGAGGGTGTTAGTTCATGTATTTCATATAGATAACACTGTGCTCGTGCATGTGAAGTTATCTGGGAGCAGGCACTGATTGGCTAAACTGCAAGTCTGTCAAAAGAACTGAAATAAAGGGGCAGTTTGCAGAGGCTTAGATACAAGATAATCACAGAGGTTAAAAGTATATTAATATAACTGTGTTGGTTATGCAAAACTGGGGAATGGGTAATAAAGGGATTATCTATCCTTTAAAACAATAAAAATTCTGGTGTAGACTGTCCCTTTAAGCCAAGTAGTAAGGCAAGATAGGAGCTGTAGTCCACAATAGTCATACACAGTGTATATTTATCTTGTGAGTCAGACAATAAAAAAAGAGAATAACTCCTGGATAAGGTAAAACAATTCAAGTTGTACGCATCAGCGTAATCAATAAACATACCATGCATAGCCTTTTGGAAGGACAAGATTAAAAGTTCATTGTTTATTAGAATATAGTAAAAAGCGGAAAACTCACACAGGGGTTAGCGGTCAGCAAGATGCTTATGTCATCTGACGCGTTTTGCACATGCCCTGCGCTTTCTCTTGACACTGACATAGAAAAAAGCTAGACAGTAAAATTATGCATTTTACAATGTTGACAGCTTGTTGTGAACAACTCAGTGCAGCAATGTGTTAAATTACTTGCACAACTGTGACACATAACCAGGCCACATGGTGGGCAGAGCCAAAATGCACCAGAGACAAAAATGAAAGCATAGATCAGCTGACATACAAATGCAACAGCTGCACAAACTATTCCCCAAGCAAATGTTTATACCCCTCTGTCTCTGGCACCTGTCTGCATTGTCTCATGTGTGCCCTTTTGGTGTTCCATGGAAAAAAATCCAGGGAAGCTTATACAGTGCCCATTTATTTTGTTGTACATGCTTAAAGACAGTTGAGGGTTAAAAGCATTAAAGGGCACTCAAGTCAAAATTAAACTTTCATGATTAAGATAGAGCAGCAATTTTTAACAACTTCTCAATTTACTTTCATTACCAAAATGTGCATTCTTTTTAGATTTACAGTTTTTGAGTCACCAGCTCCAACTGAGCATGTGCAAGAATTCACAGAATGTACGTATGTGCATTTGTGATTGGCTGATGCTTGTCATATGATACAGGATGAGTGGAAATAGACATAACTTTGAAATGTAAAGCAAATACAAATATAGCACTCACAACGTTTAATAAGTAAATAATTTGTATTAAGCAAAGGATGAAAAGCAAAAATTAAAACTTTTATTTATATTCCTAATAAAAAATGCATATGCCTACTACGTAAGGTAAAGTGACAAAGATCGAGTTGTAACAAGATAGGAAGCCCAGGATCTGAGTAAAACCTAAATGGTAGGTGACCTTGGAGATTCTATGGGGCCTATTTATTGTGTGTCAGCAGGATCAGGTCCGACAGACATTGCTGAATGCGGAGAGCAATACGCTCTCCGCATTGCACCTGCAGCTCTTGTGAACTGCTGGTGCAACGCCGCCCCCTGCAGATTCGCGGCCCCTATGTGTTAAAGAACCTCAGTGTAAATATATTGGCCTCTATTTATCAAGGTATGGCGGACCTGATCCGACAGTGCGGATCAGGTCCGCCAGACCTCGCTGAATATGGAGAGCAATACGCTCTCCGTATTCAGCATTGCACCAGCAGCTCACAAGAGCTGCTGGTGCAACTCCGCCCCCTGCAGACTCGCGGCCAATCAGCCGCCAGCAGGGGGGTGTCAACCAACCCGATCGTACTCGATCGGGTTGAATTGCGGCAATGTCTGTCCGCCTGCTCTGAGGAGGCGGACAGGTTATGGAGCAGCGGTCTTTAGACCGCTGCTTCATAACTGGTGTTTCTAGCGAGTCTGAAGACTTGCCAGAAACACGGGCCATCAAGCTCCTTTCGGAGCTTGATAGATAGGCCCCATAGTCTGAGCTCACCAAGAGATATAATCTATGTCAAATGATTGCTCAAATCATTGCCGTATGTACCCTGGTGCCGTAACTGAGCCTCAAATAATGTCTCATATATAGGTACTCTCTGGTGATTTACTTTCTGGTGATGCCAGAGACCTATACATTTGGGTTACCAACAGTGATGCTTTGGTGTGGGGAGCCAGAACTCCTATCAGGAAACAAAAAGAGCTGTATTAGCTTTCCAGCATGAGATAAAATAATGCCTCTTGGTGGGAGCCGATTATTTTCACTCCAGACATACCAGAGACCTATACCTGTTAATTACAGATAATAGGGCATTAGTATAAGGAGTCACGGCTCTCTGGTGATACCAGAGACCTATACCTTTTAATTACCGTTAGTAATGCTAAGTGTAGAGAGTCAATACCAAGAAAGGCTGTATTTGCTTAGTGTAAGATAAACAATGCCTCTAAGTAGGAGCTAATTATTTTCTCTGGAAATACCAGGGACCTATACCTGTTAATTATCGATAATAAGGCATCATTTGACATAGATGATAACTCTTGGTGAGCACAGACAATATATTTACACTGAGGTTCTTTAACACATAGAATCTCCCACCTACCATTTAGGTATTACTCAGACCCTGGGCTTCCCATCTTGTTTCAACTTGATCACTTTACCTTACGTAGTAGGCAAATGCATTTTTTTTACAACCTAGTTACCCCCTTACCCTTTCTTTTATTAGGAATATAAATAAAAGTCAAGTTTTAATTTTTGCTTTTCATCCTTTGCTCAATACAAATTATTTACTTATTAAACGTTGTGAGTGCTATATTTGTACTCTTTTTTTTTTTTTTTAGTCTTTATAACTGGTTTGCTTTAAATTATCTATCAGTACAAGCACCATCCCCTTTCAGAAAATTACTATTGAGTAATGACATATATGGGAATGTTTATTTATTTATGAGTAGTGCCATTGGTAGTTCTGTTACATTATAACTTTGAAATGTGTCAGAAGTTCAGACTAAGAAGCCGATTTACCATCTGTCGGACGGACATGATACGCTGTAGCGATCATGTCGGCCCGACATCGCTGAATGCCGACAGCATACGCTGTCGGCATTTAACATTGCACAAGCAGCTCTGGTGAACTGCTTGTGCAATGCCACCCCTGCAGATTCGCAGCCAATCGGGCCAGTAAACATAGAAAATAATGTGATATAATTCTGCACATAGTGCAGATAATAATCGATTATGAAAATAGTTGCCAACGAATCTCATAATCGATTAGTTGGTTTGCAATAAGTTGGTCTGTGCTCTGCACCAGTTGCTTCACTACAATGAGCTCCTGCACATGGTGTTTTATGGTTCTGTCCATAGCCTAAAGGACGTCTACTTTTCACTCTTTTGGACAATATAAGTTTCTTTTTAAGTTTACAACTGCTCCTGTCTTATGTGCAACCCATAAATAATAGGAGTCATCATTTGGATTCTTTATATTAAATCTGGTAATTTGTGACTATGCTTTGCATGATATAGTGCCAAGCTTGTTATTTACCCTTAGCCCTAGATTGACGGTTATTTGAACTGATGTGCACTATTATTTGTTTGCACAATTATTAGTGGATTGCTTGCTATTGTTGATTATATGTACTATATAGAAAAATGTGTATGACTTTGACCTGTTATTGATATATAGTCCTTTACTTACTTTACTTTTTTTATATTTTTAATAAATTGTGATAATATGTACCAGATTTAACCTCTATAAGTATATATCTATTATTTTTAGAG
Source organism: Bombina bombina (assembly GCF_027579735.1). NCBI lineage: Eukaryota > Metazoa > Chordata > Amphibia > Anura > Bombinatoridae > Bombina > Bombina bombina. The sequence continues at coordinate 868,291,405 of NC_069500.1, forward strand.
CGGACTAGATATTATTTTCCTAATTTTTATAGCTGGCTATTTACCATTGCATATAGATATTCAAGATGTTTTTTATATTAGAATGAAGTCCAGGCTTACTTTATTAAGAGGCCCCTTGTCAAGGTGGAAAACACTTTGCATTGGTGAAGCGCTAACAAAGATAAATATCCAACTTTGGCAAAAACCCTACTTATGCATCTCAGGCACCTCAACACCATGTGAGCACCTCTTCTCTGCTGCAGGCAACATAACTTGTAAAAAGAGAGCCAGCCTCAGCCAGGAGCTTGTGGACATGTTGACATTTTTGCATTTCAATGCAAAGTTTCTAAAAGAGTGAATAACAGAATGTTATAAACACTGATATAGTTTACATTTTCTAGTTCTACCTCTTTTCAAACAGTTTGTGGTTTTGTTTTGCTTAATTTTGAAAAAAATGTGTACTGGACAAACAGTTGTGTTAATGTTAAGTTTTAGTCTGAAGTTTATACTTGTAACACTCAGTATGTGGATTTTATTTAAAATATATGAAACAATTATTGATTCTTTTTTTGTTCGATTAGTTGATTCATCGAAAAAATAATCGGTCAATTAATTGATTATGAAAATAATCGTTAGTTGCAGCCCTAAAGGGAAACATTTGTTTCTTACTGAAATTCCTATTTTTAATTTTCTGCACAGTCAAAAAGTCCAGTGAATAGATTATTTTTCTACAAGTCATCTTTGTAATATGGCCAAACAAGATAAAGAAAAAACACTAAACGCATATGTAGTCAGCAAGAAAATAAGTAATTGGAATAAGATGTCAGTATTGAGATGGGACTGCTTGTTTGACAGTATGCCATTTGGACATTGCTTTAGTCATGTGGTTCATTTCCAAATCTCTCAAAGGGTGGTACAAGTTAAACTTAAATGATGAAGCTAATGTGCAAAGAAATGTGTCTTGGCTATAACTGCCAGAGCAAAGCAGCTCACAAAAATAATGTCATAGAAGCAAATAAAACATTCTAGGGCGGAAAAAAGTCTATAGCTTATTAAATTAGTGCTTACAAATTATCTCAAGTGTTTAAACATAATTGCAGTAAAACATTCAAATCAAAGCCATGGTCTATAAAATATTAACACGCAATCTTAAAGGGATTCTAAACCCAAATTTTTTCTTTGACGATTCAGATAGAGAGGGAGAAATATCAAGCAGCGGATAATGCTTGCTCCGCCCGATGTTTCCGGCTCGCCGGAAACACAAGTTAAGAAGCAGCGGTCGTCAGAGATGGCAGACTGCAATCATTCTGATCACATACAAATGGGATGATTGACACCCTCTGCTAGCGACCAATTGACCGCGAATGTGCAGGGGGCGGCATTGCACAAGCATTTAGTGATGCAGGGTGGACATGATTTACTATAGCCAATCATGTCTGCCCGGGGTTTGATAAATCTACCACAGAGCATTCAATTTTAAGCAACTTTTTAATTTACTCCTATTATCATTTTTTCTTTTGTACTCTTGCTATCTTTATTTGAAAAAGCAGGAATAAGGAGCCGGCACATGTTTGGTTCAGCACCCTGGATAGTGCTTGCTGATTGGTGGGTACATTTTAGTCAATCAGCAAGCGCAACCCAGGTGCTGAACCAAAAATAGGCTGGCTCATATGCTTACATTCCGGCTTTTTCAAATAAAGATAGCAAAAGAACAAAGACAAATTTATAATAGCAGTAAATTAGTAAGTTGCTTAAAACTGCATGCTCTATCTGAATCGTGAAAGAAAAAAAAATTGGGTTTAGTGTCCCTTTAACCCCTACAAGAACATTTCATTTCCCCGGCCAGTGCTAACATAAAGCACTGTAGAAGTTACATTTCATGACGGTGTCGTACAGATGGGCACATTCATCTTCTTAGCCAAAACAAAGAGCTGAAGGGACCAGTCAGTAATTGAGAGGGGTGAGTTTTGCGGTTAGCGGATTAACTAGTGATGAGTTGTATAGGCCAGGGGTTAATTGTGGTGATTGGAGGGTTTGATGATGGCAAGGGTTAATTATGATGGTGAGACTTCAAAGGCAGTACACAATACAGCCGATAATAAATTGGCCCCTAGTGGTATTAGGGTGGGTATAAGGTGGCAGGGGTTAACTAAGGTAGAGGAATCCACTGAAGTTCATGGGATTTTTATTTATCAGAATTATCATAGCAAATTTATATCAATGATAGACAACAATTTTTTTGCCGGACAACCCAATATTGAGAATTAATTTTACTAAGAAGCATATAAATTAGAGAGGACTTTGTTTCTCATCTATTTTCTTATAAAACCATAGACCCTTAATTTTAATGTGTATCGTTAAAGGACCATTAAATACGGTAGATTTGTATAATTTACAAGTGCATAACAAAAAGACAATGCAATATCACTAATGGGCCCATTTATCAAAGCCCAGACAGCCAAGGTTCGCTTCCACGATCACTTCTGCTTGTGCAATGCTGCCCCCTGCTCACGCTAGCCCAATGGTCAGCAACAAGGGACTGTCTATCACCCCAGGTGAATGTGTCCGGCATGATTTTAATCCGCCAGCTGGCAGACAAGTTCGGAAGCAGAGGTCTGATGACTGCTACTTTTTAACTATCGGCTACATACGCAGCTTGATAAATGGAGCCCTTAGTCTGAATGTTAAATGAGCATTTTTTTTTTTTTAAAGGAACATAGTCATTTTTTGTTTTATTTAAAAGAGGGCTTTTTAAAATGTTTCACATTTTCTTTTTAATTATAATTTTTTTTATTACAACTTGTGCAAACAGATGGTACAGTAGACGCATTTAAACAAACAGAGATTATTAATCTGGAATATTACAAAACCCCAAAATGTTAAAGGGAATGTAAATTTTGATGCTAAAGTGCCCGGTTTTTAAAACTTTGATTAAAAACAGGGGCACTTTAATTCATCAAAATTTACATTTCACTCCTGTTGTGAGAAAAAACTTACCTTTTAATCTTCACAGCAGCTCCAGCTTGCTCCGGTCTCACAAGCCATTTCTGATGTCAGAAATGATTGATAGGTCATCCTCCAATCACAGCTTCCCCCCCGGGGGATTCAGTGTCTGATTCACTGCTGTGATTGGAGGAAGCCGATGCCTCATTTTAGACCCAGGAAGAGGCTTTGAAACGGGAGGAGGAAGCTGGAGCTGCTGTGAAGATTAAAAGGTACGTTTTTTTTCACAGCAGGAGTAAAATGAAAATTTTGATGAATTAAAGTGCCCCTGTTTTTAATCGAAGTTTTAAAAACCGGGCACTTTAGCATCAAAATTTACATTCACTTTAACTTCCCTTTTCCCTAATCCAATTACTACCAGAGAAGCCTGCATTGCTTATCATACTCGGAGCCAACCTAGTTGCTAAGGTGGTAGGCCTTTTACAAACAAATTTGCAATTATGATGGATATTATTTAAATGGTCATCATCTTTTAGGATATATAGATTCTTTTTCAGTATCCTACAGATATCTTTAAACGGTTTGGTGTATTTAGTAGTGAATACAACGGTATCATTGGAGAAATCCCTTTCCTTTTTCATGCTGTGTCTTATTTCTTACACTATTGAATGATTCATATAGAGCTCTTTCATTGTAACCCCTTTGTTTTAGTCTGTTAGTCAATTCCCTGGACTGTGTGTTAAAACTTTCATCTGGGTTAGTATTTCTTCTCATACGAATGTACTGTCCTCTTGGTATTGAACGTATAAGATGAGGGGGGTGACAAGATTGTGCGTGCAAGATAGTGTTACCAGCTGTAGGCTTACAATAGGTATCTGTGATTATTTCGCCTGTTTGTGCATTCCCTGTGAGAGTTAAATCCAGAAAGTATACTGTAAACTGTTGGAGATTACCGGTGAATCTCAAATTGAGATCATTGGTGTTAAGGAATTGTAAAAAGATAGAAATATCAAAAGGTGCTTCAACAATAAACACTAAATCATCACTATACCTCATGTATTTAACAATTTGATGAGCAAATGGGTAACATGTTGTATATAAATAATAATCCTCCCACCAGGCAACGAATAAGTTAGCGAACGAGGGGGCAAATTTTGCCCCCATCGCTGTGCCACAGACTTGTAAAAAATACTCATTGTTAAACATGAAAAAATTGTGTTTGAGTAGGAATTCTAGTATTTCACAAAAGAAAAGATTAAATTCAACTGAATACTTAGTAACTGTATCCAAAAAGTAGTGTATAGCTCTAATCCCCAGTGAGTGTGGAATACTAGAGTACAATGCCGTAGCATCAACCACAATCCATCTGTAATTTTCACTCTACCTAAGATTTTGTAAGGAATTCAAAAGATGAGTAGAATCCCTAAGATAACTATTAAGATTTTTGACTAATTGTTGAAGAACCGAGTCAACCCATTCCGACAATGGCTCAAATAGCGAGCCAATTCCGGAACATATCGGTCGACCGGGCGGGGGACGACGACGACGACACAACAAATCTTTATGTGTTTCGGGCACACAATGGACAATTGGGACTAGGGGGAAAGCAGGAATCATGGATTTAACTTGTGCATCGGTGAAAATACCTAAGGCTACACCGTGTTCAATGATTGTTTGGAGCTTACTTCTGAATTCCTGAGAAGGATTTCTACTAGGTTTCCTGTAGGTTTTATTGTCTGAAAGTTGTCTATTGGCTTAGTTAGAGCCTCATTCCATTCTGTTTGTAAAGCAGGATCCTCAAGATCAGAAGAGGGATATTCCTCTACTGATTTTGAGGATCCTGCTTTACAAATAGAATGGAATGAGGCTCTCACTAAGTGCTCGCTCACCTTAATGGACATTGTTAATAGGAGTAAAACTTCTAAAAGGGATAAACTAAAGGAACTAAAGACAGATGCCAAGTATGGAGACTTTAAAAGCAATCTCAAACTGAGAATACAGAAGTCCGATGAGGAACTGGCACAGAGAAAAGGCAATACATTTAATAGAGATTTGGAAGATTACACAAACAACAAACTATATAACTGGTCAAGATTCCAAATGAAACCTAGAAGAAGGTTTAATCAGAACATGGGAAGCAAAAAAGTTCAACAAGTGTCTAAAGAAGATACTAAGTTGAACACTCCAAAATCAATTCTAAAACATAAGCCTAAATGAAAGGTTGCTTTTTCCTCCACTGACACTTCCGATCAAGACTCTTACGTGTCAGATGGTAGTGCAGCTTCCCTACCCTCTACCCATTCTCTCTCCCCCTTCCTCACCTCCTTCCTCTATTTCTCTTTCCTCCTGCCCCCTCTTGTCGTTGCAGGTGTAAAGCGACAGTGATTCAGATGTGGAGGACCAACCAGTGGTACGCCCTAAGGATAAAGCTATACCTTTGATCCCTTTAGGAGACGCACTAGGAGGGCAGGCAGAAGAACCAAAAAAATCAGCAAGGAAACAGAAAAAAATCATGAAGGACTATCGGTCATAAATCTGTCCAGGGTCACTTTGACAGATGAAGAGGTTTCTCTCCCAAGCAAAGGATTGGGTTTTGCCCCAACAAATACTTTTTCTTTTAGAACTTTGATTGATGTTAACAAATTCATCAGAAAACTGACTCTTAAGAGATGTTTCAAAATACATGAAGGTCAAAATGATTAATCTAGTAATGTTATTATTGACAAAAGAGATGTAACTATTAATCCGAATGTTACTGATAATGAACCTCTGGACTTCAGGTTTGGTGACTTCATCACCCTTAATGAATTAAAATCTTGTGAAGACCAGTTTGGTCCATGTGACTTAGGGGTGTCTACCCCAAATCTGAAGTCCACAGATTTCCATCCTACTAATTTTAGGGGTCACTTTATTAATCTTTTCCAAAAACAAGTTCAGAAGGAATTGCAATATATAGAAGCTTCTGTCAGAGGTCAACACATACACTCTAATCTTACCCAAGCAGAAAAAAAAGCCCTACAAAGCCTACAGTCCAACAACAGTATTGTCATAAGGGCCTCAGACAAGGGGGGGTAACGTGGTCATCCTTAATAAAGACGACTACATCAAAAAAGCCAATAGACAACTTTCAGACAATAAAACATACAGGAAACTTTGTTAGAAATCCTACTCAGGAATTCAGAAGTAAGCTCCAAACAATCATTGAACAAGGTGTAGCCTTAGGTATTTTCACTGATGCACAACGTAAATATATGATTCTTGCTTTCCCCCTAGTCCCAATTTTCCATCATGTGCCCAAAACACATAAAGATTTGTTGTCACCCCCTGGTTGAATTTCCGGAATTGGCTCGCTATTTGAGCCATTGTCAGAATGGGTTGACTCGGTTCTTCAACCATTGGTCAAAAATCTTAATAGTTATCTTAGGGATTCTACTCATCTTTTGAATTCCTTACAAAATCTTAGGTAGAATGAAAATTACAGATGGATTGTGGTTGATGCTACGGCATTGTACTCCAGTATTCCACACTCACTGGGGATTAGAGCTATACACTACTTTTTGGATACAGTTACTAAGTATTCAGTTGAATTTAAAGGGACACTGTACCCAAAAATTTAATTTCGTGATTCAGATTGAGCATGATATTTCAAGCAAATTTCTAATTTACTCCTATTATCAAATTATCTTCATTCTCTTGGTATCTTTATTTAAAATGCAAGAATGTAAGTTCAGATGCCGGCCCATTTTTGGTGAACAACCTGGGTTGTCCTTGCTGATTGGTGGATAAATTCATCCACCAATAAAAAAGTGCTGTCCAGAGTACTGAAACCAAAAAAAAGCTTAGATGCCTTATTTTTAAAAAAGTTATAGCAAGAGAACGAGGAAAAATTGATAATAGGAGTAAATTAGAAAGTTGCTTAAAATTGCATGCTCTTTCTGAATTACAAATGAACAAATTTGGGTTCAGTGTCCCTTTAAGGTTTTCTTTTGTGAGATACTAGAATTCCTACTCAAACACAATTTTTTCATGTTTAACAATGAGTATTTTTTACAAGTCTGTGGCACAGCGATGGGGGCGAAATTTGCCCCCTCGTTCGCTAAGTTATTCGTTGCCTGGTGGGAGAATTATTATTTATATACAGCATGTTACCCATTTGCTCATCAAATCGTTAAATACATTAGGTATATTGATGATTTAGTGTTTATTGTTGAAGCACCTTTTGATATTTCAATCTTTTTACAATACCTAAACACCAATGATCTCAATTTAAGATTCACCGGTGATCTCCAACAGTTTACAGCATACTTTCTGGATTTAACTCTCACAGGGAATGCACAAACAGGCGAAATAATCACAGATACGTATTGTAAGCCTACAGCTGGTAACACTATCTTACACGCACAATCTTGTCACCCCCCCTCATCTTATACGTTCAATACCAAGAGGACAGTACATTCGTATGAGAAGAAATACTAACCCAGTTGAAAGTTTTTACACACAGTCCAGGGAATTGACTAACAGACTAAAACAAAGGGGTTACAATGAAAGAGTTCTATATGAATTATTCAATAGTGTAAGAAATAAGACACAGCAAGAAAAAAGGAAAGGGATTTCTCCAATGATACAGTTTAAAGATATCTGTAGGATACTGAAAAAGAATATATATATTCTTATATAATAGATGACTATTTGAATAATATCCATCATAATTGCAAATTTGTTTGTAAAAGGCCTCCCACCTTAGCAACTAGGTTGGCTCCGAGTATGATGAGCAATACATGCTTCTCTGGAAGTAATTGGATTAGGAAAAAGGGAACATACAAATGTGGCACAAGGACCTGCATGACCTGTGATGTCGTGAGTCAGAATGGAATGTTCATAAGCTCTGTGACTCAAGAAAGTTTTCACGTAGATTTCTATGCGAATTGCAGGACATCATTTGTTGTGTACCTTCTGGAATGTACCCTTTGCTCCCAACAGTATGTAGGCCAAACTAGGCATGGTGGTGGGAGTGTCATGGTCTGGACCTGCATGAGTGCTGCCGGCACTGGGGAGCTACATTTCATTGAGGGAACCATGAATGCCAACATGTACTGTGACATACTGAAGCAGAGCATGATCCCCTCACTTCGGAGACTGGGCCGCAGGGCAGTATTCCAACATGATAACGACCCCAAACACACCTCCAATACAACCACTGCCTTGCTAAAGAAGCTGAGGGTACAGGTAATGGACTGGCCAAGCATGTCTCAAGACCTAAACCCTATTGAGCATCTTTCAGGGAATCCTCAAATGGAAGGTGGGGGAGTGCAACATCCACCAGCTCTGTGATGTCATCATGGAGGAGTGGAAGAGGACTCCAGTGGCAACCTGTGAAGCTCTGATGAACTCCATGCCCAAGAGGGTTAAGGCAGTGCTGGAAAATAATGGTGGCCACACAAAATATTGACACTTTGGGCCCAATTTGGAGATTTCCACTTAGGGGTGTACTCACTTTTGTTGCCAAAGGTTTAGACATTAATGGCTGTGTGTTGAGTTATTTTGAGGAGACAGCAAATTTACACTGTTATACAGGCTGTACACTTACTACTTTACATTGTAGCAAAGTGTCATTTTTTTCAGTGTTGTCACATGAAAAGATATAATAAAATATTTACAAAAATGTGAGGGGTGTACTCACTTTTGTGGGATACTGTATATATATATATATATATATATATATATATATATATATACACATACATATATATACACACACACACACAGTCGTATGCAAAAGTTTAGGCACCCCTGACAATTTCCATGATTTTCATTTATAAATAATTGGGTGTTTGGATCAGCAATTTCATTTTGATCTATCAAATAACTGAAGGACACAGTAATATTTCAGAAGAGAAATGAGGTTCATTGGATTAACAGATACTGTGCAATATGCATCAAAACGAAATTAGACAGGTGCATAAATTTGGGAACCCCAACAGAAATATTGCATCAAAATTTAGTAGAGCCTCCTTTAGCAGAAATAACAGCCTCTAGACGCTTCCTATTGCCTGTAATGAGTGTCTGGATTCTGGATGAAGGTATTTTGGACCATTCCTCATTGCAAAACATTTTCCAGTTCAGTTAGGTTTGATGGTTGCCGAGCATGGACAGCCCGCTTCAGATCACCCCACAGATTTTCAATGATATTCAGGTCTGGGGACTGGGATGGCAATTCCAGAACATTGTACTTGTTCCTCTGCATAAATGCCAGATAGATTTTGAGCAGTGTTTTGAGTCGTTGTCTTGTTAAAATATCCAGCCTCTGCGTAACTTCAACTTTGTGACTGATTCCTCAACATTATTCTCAAGTATCTGCTGATATTGGCTGCAATCCATGCGACTCTCAACTTTAACAAGATTCCCAGTACCGGCACTGACCACACAGTCTTACAGCATGATGGAACATCCACCAAATTTTACTGTGGGTAGCAAGTGTTTGTCTTGGAATGCTGTGTTCTTTTGTCGCCATGTATAACGCCCCTTGTTATGACCAAATAACTCAATCTTTGTTTCATCAGTCCAAAGCACCTTCTTCCAAAATGAAGCTGGCTTGTCCAAATGTGCGTTGGCATACCTCAAGCGACTCTGTTTGTGGCGTGTGTGCTTCTTCCGCATCACTCTCCTATACGCTGAATTGTTGAACAATGCACAGTGACACCATCTGCAGCAAGATGATGTTTGTCTTGGAACGCTGTGTTCTTTTTCTGCCATGTATAACACCCCTTGTTTTGGCCAAATAACTCAATCTTTGTTTCATCAGTCCAAAGCACCTTTTTCCAAAATGAAGCTGGCTTGTCCAAATGTGCGTTTGCATACCTCAAGCGACTCTGTTTGTGGCGTGTGGGCTTCTTCCTCATCACTCTCCTATACGCTGAATTGTTGAACAATGCACAGTGACACCATCTGCAGCAAGATGATGTTGTAGGTCTTTGGAGGTGGAATGTGGGCTGTTTTTGACCGTTCTCACCATCCTTTGCCTTTACAATATTTTACTTCTGGCCTTAACAAGAACTGTGCCTGTGGTCTTTCATTTCCTCACTATGTTCCTCACAGTGGACACTGACAGCTTAAATCTCTGCTATAGCTTTTTGTAGCCTTCCCCTAAACCATAATGTTGAACAATCTTTGTTTTCAAGTCATTTGAGAGTTGTTTTAAGGCCCCCATGTTGCCACTCTTCAGAGTACAGTCAGAGAGAACAACAACTTGCAATTGGCCGCCTTAAATACCTTTTCTCATGATTGGATGCACCTGTCTATGAAGTTCAAGGCTTAATGGGCTCACCAAACCAATTGTGTATTCCAATTAATCAGTGCTAGGTAGTTACAGGTATTCAAATCAACAAAATAACAAGGGTGCCCAAATGTATGTCTAATTTCGTTTTGATGCCTATTGCACATTTTCTGTTAATTCAATAAACCTCATTTCACTACTGAAATATTACTTTGTCCTTCAGTTATTTGATAGATCAAAATGAAATTGCTGATCCAAACACCCAATTATTTATAAATGAAAATCATGGAAATTGCCAGGGGTGCCTAAATGTTTGCATATGACTGTATATATATATATATATATATATATATATATATATATATATATACACATACATACACATACACACACATATATTAAAAACTAAAAAAAAACTAAGTGAAGAAGAAAGTTATTTCAACTATATTTATTAAGAATAAAAAAAAAAACATATTTACTTTTTTTAAAGGGATATGTTGTATGTCAAGGTGTTTGAGTGGGAAGGGCTAAAAAGTTGTAACTTTAGAATCTATAGAAAGAAGTATGAATGGAAGATAATACACACATGCTCAAACAAAGTATGGGAATTCAGCACTCTTAATTTTTAACGTAGAAAATTATTATATTGAATAAGAAAAAAGGTTCATTCAACGGGTAGCAAAATGACTATAAGCATAAAGTGCTAGATTCAAAGTGGCACAGTAATGATAGCGCAGGATGCGATAAGCAATATCGCTAAACTGCTCTAACATTAGAGCAACTTGATATTACAAGTCCACGGTAATCCCATTTACCAGAAAAGGGTTAGCGAAGCTGACCTAGCTGAGCACAGGGATATTCAAAGTCTAAGGCGTCGGGCCTCCCCTCTGATTAAATTTACAAGACAGCGCCCCCCCCATAATAGATGGTACTTTATTTTTGTGCTTTAAAGGAATTTGTAATATTTATTTATAGATTTAATCTGGGGAATTTACATTAGTTTTAGTGTTTACACACAGTTATTAAAAGCTCCTCAGTCAAAAGACTGCTTTACTCAAGTTTCAATTTTCAACTTTTTGCTTTTCTGTTAAATAAAAGTTACTGATCCAGACAACAAATGCAACGTAGTCTCTGAGCGATTTTGACCTCATTGCTTTTCTTCCATCTACATTCTGCCCTTTGCCTTATACCACCACAAATTGGCAAGTGTCATTAATATTTCTTAAAAACCATTCTATGTATTGTCAAAGTTAGCTGCTACTTGTGGTTTCCATAGTTTGAAGTATCAATTCTCCTGCGCCTCTCCTTATCTACTTTCGCACTCCCTTATACATTTAATGGATATCGTGACCAAGCTAAATGGCACTCATATTACAAGCTTGTGCAAAATTGCACTACAATATTTAGCACGAGACTTGAAGTAAAGTGAAAGGGTTAAAAAAAAAATGTATGCTTACCTGATAAATTTCTTTCTTTCTTTCCGGTTTTGGAGAGTCCACAACGTCATTCCAATTACTAGTGGGAATATCACTCCTGGCAAGCAGGAGGAGGCAAAGTTGTTAAGTGTCACTCCCCTACCCATAATCCCCAGTCATTCGACCAAAGGGAAATGGAAAAAGGAATAACACAAAGGTGTAGAGGTGCCTGAGGTTTAGTCAGAAAAAACTGTCTTAATTAAGGGTGGGGTCGTGGACTCTCCATATCCGGAAAGAAATACATTTATCAGGTAAGCATAAACTTTGTTTTCTTTCCTAAGATATGGAGAGTCCACGACGTCATTCTAATTACTAGTGGGAACCAATATCCAAGCTAGAGGACACGTGAATGAAAAGGGAGGGAGAACAAGACAGGCAGACCTAAACAGAAGGCACCACTGCTTGATGAACCTTTCTCCCAAAAGAAGCCTCAGCAAAAGCAAAAGTATCAAATTTGGAAAACATATGCAGAGAGGACCAAGTTTCCGCCTTGCAAATCTGTTCCACAGAAGCTTCATTTTTGAAAGCCCAAAAAGAGGAGACAGCCATAGTAGAATGAGCTGTAATTCTCTCAGGAGGCTGCTGACCAGCAGTCTCATAAGCAAAACGAATCATACTTCTCAACCAGAGGGAAAGAGAAGTAGCAATAGCCTTCTGACCCTTACACTTTCCAGATTAACAAACAAACAGGGCAGAGGACTGGCAAAAATCTTTAGTAGCCCGTAGGTAGCATTTTAGAGTGATTTCCTTATGTGAAGAAGGATTAGGACAGAGAGAAGGAACAACAATTTCATATTAGGACAGAGAGAAGGAACAACAAATTAATATTTCTATCCGAAACCATCTTAGGGAGAAACCCCAATTTAGTACGCAGGACGGCCTTATCCGCATGAAAGATAAGGTAAGGCGAATCACACTGCAGTTTAGAAACTCTCCTAGCAGAAGAAATAGCAACAAGAAACAAAACCTTCCAAGATAATAACTTAATGTCTATGGAATGCATTGGCTCAAAGGAAGACTGTTGCAAAACTTTAAGAACAAGGTTCAGGCTCCAAGGAGTAGCAACAGGCTTAAACACAGGTCTGATTCTGACCAAGGCCTGACAAAAAGATTGAACATCTGGCACATCCGCCAGACGTTTATGTAAAATAATAGAAAGTGCAGAAATCTGACCTTTCAGAGAACTGACTGATAACCCTTTCTCCAGACCTTCCTGGATAAAAAACAAAATTCTAGGAATCCTGATCCTACTCCAAGAGTAGCCCTTTGATTCACACCAATAACGAGTGACAGGCTTGCGAGCCTGGAGCATTGTCTCAATGACCGACTCAGAAAAACCACGCTTAGCCAGAACTAAGCATTCAATCTCCAAGCAGTCAGCTTCGGAGAAACGAGATTTGGATGGAGGAATGGATCCTGAATTAGAAGGTCCTTCCTCAGAGGCAACCTCCAAGGTGGCAGAGATGACATCTTCACTAGGTCTGCATACCAGATCCTGCAAGACCATACAGGAGCTACTATTAGAATTACCGAAGCTCTCTCCTGTTTGATACAAGCAATGACCCGTGGAAGGAGCACAAACAGAGGAAACAGATATACTAGACCGAAATCCCAAGGAACAGCCAGAGCATCTATCAGAGCGGTCTGCGGATCTCTTGACCTTGAACCATACCTTGGAAGCTTGGCTTTCTGCCGAGACGCCATCAGATCCAACTCCAGCAACCCCCCCCCCCACACGAAGGTTAACCTGGAGAACATCTCTGGGTGTTCATCCACTCCCCGGGATGAAATGTCTGTCTGTGTCAGGGTTCCTTTAAGTCTCCTGTGGAATCAACAGAAATAGTTCAAATAAGCTTGTATAAGATGTAACTGTAGGTTTGTGCACCTTTAAGTAATTCCTAATTTGTATGTAGCTAGCAATAAACACCCAAGAATCATTGCTTTGCATCAGAGTGAATAAAATGAGCTTTAATATACTTAATGGAGAGTTAAACACTATGTCACAGAGTGGTTTAAACAACTCCCCATTAAGCTTAATGAGGAATATATTCTCAACTACCTTTAACTATAAAAAGTTTGAGGATGTCTTTAAGAAGACAGATTTGTTTATAAGTAATGTAAGACAAATTGTTACTGTAACAGGACAATTTAGGCCAAGCCAGGCTCAACTCCAAGATGTTTATGGGGAGAGCAGACTCTTCCCGAGTCCATAGTCCCTGCGCCTTTAACGAGTACCAGACTGCTCCCCAGCCTAACAGGCTGGCATCCGTGGTCACGATCACCCAGGAAGTTTTCCGGAAGCATGTGCCCTGAGACAGATGCTCCTGAGAAAGCCACCATGGGAGAGAGTCCCTTGTCGACTGATCTAGAGCTATCCTCTGAGAAAGATCCGAATGGTCTCAGTTCCATTGTCTGAGCATGCATAACTGCAGAGTTCTCAAATGGAATTCGGCAAAGGGAATGATGTCCATGGAAGCGACCATCAGATCAATTACCTACATACATTGAGCTACTGATGGCCGAACTGTATAGACTGAAGAGAGAGGCAAGAGGAAAGAATTTTAAATTTTCTGACCTCTGTCAGAAAAATTTTCATAGATAGGGAATCTATTATGGATCCTAAGAAAACCATCCTTGTAGCTGGAACAAGGGAACTCTTCTCCAGATTCACTTTCCATCCATGGGAACGTAGAAAAGACAACAAGATCTCTGTATGAGAGTTTGCTTGTTGAAAATATGGCGCCTGAACCGATATGTCATCAAGGTAGGGCGCCACTGCAATTCCCCGAGACCTGATCAATGCCAAAAGAGCCCCCAGAATCTTTGAAAAAATTCTGGGAGCTGTGGCAAGGCCAAACGGAAGAGTCACAAACTGAAAGTGTTTGTCTAGAAATGCGAATCTCTGGAACTTGTGATGATCTCCGTGGATGGGAACATGAAGATACGCATCCTTCAGGTCTATGTTCGTCATGAACTGACCCTCCTGGACCAATGGAAGAATGGTTTCCATTTTGAAGGAAGGTACCCTGAGAAATTTGTTGAGACACTTTAGGTCTAAAATGAGTCGAAAAGTTCCCACTTTTTTGGGAACCACAAACAGATTTGAATAGAATCCTAAACCCTGTTCCCTTACTCGAACTGGAACAATCACTCCCAAGGAGGAACGGTCCTGAACGCAGTTCAAGAATGCCTCTCTTTTTACCTGGTCTGCAGATAATCTTGAGCGATGGAATCTGCCCCTGGGAGGGAAAGTTTTGAATTCTATTTTGTAACCCTGAGATACTATGTCCACAGCCCAAAGATCTGGGACATCTCGTATCAATGCTTGACAAAACAGGAAAAGTCTGCCCCCCACTTGATCCGATCCTGGACCGAGGGCTGACCCTTCATGCTGACTTAGAATCAGCTGAGGGTTTCTTTGAATGCTTCCCCATGTTCCAAGACTGATTGGGCTTCCATGAGGACTTGGGCTGCTCCTGCTTGGAGGAGAGAGAAAGACTTTTGACCTTTGAATTTACGAAAGGAACGAAAATTACTTTGACACCCTTTAGGTCTGTTCTTCTTATCTTGTGGTAGAAAAGACCCTTTTCCACCCGTAATATCAGAAAATATTTCTGCCAGACAAGGTCCAAACAAGGTTTTACCCTTGTAAGGAAGTGCGAGAAGCTTGGGCTTGGAGGTAACATCAGCTGACCAAGATTTTAGCCACAAAGCCCTGCGGGTTAAGACAGTGAAGTCCGACATCTTGGCTCCCAGTCTAGTATTTTGCATGTTAGCATCAGAAATAAAGGAATTGGCTAGTTTGAGAGCCTTGATCCTATCTTGGATCTCCTCTAACGGAGTCTCTACTAAAATTGATTCAGACAAGGCATCACACCAATAAGATGCAGCACTTGCTACTGTGGCAATACAGACTGCAGGTTGCCATTGAAGACCCTGATAAACATACATCTTTTTCAAATAAGCCTCCAGCTTCTTGTCCATGGGATCCTTAAAGCAGCAGCTATCATCTATAGGGATCATCGTTCTCTTAGCCAGAGTAGAAATAGCCCCTTCTACTTTAGGCACCGTGCGCCATGAATCTTTAATGAAGTCAGCAACAGGAAACATCTTTTTAAAAACGGAAGACGGGGAGAAAGGTATCCCTGGCTTCTCCCATTCCTGTGAAATAATCTCTAGCACACGGTCTGGAACAGGAAACACTTCCACAGAGGAAGGAAAATCATAGTATTTGTTAAGTATACTAGATTTTTAGGGTTGACAATGACAGAAGAGTCAGAGTCATCCAAAGTAGCCAATACCTCCTTTAACAGTACAGAAAGGTGTTAAAGGGACAGTCTACCATGGAATTGTTATTGTTTTAAAAGATAGATAATCCCTTTATTACCCATTCCCCAGTTTTGCATAACCAACACAGTTATATTAATACACTTTTTACCTCTGTGATTACCTTGTATCTAGGAACCTTCTTCCAGCCCCCTGATCACATGACTGTGACTGTTTATTATCTATTGTATTAAATTTAGCATTGTTTGTGCTAAATCTTAAATAACTTTCTGCGCCTGAACACAGTGTTATCTATATGGCCCACGTGTACTTTCTGTCTCTTTGTGTTGAAAAGAGATTTAAAAAGCCTGTGATAAGAGGCAGCCCTCAAAGGCTTAGAAATTAGCATATGAGCCTACCTATGTTTAGTTTAAACTAAGAACACCAAGAGAAAAAAGCAAATTTGATGATAAAAGTAAATTGGAAAGTTGATTAAAATTAAAAGTCCTATCTGAATGATAATTTAATTTATACTAGACTGTCCCTTTAAAGTTTAAATCTGAAGTTTACTTCTTCAGTATCAGATGAAGGAATTATACTGTCCGAATCTGAGATTTCACCCTCAGAGGCTATGGAGGTATCCTCCTCATCAGACTTATGAGGGAGGACAACCTGCGAAGGAGCAGTTGGAACAGACATCTTGCACATCATGCAACATGGGAAAAGCAGATAATGCAAAATCTGAAGGCATATAAACTCTTCCAGGAGGCTGAGAGGAACTGCAGAGCACTATATGTGATGCCATTGAGGCTTGGGACATTTGAGGAGAAAGCTGTGGCATTGCCTGAACAGCATCACCTGGAGAGACATTGGGTTCAGAGAGCAACAATTTACCTTTACATTGAAGCGTTCTAGCTAAGTAAACAGCACAAAACTGCATAGGCAAACCAATTTGTGCATCTAGGCATAATAAGCATTTGTCAAAAGCAAGTGATTCTTGATCCATATCCATATTGTTAAAAAGAAATTTAAAGCTACTGTCATTTTAAGAGTTTCTTTTTGCCCATAACGCAACAAAAACAGAATTTATGCTTACCTGATAAATTTCTCTCTCTTGTGATGTATCGAGTCCACAGATTCATCCATACTTATGGGATATTCTCCTTCCCAACAGGAAGTGGCAGAGAGAGCACCCACAGCAGAGCTGTCCATATAACTGCTCCCTTAGCTCCACCCCCCAGTCATTCAACCGAAGGCTAGGAAGAAAAAGGAGAAACTATAGGGTGCAGTGGTGACTGAAGTTTTTAAAATAAAAATATACTACCTGTCTTAAATAGACAGGGCGGGCCGTGGACTGGATACATCACAAGAGAAAGAAATTTATCAGGTAAGCATAAATTCTGTTTTCTCTTGTAAGAAACAAAATTTCCAAGATAGAAGCTTAATATCTATGGAATGCATAGGTTCAAACGGAACCCCTTGAAGAACATTAAGAACCAAATTTAGGCTCCATGGTGGAGCAACAGGTTTAAATACAGGCTTGATCCTGACCAAGGCCTGACTAAACGCTTGAACGTCTGTGACATCTGCCAGACGTTTGTGTAAAAGAATAAACAAAATTCTAGGAATCCTAATCTTACTCCATGAGTAACCCTTGGATTCACACCAACAAAGATATCTGCGCCAAATCTTATGATAGATTTTCCTGGTGACAGGCTTTCTAGCCTGAATCAGGGTATCAATGACCGACTCAGAGAAACCACGCTTTGATAGAATCAGGCGTTCAATCTCCAAGCAGTCAGACGCAGAGAAGTTAGATTTGGATGCTTGAATGGACCTTGGATTAGAAGGTCCTGCCTCATTGGCAGAGTCCACGGTGGAACAGATGACATGTCCACCAGGTCTGCATACCAAGTCCTGCGTGGCCACGCAGGCGCTATCAGAATCACCAAAGCTCTCTCCTGCTTGATTCTGGCAACCAGACGTGGGAGGAGAGGAAACGGTGGAAATACATAAGCCAGATTGAAAGAACAGGGCACTGCTAGAGCATTTATCAGTACTGCCTGGGGATCCCGGGACCTGGACCCGTAACAAGGAAGTTTGGCGTTCTGTTGGGACGCCATCAGATCCAATTCTGGTGTGCCCCATAGCTGAGTCAGCTGGGCAAATACCTCCAGATGGAGCTCCCACTCCCCTGGATGAAAAGTCTGACGACTTAGGAAATCCGCCTCCCAGTTCTCTACCCCTGGGATATGGATTGCTGAGAGATGGCAAGAGTGATCCTCCGCCCATCGGATTATTTTGGTTACCTCCATCATCGATAGAGAACTCCGTGTTCCTCCTTGATGATTGATATAGGCTACAGTCGTGATGTTGTCTGACTGAAATCTGATGAATTTGGCCGCAGCTAGCTGAGGCCATGCCTGAAGCGCATTGAATATCGCTCTTAGTTCTAGAATGTTTATCGGGAGGAGAGATTCCTCCCAAGACCATAAGCCCTGTGCTTTCAGGGATTTCCAGACTGCACTCCAGCCTAGCAGGCTGGCATCTGTCGTTACTATGAGCCACTCTGGCCTGCGGAAACACATTCCCTGAGACAGGTGGTCCTGAGACAACCACCAGAGAAGAGAATCTCTGGTCTCTTGGTCCAGATGCAGTTGAGGAGATAAATCTGCATTATCCCCATTCCACTGTTTGAGCATGCATAGTTGCAGTGGTCTGAGGTGTAGGCGGGCATAAGGAACTATGTCCATTGCCGCTACCATGAGTCCGATATACACTGGCCGAGGAATGGAATGAAGAGCTCGGAAAGTGATTAAAAGTTTTGATTTTCTGACCTCCGTCAGAAATATTTTCATTTCTACTGAGTCTATCAGAGTCCCTAGAAAGGAAACTCTTGTGAGAGGGACGAGAGAACTCTTTTTTTATGTTCACCTTCCATCCGTGAGATCTCAGAAAAGCCAACACGATGTCCGTGTGAGACTTGGCTAGCTGGAAAGTTGACGCCTGAATTAAGATGTCGTCTAGATAAGGCGCCACTGCTATACCCCGCGGTCTTAGAACCGCCAAAAGGGACCCTAGCACCTTTGTGAAAATTCTGGGAGCCGTGGCCAACCCGAAAGGAAGGGCCACAAACTGGTAATGCCTGTCCAGAAAGGCGAATCTAAGGAATTGATGATGATCTCTGTGAATATGGATGTGTAGATACGCAATCCTTTAAATCCACGGTAGTCATATATTGACCCTCCTGGATCAGAGGAAGAATAGTCCGAATAGTCTCCATCTTGAAAGATGGTACTCTGAGGAATTTGTTTAGAATTTTGAGATCCAAGATCGGTCTGAAAGTTCCGTCTTTTTTGGGAACCACAAACAGGTTGGAGTAAAAAACTATCCCTTGTTCCACTCTTGGAACTGGGCGGAACACTCCCATGGTATGTAGGTCTTCTACACAGCGTAAGAACGCCTCTCTCTTTGTCTGGTTTGCAGACAATTGAGAAATGTGAAATCTCCCCCTTGGGGGGGGAGTCTTTGAAGTCCAGAAGATATCCTTGGGACACAATTTCTAAAGCCCAGGAATCGTGAACACCTCTTGCCCAAGCCTGAGCGAAGAGAGAGAGTCTGCCCCCTACTAGATCCGGTCCCGGATCGGGGGCTACCCCTTCATGCTGTCTTAGAGGCAGCAGCAGGCTTCTTGGCCTGTTTACCTTTGTTCCAAGCCTGGTTAGGTCTCCAGACTGACTTGGATTGGCCAGAATTCCCCTCTTGCTTTGCTGCAGGGGAAGCTGAAGCGGGACCTTTGAAGTTCCGAAAGGAACGAAAATTATTTTGTTTGGTCCTCATCTTATTTGTTTTACTTGAGAAAATAAAAACTAACATTTTTGTCACCACACTCCCTTTGCCCTTCCTAGCAGTTAAGCAGGCAGAGAGAATGACTGGGGGGTGGAGCTAAGGGAGGAGCTATATGGACAGCTCTGCTGTGGGTGCTCTCTCTGCCACTTCCTGTAGGGAAGGAGAATATCCCATAAGTATGGATGAATCCGTGGACTCGATACATCTTACAAGAGAAATAAAACCTAACCTGTCTTACACTAACACCTAACCTTACACTACAATTAAATCAATTACATTTATTAAATACAATTAACTAAATTACAAAAAAAAAACAAACACAAAATTACACAAAATAAAAAACAAATGATCAAATATTTAAACTAATTACACCTAATCTAATAGCCCTATCAAAATAAAAAGCCCCCCCAAAATAAAAAAAAACCCTAGCCTACAATAAACTACCAATGGTTCTTAAAATGGCCTTTTGCCGGGCATTGCCCCAAAGAAATCAGCTCTTTTTACCTGTAAAAAAAATAACAAACAACCCCCAACAGTAAAACCCACCACCCACACAACCAAACCCCCCAAATAAAATCCTAACTAAAAAAACCTAAGCTCCCCATTGCCCTGAAAAGGGCATTTGGATGGGCATTGCCCTTAAAAGGGCATTTAGCTCTTTTTCCTTGTCCAAAACCCTAAGCTAAAAATAAAACCCACCCAATAAACCCTTAAAAAACCTAACACTAACCCCCAAAGATCCAACGAAACGGCAGAAGTCTTCATCCAAGCTGCAAGAAGTCCTCAATGAAGCCGGGAGAAGTCTTCATCCAAGCGGCAAGAAGTGGTCCTCCAGACGGGCAGAAGTCTTCACCCAGACGGCATCTTCTATCTTCATCCATCTGGCGCATAGCGGCTCCATCTTCAAGACATCCGGGCGCGAAGCATCCTCTTCGGACGACGGCGACTTAAGAATGAAGGTTCCTTTAAGTGACGTCATCCAAGATGGCTTCCCTTGAATTCCGATTGGCTGATAGAATTTTATCAGCCAATCGGAATTAAAGGTGAAAAAATCCTATTGGCTTATAAACTTAGCTAGGGTTAGAGCAGTGATTCATAACTATCCCAGGACAGACTGTTTCGTAGTCGCATTCTATTGGCTGTTCCAATCAGCTGATGAGCAGCAACAACTATGAAACAGTCTGTCCTGGGATAGTTATGAATCACTGCTCTAACCCTAGCTAAGTTTATAAGCTGTGTGAATAGCAATACTTTGGCGTTAAGGGAATCTGCTGAAAAGCAGATTTGAAGTAAAAAGCTGTGTCATTGTGAACCTAGTTTACATATCTTACCTAGAATCCTTTGCTGCATTGGAAACAATGTATTCCAGAGGTTTTCTGTGGGAAAAACAAGCCTTCTGGCATGTCTAGATTTGTTAATGAACTACACAATGAGTTATTTTCTCTATTATATAAACATACACACACAGTATATGTATATACAATATGGGCTAGATAAGTTAAGTGGAGCGCTAAATTATTGCATGCCTGCAATTGTGCAAATGTGCCCGTTTGCTGGGTGTGCAATTATTTACCAACCATTACAAGTAGCTTGCGGTAGCAATTAGCGCTTTGAAAATTAACCAGAGATTAGATCTCTGGTTAATTTTCTAAAAGTGCCCCAAATGCCTTCAAAATAGAGGGCATTATAATTTTTTATTAAAAAAAGTAGCATTTGAAGCGCACTCTCATGAGTGCAATGCTTCCTAGCAATGTGAACTTGAGCTTGCGTTCCAATTGCTATTTACTTGTAATACCAGCACACATTGTGCGCTGGTATTACAAAGTGTAGCGCTAATTTAGCGCTCCACTTGTAATCTAGGCCTTTATATCTATATAAATATATATCTGTATATATTCATATACAGTGGGGCAAAAAAGTATTTAGTCAGCCACCAATTGTGCAAGTTCTCCCACTTAAGAAGATGAGAGAGGCCTGTCATTTTCATCATAGGTTTACCTCAACTATGAGAGACAAAATGTGGAAACAAATCCAGACAATCACATTGTCTGATTTGGAAAGAATTTATTTGCATATTATGGTGGAAAATAAGTATTTGGTCACCTACAAACAAGCAAGATTTCAGGCTCTCACAGAACTGTATCTTCTTCTTTAAGAGGCTCCTCTGTCCTCCACTCATTACCTGTATTAATGGCACCTGTTTGAACTTGTTATCAGTATAAAAGACACCTGTCCACAACCTCAAACAGTCACACTCCAAACTCCATTATGGTGAAGACCAAAGAGCTGTCAAAGGACACCAGAAACAAAATTGTAGACCTGCACCAGGCTGGGAAGACTGAATCTGCAATAGGCAAGCAGCTTGGTGTGAAGAAATCAACTGTGGGAACAATAATTAGAAAATGGAAGACATACAAGACCACTGATAATCTCCCTCGATCTGGGGCTCCACGCAAGATCTCACCCCGTGGGGTCAAAATGATCTCAAGAACGGTGAGCAAACATCCCAGAACCACACGGGGGGACCTAGTGAATGACCTGCAGAGAGCTGGGACCAACGTAACAAAGGCTACCATCAGTAACACACTACGCCAACTCAGATCCTGCAGTGCCAGACGTGTCCCCCTGCTTAAGCCAGTACATGTCCGGGCCCATCTGAAGTATGCTAGAGAGCATTTGGATGATCCAGAAGCGGATTGGGAGAATGTCATATGGTCAGATGAAGCCAAAGTAGAACTGTTTGCTAGAAACACAACTCGTCGTGTTTGGAGGAGAGAGAATGCTGAGTTGCAACCAAAGAACACCATACCTACTGCGAAGCATGGGGGTGGCAACATCATGCTTTGGGGCTGTTTCTCTGCAAAGGGAACAGGACGACTGATCCGTGTACATGAAAGAATAAATGGGGCCATGTATCGTGAGATTTTGAGTGCAAACCTCCTTCCATCAGCAAGGGCATTGAAGATGAAACGTGGCTGGGTCTTTCAGCATGACAATGATCCCACACACACCACCCGGGCAACGAAGGAGTGGCCTCGTAAGAAGCATTTCAAGGTCCTGGAGTGGCCTAGCCAGTCTCCAGATCTCAACCCCATAGAAAACCTTTGGAGGGAGTTGAAAGTCCGTGTTGCCCAGCGACAGCCCCAAAACATCACTGCTCTAGAGGAGATCTGCATGCAGGAATGGGCCAACATACCAGCAACAGTGTGTGACAACCTTGTGAAGACCTACAGAAAACGTTTGACCTCTGTCATTGACAACAAAGGATATATAACAAAGTATGAAGAGATGAACTTTTGATATTGACCAAATACTTATTTTCCACCATAATTTGAAAATAAATTCTTTCCAAATCAGACAATGTGATTGTCTGTATTTGTTTCCACATTTTGTCTCTAATAGTTGATTTATACATATGATGAAAAATACAGGCCTCTCTCTTCTTAAGTGGGAGAACTTGCACAATTGGAAACTGACTAAATATTTTTTTGCCCCACTGTAGATATATAGGTACAAATAATATATTTTTTTAAAATACACATACATATATTTAAAAATGAAAAAAACATTTTCTTCTAAGTTAAGAACATTATTTGAAGTATTGCTAACACACCTTTGGCTTTAGCACAGTTGGTCTAGCGCACCTTCGGGTTTGAGCATGAGCCATAAAAAGAAAAAGCTTTTTTTTTTAGCACCCATAGAAGTCTTTAGGATAAGGGAGTTAGCACAGTCGCGATATCCAACCACCAGATGTCCGCTGCTCCTTAACTCGTCCGGCACCTCTGAGGCGGTGGACAGCAATCCGCCTGATCGCATACTATCGGGTTGTTTGACACCCTCTGCTACCGGCCGATTGGCAGCAAATGTGCAGGGGGCGGCATTGCATAAGCATTTCTAGTAAAATGCTTGTGCAATGATAAATGTCGACAGCGTATGCTGTCGGAATTTATCGATGTGCGGCGGACATGATCCGCTACAGTGGATTATGTCTGCTCATACTTTGTTAAATCGGCCCCCTAAGCTTAATCAATAGTGCAATAATAAATGTTCTAGCACAACAGTGTGATAATAAATGTTCTAACACATTAGAGCGGTTTACAATTGCTCCTTTATGTTCCTTCAAGTTTTAGTGGTGGTCACCAAATTCAGCTAATCTGAGACTTCATCAACTGAGTTATAGTCGCTAAGGAAAGCTATATGTCTGACCTCTGGCACAGAACATCATCACTTAATCTATTGTTTTTAAATATGCCATAAAAAAGCAGCACGGCCTTGTCATGGCAGTATCGTATGCTGATTGAAATGCCTTCAGAAACTGAGGTGAAATACGTTGTTGACACGTCTGGCAAAAATAATGGGCACAATAATCACAATATCAGAGCCATTATTTAAACCGCAGTATTGATCATAACTGTCCATAGAACATAAAATGTGTGTAATTGAGACGTCCATTTTTATTCCAGGTAGGAAACCCTTTATTCAAACTGCTTGGGACCAGAAAAGGTTTGGATTTTGGAATATTTGTGTATTTGCGTCTGTAAAATGGGACTAAACAATAATTTCTTAGGTCATTTAGGCAGTAACCTAAAGGTAATTTTATATCATCTTTATTACTTTTGTATATATATTACCCTCATAAAGATAGTAAAGTACTGTAATTAGAATGGTAACAGTTGTTTTAAATATGTATATATTGAATCATTAGCATTTTAGAACACAAAAAAAAATCAAACAGAGGAGTTTAAAGGATCACCAAACACAATAGAACAACATAATAAACTAATTTTCTAATTTTTTTTCTAACAAATGTCAAAGCTAGTTACATTTTCCTTCCTAATGCATCATGTGACAGAAATCAGCCAATCACAAAGTGCGTACACCCTGTGAATCTTGCAGATGCTCAGTAGGAGCGGGTGTCTCAGAAAGTGTGAAAATAAAAAGATTGTGCACATTTAGATAATAGAAGTGAATTGGAAAGTTGTTTAGAACGTTGTGCTCTATCTGAATCATAAAAGTTTAATTGTGACTTGACTGTCCCTTTAAGACTTAACTATGGGGGGAAATGGTAGAATTTCATTAAAAAAAAAAAATGAATAAAAAAAGTTTTGATTTTGGAATAATTCTTGATTTTGGAATTCCGGATTTAGGGATTTGTACTTGTCTGTATTATTATTTTGTATATAAAACAGAGGTTTTAGGAAGTGCTGTTTTATTAAATAAAGTCCTCAGACGTAAAAGTACTAAGAGGGATAACTACATTTACTGTCTCTTTAAAAAAATAAACATGGTATTTTTGTAACCATCTTTATAGAAATAGTGTTATGTTTATGGTATATAGTGATTATAGAGATTAAGCAGTTGAACTTTATTATATTTATATATGTACTTAAAGGGACATGATACCCAAATGTTGAAACACTTGAAAGTGATGCAGCATAGCTGTAAAAAGCTGACTAGAAAATACCACCTGAACATCTCTATGTAAAAAAGAAAGATATTTTATCTCAAAATGTCCTAAGTATTCACACCCCAGTGTAAAGGAATTTAAGCAGCAAATCAGTATGCCTGTCGGGGGACCTGCAAGGGAGCGTGCCTCATGCACACTCATATTATTTCCCTATTCAGTTTAAGGAATTTTACTATGGAATCTCATGAGATCACAGTTCATGACCTCAGCACTGCTGATGCTGATTGGCTGCTGTTCATTTCTTCCTTTTTTTTTTTTATCTCCAGCGGGACAGCAGCTGAAGTATAACTGTACACAGAGCACTTACACTGCTGAGCTGAAGAAATTTTGAGGTAAAATATCTTCACTTTTTTCCTAATGATGTTTAGGTGATATTATTCAAACACACCAAAAGCAAATGTTTATTGCAATAGTGAAATGTAGTCTCATAGAACAATATTGAAGAAAATTGTTTTTATATGATTATCAGTCATCTTTATTGAGAGAGAACTGAAGTACCAATCTTTATAGAAAATTTGAAACGTGATTTCCGAGTTAGAATAATAATACAGTTTCCTCTTTAATTCACTTTTATAATGTTAACAGGAAGCAGCACCAGATGTCAATCATATTCTGCTACAAGGCAAGAGATGACATTGGTCTAGATTCATAAAAATTTGTTTGTTACTTTTAAATTAATATCTTGCTGCAACATCAACGCTCAAAAGTGCACGATATTGAAAAAGATTTGTACTCGTCAGATCAGTCAGTGGTGTAAAATCAGCTCCATTGAAATCAATGGCACTGCTTCTTTCTGACAATTGTTAAAGGGACAGTAAACTCCAAAAAAAAATTTGTTTAAAAAGATAGATAATCCCTTTATCACCCATTCCCCAGTTTTGCAAAACCAGCACTGTTATATTAATATACTTTTTGCCTCTGTGATTACCTTGTATCTAAGCCATTGCAGACTGCCTCCTTATCTCAGTTCTTTTCACAGACTTGCATTTCAGGCAATTAGTGCTGATTTAAATAACTCTGCGGGCATGAGCACAATGTTCTTTATAGGAAACACATGAACTAACGTCCTCTAGCTGTGAAAAACTGTCAAATGCATTTAGAAAAGAGGCGGCCTTCAAGGGCTTCGAAATTAGCATATGAGTCTACCTAGATTTAGCTTTTAACTAAGAATACCAAGAGTACAAAGCAAATTTGATGATAAAAGTAAATTGGAAAGTTGTTTAAAATTGGATGCCGGATATAACTTTGCATAGAGGAACTAGCCAAGGCTGCCCACTCTCTCCCCTTCTTTTTAATATTGCTATTGAACCTTTAGCTATATTTGTTAGACAACATCTAGAAGGAATTAAAATAGGTAATAAGGAATTAAAAATTGCACTCTATGCGGAAGATATTCTTATATATATGTCTAATACTCTTATTAATATACCCAGATTTCTCTCAATAGTACAACAGTGTGGATCTTTTGCGGGTTATAAAATAAATATAACAAAGTCTGAATTTCTTTGGATTAACCAGACAGGGGATTTGTGTACAAACATACCTTTTTCTGTAGTCCATGATTCTTTCAAATACTTAGGTATAGCTATATCTTTTAATCCGGATAGATGGTACTCTCTTAATATAATCCCAATTCTAAATAAAGTTAAAGACACCCTCAAAAACTGGCATAATTTACCCCTCTCCTTGTCTGGACGTATAGCAGCCTATAAGATGATTCTCCTTCCTAAAATACTCTATATTCTTCAGAATATCCCTTTTCTCTTAAAGAGCAAGGAGTTAAAGCTGTTTAACTCTCAACTGAGCTCTTTTTTATGGCAAAATAGGAGGCCTAGAATCTCGCTTGTGAAACTCTCTCTCCCAGTAAGATATGGAGGCCTCGCCTTTCCGGATCTCAGGGCTTATAATTATGCTTTTTTAGCTTGTGTGGTGACTGACTGGTTGTTCCTAAGAGACTATGTTACAGATAACGATCTTGAAAATAACATATCGAATCCTTTTTCCCTCGTTGCCCTCATTCATTCTGATACTCCTTCTATTCCATCTGAAATAAAAAAACTGAGATCCTTATACAATCCAATTTTAGCATGGAAAAAGATCTGCAATATATTAGTCATAGAATATCACGTATCCAGGTACATCCCATTTTTTGGGAATCCTCAATTTCAACCGGGTCTTCTCTCCACTCTCTTCGCAAAATGGAAGGCGGAGGGTTTCTCCAAGGTATATCAAATATTAGACATGGGGAAAAGCTGTATCAAGTCATTTGACACTCTTAGAACAGAATTCAATCTCCAACATAGATTTTTTTTTGCTTATCTCCGTGCTAGACATTATGAGTTGAAACTCATAAACGATTACGGCTGAAATTGGTCCCTAGGGACCATTGAGAACTGGCTTGTCCTTGTTAAAAATGGACACACGTCAATCACTCCTTGCTATATGGCTCTGACCTCCGATAGAGGTACAATTAACCTTGATAGAATTTGCCTTAAGTTGTCTGCATTGTTGAATCAAGAACTGGATTCCAAATTACCTCATCTCTCAATTCAAGAAGCTAGTTGAGTAACTCTCTCCGCTACTTGGAGGGAGTCTCACTTGAAATTGCTCTACATGTCTTATTTCACTCCAGAAAAGGGATTTAAATGTGGAAATATAAATTTTAGTGCCTGCCCTAAATGTTCCCTCCCACAGGCGAATCTTCTGCACATGATATGGATCTGCCCAAAAATCAGAAACTTGTGGCTCAAAGTTCAATTTTGGCTTCGTAAAAAAAAAAAGGAAAATGTGGACAGTCCCTAGTATTCTGGAAATTAAAAAGTGTTTAAAAAAACAATGTATTCTTGAAAAACTTGACATTACTATGGATAATGAGGAAGGTATTACTAGGTTCTTCCTTAAATGGTCATTATTTATAAAAGCACTCCCGTCTGCTGAAATTGAATATCTAATATATCATTTCTGAAACTCTGACCTGGTTCTATTAGGATTATGGTAAATAGTTCTTCTCCCCCCTCCCTCCCTATCTGAATCATGAAAGTTTAATTTGGACTTTACTGTCCCTTTAACTACCCACAGCATAGGACCATTTTTACACTGTCAAAGATACTGGCATTACAAAAATGTTTTTAAAACATTATTAAATAAACAATTAAAAACAACATCCTATATAAAACACCCCACCATAACGTATGCATAAAAAACTAGAAAAAAAAGTTAAAGAAAATTAAAGGGATGTGAAACAGCATGAGATTGTAATACAAAAGGTTTTATTACATATAGTTAAAAAAAACTTTGTAATACATGTTCATTATTTATTTTGTCCCCTTTCCCTGTAATTTAACTGTGAAGGTTGTTTTCTAAATTACAAAACGTTTCTATAAAATAATTGGCACCGGGAGGCGGCGCTAGCTGGCAACTGAAACAGCAGCATATGAGAGGAGCTCCGAATAAAAAAGTGTATTAAACTAATAAAAAGCAGCTTTCTGAGGCCACTAAGTGCCACCTGGCAGCATCCTCAACAAAGGGGTAATAAATAAAATCAAATTTGAAGTTTTAGAAAAAACGCAACTTGAACTGGAATTTGAGAACCGGAGCAAATTCAGGAAAGGCCGCGGCTGCGGCCTACTCCGGACTGAAAGGCCACCCCAAAGAAGACAAAAATCTCTGAGATTGTAAAGGCAGCTCAAACTAGGTAGGGCAACTACACTGAGAGATCAAGTTAAGAAGAAAAGAAGCTAAAATAAGCCTTTTTAGATCCGGAGCAAAACGGAGACCCTCACAACCAGCAAGCCCAGTAGCCTCACTGAATAAAAGTGGTGGAAGCAAGGCCAAAGATATCCAAGCTGGGATAGTGTATAGAAGTATAAGAAGTCCAGGAGCAAAAGAGGCATCCAGAAATATTAAGAGTCCCTGCAGAGGGGTAAGTGGCGGGAAAAAAACGCCATTTTATTTACACATCTTATGTCAACAGAAGCTTTATACCTGCAATAGTCTTACTTAGGACTACATCGAGCTGCAGGGATTTAAAAGTATATAATCTACAATTCAAAGGAGGGGACAAAGAAACACCTCTAACCATAATTCTAAATAGCAGAATACCATTTACTTGATAAACCATGATCAACCTGAATCTGAGTATACAACACCCCCTTTCCTTTTCCTGCCGTTCTGAGGACAGGCAGGTCATATCCCCATTCCTTTTCCCGTAATCGCCCTGTGAGGGTAAAAGCCCCGGGGGGTAGTGTGTAGCTGAAGACAGTGAGATTTGCGGCAAGTAAATAACATCTCAAATAGTGGTATGCCAAAAGGCCTAACTTAAGGCAACTGAAACTTAAAATCCAATAACTTATAAAAGCCGGGGCATCTGAGATATTGAAGATGATATTGGGGCTGTGAAAGGAGAACTCTATTCCCTGAACTGCTAGATGTGAAAGTGTGGAGTCAGGACACGCATAGAGTAAATATCTAAGATCATAGAACATGACAATGGTAGCACCCTGACTTTCTATCAAGAATCAAACAATAGAAACTAAGATCCAAGGACTTACACACAAGAGCAATGTCCTACACTAGTAACTAATGACCACACAATGAGGACATAGTGGACCATATGACCTGAATAGATGTACTCTAAATAACCTTCAAACAAAATCATTTAACAGCATCTGCACACATTTGATACGGTTGTGCCTTACTGAACTTAGATCAGATAGCTTCTCTATACTCCTTCTATAGCCACTCCTACAAAGGAATCAAAGGAAATATAAACATCATGAAAAGCAGAAATCACTCAGTTAAGGATTATCTCACAAAAGCACAAGCGAAACCGAAAATGCCAGATAAAAACACATCTCCCACTAAAGAAAATACCAGTCAAGACCAAATAGAAACAGATGAGAACAATTCCATAAATATCTCCAATAAGGAACTGCTCATACAAATAAAAGAGATATTCCAAGAAGAATTCAAATCGGCTCTATCAGAGCTGAAGAAAGACATTCGAGAAATCGGACATAGAACATTGGACATAGAAGACAAATTGGATGAACTTTCGGGAGAAGTGCCACAAATACAAACTACACTCCTAGACCATGCTATATACATAAGAAAACTGGAGGATCAGGTAGAAGATCTAGAAAACAGATCAAGGAGATTGAACTTAAGAATCAGAAATCTACCTGAAAGTTTCAAGAATTTGCCAGATGATGTGACTAAACTATTTCATTGGCTAGCCCCGGAGATAGAAATACCGATGCTTCTCATGGATAGAGCTCATAGAGCTCTCACTAAACCCACTCAATCAACAACTTGAGATATCATTGTGAAGATGCATTACTACCATATCAAAGAGGAGTTGCTGAAAGCAGCAAGAACAGCAAGAAACCTCAAATATGAAGGCCATGAGATCCAGATTTACACAGATCTTTCACCTACAACTTTGAGGAGGAGGGAAATGAAACCGGTAGTGCAGATCCTCATTAAAGAGAACATCAAATATAGGTGGAACTTCCCCTTCAAACTTATGTTTACATATCAGAATGGTACCCATGAATGCTCATCTAACGAGGAGGGATTGCTTCACCTAAAGAACTTACAAGTAATCTCAGAAGCGTCGGAAGTAAACCCCTCTCCAAAACCACAAAGAAAACCCCCACAAAAAGAATGGGCACAAAGGGGAAAGCATGGCAGGGTAAACAAGACCAAGATGGGAACCAGTTACGAAACTGAACTTAGAGCACCAAGCAGGGGTAATACTCCTCCTCCATGAATTTAGACAGCATAAAAGCATATGCAGTGCTTTTGAGACAATATAAAAAGAAATTGTGGGAGTCTATTTCCCATTTGAACAATCTTATACACAGACTAATTGGTCCAGTATCCTTTAAGTTATGAAGGTTTTACATTTAGAATGTTTAGTTCTCCCTCTAGGAGGTTATATCTTAGCAAAATTCCCCCCTCTTTCCCTTACCCTCTCCCTCCAAACTTTCCTGCCCCTTCACATCCCCATCCCCTTTTCCCTTAACAGGTCAAAATTTTAAAAATACTTTTCTAAGTTCACTATGTCCTTAAAAGTTACAGATGATTACTGTGACACATACTGTTTTCTTTGTTGTTGTATTGTTTATGTTAAGGTTAACAAATATGTTGGGTATCCAACAAAATGTTCTTATAATTGCACAGATTGTACATTATTCAAATACTGAGTACTACAAAACTGGTAAGATTATCCATGATAAAGAAGTCATTCTACAAATAAAGGTTTGCTATAGCTTAAATTACTCTAGCTGGGCACACAAGGTAAGATGTTTGCTACTACCTACATTCCCCGGATTTAATAGAAAGCCAAGCAGCCCTGCAACACTATATGGGAATTAAAGTAATATCACACAATGTCAGAGGCCTGAACTCTGACGTTAAACGTAAGAAAGCTATAGTTGAGTATAAGCCTCTTAAGGCCCAAATTGTTATGTTACAGGAGACTCATTTCACCACCCAGTTTACGCCCAAATATTGGGATAAATTATTCCCCATACAATATCATGCAATTAACAAAAGGAAAAAATGTGGAGTCTCTCTCTTACTACACACATCTTTGAACTTTAAAGAGTTAGAGGTGGTTAGGGACAAAGAAGGGAGGTTTCTTATTGTGAGAGGGGTTATCCAAAACACACCAATAGTCTTGGTTAATGTATATGCTCCAAATACCAACCAGGCCACTTTCATCTCAAAACTTAATAAGCTTCTCATACAATGGAGAAAATATAAAACTATAATAGGGGGAGATTTCAATTTGACACTTGATAATACATTAGATAGATCTACGGATGAAAATGAGACACGCTCAGGATCTAGAACCTCCCAGAAAATTTTAAACGACTTTCTCCTAGACCAAAATCTTATAGATAGGTGGAGATCCCTTAATAAGAAGGTAAGAGACTACACATATTATTCAACAGCTCATAAGACACTCATAAGACATATTATTCAACAGCTCATAAGACACTCATAAGACTCACAGTATAGAACCATTAGCGATTAAAATTAGGGACAATCAAGATATTACAGAGATTCAAATGGGTTCACATGACTACAAAATTATACTAACACTTACTAAGCAGCTTCTGTCCCTACCACCCCTTTACTCCACCATTCAAAAATTTGGGAAATTGTCAGGATACAAGATCAATGAGTATAAGTGTGAAGCGATAGGAGCGTAGATCCCTCCCCAGACGAAAAAAATTATTGGAGATCAATTTCTCTTTTAAGTGGCCTAAAGATAAGCTAAAATATTTGGGAATTTACTTGACAGCTAGAACACATAAATTATATGAGGAAAATTATACTACAATGTTTAAAAATATTAGAAAATTACTGGATAAATGGTCCAAATTTAAAATATCCCTATTTGGAAGAATTGTCACGACGAAGATGACAGTTTTACCCAAAATTCTATATCTTTTCAGATCTTTACCAATAACAGTACCGATTCGAGAATTGCTTACAGTTCAGAAAGACATTTTACAATTTCTATGGCAGGGAAAGAGGGCACGAATAAATAAGCAGGTTATGTCCAGAAATAGGAAGGAGGGGGGTGTAGGGATACTGAACATGATATCATATTATTATGCTGCACGTATGGCTCAAACACTGCATTGGAGTAAGTCTGTGGGAGATAAACTATGGGTCCAGCTGGAGTCTGATCTCATTGGGGTTAATCGGATAGATAATATCTTTTGGACTACCAAGAAGGAGAGGCCACACAGAAAAGACAAATTTATAGCCATAGAACACACTATAAGATTATGGGATAAACTCACACATAAATTCCCCTTACTTAACCAAAAATCTACACTAACTCCTCTAATCATGTTGGGATCGCCAATGGAAATATCCATTGGTGCAAAATGGTTAAACAAAGGTCTCTACAGAATAGCAGATGTATTAAGGCAAAACAAACCCATTTCCTATGAACATTACATAAACTTAGATTATATAGTAGGACCTCAATGGTTCCATTATGCACAGCTGATTTCAAGAATTAAAGAGGTGTTAGGGGGCGGGTTTGAGGGTCCAGACACAGCTTTTGAGAGGATTTGGCTATCAAAGCAGAATTTTAAAATCACAATATCCAAGCTTTACTCGATATTTAATACTGCTAGAAAAACAGACAAACCTGCTTTTATTATAAAGTGGGAAAACAAATTAATTAAGAGCTGGCCAGTAGACCAGTGGGAAACAAACCTACATAGAGGTATGGCATTCACAGTGAATGCATCCCTAAAAGAAAATTATATGAAAGTGGCTTTCAAATGGTATCTACACCCAACAAGGTTTCATAGCACACCAGATACAGATACAAATTATTGCTATAGAGGATGTGGGGAGTTAAACACTTATCTCTATATGTGGTGGAGCTGTCCTAGAGTTAGTAATATTTGGGAGGATGCCGCAAAATTCATCAGTATACTTTTATCTAAGGATATTAACCTAAAACCAGAACATGCTTTACTACACTTCCCAAATGAAGAAATTCTTAACCACCATCGTAAGTTAACAAATGATTTATACTATCACTAGACTGGGTATTGCCAAACACTGGAAGTCGGAGCCCCCTTCTTTTACACATATACTAAGCAAATTAGAATATCATTATCATAGAACGGCACTCTCAGCAAAAATATTAGACAAAGAAGACCAATTCCTCGTTGAGTGGGAACCTTTTATTATGTTTTATGAGAAAACTAGAAGATGTCAGGGTGAGGGAAGGGGTCTGTCAGATATAGGGAATGTGTTATGATTTATATTTGCAGAGTAGGATGAAATTAGCAATTTGAATGACTAATTTGTAATGAAAAGACTTGACGTACAAAACTTTACAAAATAATTATACATATGCTGTACAGCTGTGCATTGATATGTTATGTTGCATTTATTTTATTTATGTTTGTATTTGTATGTTTCTTTTACTCTTTTTCTGGAAAATAATAAAAATTATTGCAGTAAAAAAATAATTGGCACCGCCATGTTTGAACTTAAGTTGCTTCTTATTGGTTTCCTCTGCTGAAGGTAATTAGGGACAGATATAAAGCAAGCAATGGAAGAGACTGTCCAAACAAGGCTGTATGGAACATGGGATAATCAAAACAAAATAGTGATAAACAGAAACTAGATCAGACATGGAGGTGCCCATTGCTTTATAGAAACTGAACCTTTATACTTAGATTTTCAATATTTAAACAACTAACATAATTGTAAAAAATATATTTACATATTATTCTAAAGTCTTTGTGCTCAATACATCATTATTAGAGACTAGGTGATAAGCCTGTCCAGAGGGCAGTGTATGTTTAAAAAACTACAAACCCCAAAGCTAATGTTACAAAAAATAAAAAATGTAAACTTACAGAAAAAAATAATAAACAAAGCTATCCAAAAGAAAAAATTTAAACCTAAACTAATACCCCTATAAAAATAAAAAATCCCCCCAAAATAAAAACACCCCCTAATCTATCATTAAACTGCCAATAGCCCTTAAAAAGGACTTTGTAGCCCTTAAAATGGACATTGCCCTAAAGAAATCAGCTCTTTTACATGTAAAAATTACAAAGTATCCCTAAAAGTAAAGTCTAAAAAAAACGAAGCTACCTATTGCCCCTAAAGCGGCATTTGTATGGCCAATGCCCTTAATAGGGCATTCAGCTCTTTTATTGCCCTTAAAAGGGCAATCAGCTCTTTCACAGCCCAAAAACCCTAATCTAAAAAAAAAGACACCCCAAAAAATAAAAAAAAGCCTAAAACTATGCCCCAAATAGGTTCTGAAGTCCGGCAGTGAAGTTCTCCTTCCAGGCCGCCACTCCGGAGCCGCACATCGGGAAAGACCGCTCCGCGTTGCCTTCGCTCCAGATGAAGACAGAAGATGATGGATCCGCCTGGAAGAAGACCTTCTCCACCGGACTTCAGGAACGGTGAGTACCTATTTGGACGTTAGACTTAGGCTTTTTTTTTAAGATTAGAGATTTAATGGGCTTGTAAAAGAGCTGAATGCCCTTTTAAGGGCAATGCCCATACAAATGCCCCTTTTTTATTTTGGGGGGTTTGGTGTTGGGGGGGACATAGTATTTTTTTAAATGTAAAAGAGCTGTTTAACTTAGGGCAATGCCATACAAAAGGCCCTTTTAAGGGCTATTGGTAGTTTAGTTTAAATTAGGGGGTGTTTTTATTTTTGGGGGGCTTTTTATTTTTATAGGGATTAGGTTTAATTTTTTTTATTTTTGATAATTTTGTTTATTTTTTTCTGTAATTTTATACTTTATTTTTTGTAATTTTAGACTTTTTTTGTAATTTAATGTTAGGTTTTATTTTTAAATTAATGTTAGGATTTTTTTTTATTTTTTTTTTCCAAGCTGATTTTTTTTTTATTAAGGTTTGAAAAACAGTTACAAAGCAGATGAAAATTTGCCATACTAAAACAGAATTAAAAACAATATAAAATGAAGAGTGCAAATATATATATGGGTACATTATTCACACCATACAAGTAAAAATAGTATATATATTTACATATTGTCATGACTTCATAATAGTCAAGAATAGGCAGATCTAATGAAAACCTCCTTTTTTTTCCTCGTATAAATATAAAGGGACTGAAAGGGAGAAGTTAAAGACTGACTTGTTAATGTCTAGCCCCAGATGTGGTCATCCAAACTACATACAGGTATACCCCACTTTACAGCGCTTCACTTTACAGCGATTCGCTAATACAGCGCTTTGTGGAGCTGAAGTTCAACCTCCAAGGATTTTGAAACAGTGCTGTAATCATTGTGAGATTGCGAGAAAAGTGACTGGCACCATTTTGTTATGCTAAGTTCACTCTGTTTACAGCATTACAGTGCAATCTGTGTCTCAGTGTTATAGTCTGGCAAATTTTACTATAGTCATTGTCACTATTTTACAGGTACAGTATTTATTGAATACTAATTGAATACTGTGCTGTGCTAGTGTTACACTAAACATAGCATTATTGTACCCCTAATATATGTTAGTTCAAACAAGTTTTCAAGTCTTTAAACACACTGGCAAGTGAAAAGAAAGCTAAAACTGCCTTGTTTCACTTTAAGGCGGTTTTCACTTTACAGCGGGGCTCCGGTCCCTAACCCGCTGTATGAGCGGGGTATACCTGTATGCCATATGAGTAGCTAAAATGCTTAAGTTATATATGCTTCTGTTTCTAGCCCAGTGAGCTCTGTTGGTGGTAAACGTATTATACCTTCACAGCATAGGGGTCTGTAAATCTTACTACCGATTACCATGTATGCATATCCCTAGAGGGGGAAATCTGTTACCAGCATTATAGACTGACGCATAGCACATTAAACATAGCACAAAACATGAATTAGACCAGAGGGCCTGAATGAATTAAGTTGAGACATAGAACAAACAGTCAATTTACAGAGAGCGCTTTTCAGGGCAAGAAACATTTAGTACTTTGGGAGTTGTATCCCTAATTTACATACTAATTAGGAGACCTTACAATATATCATACTGGAAATTTTCTGTCTCTCTAATTAT
The DNA here is from genome assembly GCF_027579735.1 of Bombina bombina. Classification (NCBI taxonomy): domain Eukaryota; kingdom Metazoa; phylum Chordata; class Amphibia; order Anura; family Bombinatoridae; genus Bombina; species Bombina bombina. Next base: position 868,328,228 of record NC_069500.1, read on the forward strand.
CAGGAACTCCTGAATGAACGATGTACAAATAACAGATCTTACTAGAGTGATCATAATACCTACAACCTCGCAAGACCTATGTATATACTGTGATAATCATCTCCATTTGTATAGTAGAGACTATGCAAAGAGTGAAATATAACAACCAAACGTATAACATATTTACACATTAGAAATCTACTGCAGTATTAGGTCATCAGATCGTGAAAACCAAGTTAATAAGCGTTAATTTCTATAGTCCGGTCTGCTTTTAATATTAGATTATGTCCGGGGATCGCAGACAGCCAATTATGTCAGCTTTTGGGGCTTACCCGATCCCTCTTCTTCTGGAAAATGTCCCAGGTCTATTAAGTATCTTGAGGATGAGGATCTCCCATATAGGCCAAGTGTCGATCTTTAACTCAAAATAGCGGCGTGACTGCAAATCAGACGAGCGGCTCCCTGCACCATGCAGCCTTCCATATAATTCGAGGTGACCATCGGCTGATTTATTCATGGCAAGGAGAGCTAATGCGCGTGTCGGTATAACCGCCATACTAACATGGATCTCCTGGATAAGCTCGTCAGCATCTGGAACTCCCTCCTGGTTCCTTGGGTGTGCAGAACTCCCGGACACTAGGCCCTGCAGATTCAACTCCCTAATTCTGCTCACGGTACTGTGCATATAGGCCGAGGTCATCTCTGCACTGACAGCCGTGTCTTCCCTGCAACGCTCCTCCGGTGTGCTCCCCTGTTCGGAGCAGACTGCACTCAGCTGCTGTTGTTCTGAAGCTCCAGAAAAGCAATGCCTCAGTAACTGAATCAGTTCCGAAAAGTGTTCCTCTAGTGTGTTACAAATATTTTCTCCCCATGTCGTTGCTGCGGACTCCATCGCGATCTCCGCACAACCCATCTGGATGTAGCGTAGGAAATACCACTATTTTACAAGTCAGTCTCTTATATGTAGTTGTTTATTCTTTTGGAAAACTCCCAAATTTGAAAAGTCAGTACAGCTCTACGGCTGTTTTAGCCTGATGTATCAGGAAACTGGGGGGGGTAAACAGAGTGCCAGGCCGTGAATAGGCCACCGCTGCACACTTTATCTATTCCGGTCTGCCTGGCTGGAGTTCGAGATATAAAGTGCAAAATTTCAATCTTCGTATATTAGCTTACATATAGCACTTGATGCAAACTTGAATGTCCGTTCTCATGAGCGATAAGCAGCAGGTTTATAAACACAATATCACAGCCGTTTCTGTAAAGCAGCCATCTTGGTCGGTGTCAGGACCCGCCCCCAGGATTTTTTATTTTAATTGTAACTTAGTTTATGTAATTGGGATTAGTTTAGGGGGTGTTAGGTTAGGGGGCTTAGTAATTAAAATAGTTATTTGCATTGTGGGGGGTTGGCGGTTTAGGAGTTAGTAGGTTAATTAGCTTTATTGCTATTTGGGGGTTTGACGTTTAGGGGTTAATAGGTTAATTAGGTAGTTGGCTTTGTAGGGTTTGGCAGTTTAGGGGTTAATGTTGTATATTTTATTTAGTTGGCGTTATGGGGGTTTGGCGTTTTAAGGGTTAGGTTTTTTTTAATACTTTGTGCGGGCGGTTAAGGATTTTTTGTTTATACTTTGTGCGGGCGGTAAGGTGTTTTTTTTTCTAAATACTTTGTGCGGCGGTTATTTTTTTCTTGTTAAAACTTCGCGTGGGTGTTTTTTTTTTTTTAATACTTTGTGCGGGCGGTTAGTTTTATTTTTTTTTCATACTTCGTGCGGGCGGTTAGTTTTATTTTTCTTAATGCTACTTTGTTTGCCTAAGCTGCATCCAGGTGGATTCTTTTGGCTGAGCGCGCAGCCAACATTCTTTTGGCTGCCTCGTGCAGCCAACCTTCCTTTTGAGGATGCATGCACAACTGGCGACATCGACGGACACGTTACAAATCGGATTATAGCATAGATGGGCGAATGTTTCTAAAAATTTGAAATTTAAAAATGAATTTTGATACATTCGTTTGTTGAAATCGAATTTTTAATGTTTAGATAACATTCTATTTATGAATTTTCGTTTTTCGAATTTTTCAATAACATTCAAAAATATTAGAATATTAGAATGTTTAGCTATATATTTTATTACATTCATTTTCGAACTGTAATATTCAAATTTGATTTCAATTTCAAAATAATATTTCTAGTGTACAACTGTGTTTTATAAATGTAATATTCAAATTTGAATGGTCATAATAAATCGAATATACACATGATTTTCGAATTCAAAATCTAAAGTAATATATGAAAACTGTAAATAACATTCGATTATAGAATTTTAAGAATATTCGTTCTTATCAACATTTGATTATGTAAATCGAATTTCTACAATAACATTCGTGCTAACATTCAAGTTTTAATATAAACACATTCGCCCATCGCTAATCATTATGTCTACCATGTATTTACTGTTTAGCATCCCTATAAAATTAAATAATAAAAAAAAAAATTACATCCTTATCAGTCAGTTTAAGATTGTGAAACACAACTCTAAGGCAAAATACTTAAGTTGCTGTTCATGTAAAAAAAAATCCTGACTACACCTCAAGACTGAAGTGAAATCATTTACTGTGAATCCAGTCTTTCTATTGCAGCAAGAGATTCTGGGTAAGGATTTCAAGGTCATTTATATTTAGTTTTCATTTATTTATGGGAATTAAATAATTTTAATTGCAACAGCTTCTCTTGCTTGTAAAGAATGGCACTGCAAATTATCCTATTAACTAGCTGATGATTTAAGCTTTTATCCTCCTAGATATATTAGTGTTTAGCCAATAATACCCTGTAATTGTTTACATTTATTTTCAGTGTATTAAAGGGATAGTAAACTCCTTTTTCTTTCATGATTTAGATAGAGCTGCAATGTTTAGCAACTTTCTAATTTACTCCTATTATCAATTTTCTTTGTTTTCTTTCTATCTTTATTTGAAAAGCAGAAATGTAAATCTTAGCAGCCAGCCCATTTTAGGTTCAGCACCCTGGATAGCGCTTGGTTATTGGTGGTTACATTTACCCACCAAAAAGCAAGTGCTACTCAGGTGCTGAACTAAAAATGGGCCGGCTCCTAAGCTTTATATTCCTGATTTTCAACTAAAGATAGCAAGAGAACAAAAAAAATGATAATAGGATTAAATTAGAACGTTGCTTAAAATTGCATGTTCTATATGAATCATGAAACAAATCTGTGTTTAGTATCCCTTTAACACAGCTTCTATATTTTTCCTCATTTAAAGGGACATTGAAGTGCAAGCAGTCCCTTTAATTCCTTAGAGCATGTCATATTTTTAACTTTTCACACTTAAACTGCCAGTGATTGCTTAGGGATTATGCAATTACCATTGCTGTTTGTCTCAATTACTTTTTTTTTTTTGCAAGGGTTAAACAGATAGGGCCAGATGAGTGCAAACGTTTGCAATAATTTGCACGCAGGTTAAATTGTGCTGGTAATACGAATTGAAAGTAAACGCAATCACTTGAGCGAAATTCAAGTTAATGCTCTGTGGATAACCACGTCCTACCTACATTTAGTCACCAAACAGCAGGTGCTACCCAGGTGATGAACCAAAAATGGTCTGGCTCCTTTTCTAACATTCCCGCTTTTTCAAATAAAGATAGCAAGAGAACAAAGAAAGCTTTATGATAGGAGTAAATTAGAAAGTTGCTTAAAATTGCATGCTCTAATCTAAATCAAGGAATAAAAAATTGGGTTTTATGTCACTTTAAAGGGAGAGGAAACCCAATTTTTTTAAACTTCTATATATATCAAAGCTATTCGTAATTGGTACCCGTTTAATGTTTTCTTTACTTTTCTTGCAATTTTAATATGAAAAATAATACTCTGCCAAACCCATTTTATCCTCATACTCTCGTGCTAACCTGATGTGTGCAAAAATCCGAACTTAGAATATCACGAACACGTAATATTCCCCCATAGAAGCCAATGATGCAAAAAAGTGGAAAAAAACCCCAAAACTCTACTCACGCATAAACCCAATCACATATAAGTGTGCTAACCCGACATGAAAATGAATAATTCACATACCAATGTTCTTCACATAAAATATGTTTTATTTATTCATAAATACATATGTCTTCATATATCTGATGGTATTTTGGTACAATATATATATATCTATACCTATATATATATATATATATATATATATATATATATATATATATATATATATATATATATATATATAGACATGTATATGTATGTATCCCTATGTTAAAGTCTTCTGCCTGCCTTTTTTTGTCTAACACCAAAGACTTCATATCTTTGTGCCCTTATAACTTTTTTGTGCAATATTTTTTTATAAATTTGTAATTAGATGGTGTTATTATGAGTGTAACTGTACTTTTAAAGGGACATTAAACCCACATTTTTTCTTTTGGGATTTAGAAAGAGTATGCAATTTTAAACAACTTTCTAATTTACTTCTATTATCTAATTTTTTTAATTCTCTTGACATACTTTGCTGAAAAGCATATCTAGATAGGCTCAGTAGCTGCTGATTGGTTGCTGCACATAGATGCTTCATGTGATTGGCTCCCCCATGTGCATTGCTATTTCTTCAATAAAGGATATCTAAAGAATGAAGCAAATTAGATAATAGAAGTAAATTGGAATGTTGTTTAAAATTGTATTCTCTACTTCAGTGATTTTTAACCTTTTTTTGCCGTGGCACACTTTTTTACATTAAAAAATCCTGTGGCACACCACCATCCAAAAATTTTAAAAAAATCACACATTGTAGCCTAATACAGCATATATATATATACATACACACAAACACACACATACTGTATGTATTGTGCTGTTATGCCATGCCTCCTACAAACTACCCCTGCACTGGGAGTAAAAAACAAGCAAAGTTTAAAAAATATGTCACACTGTTGTCAGTCTGCCGTGGCACACCTGAGGATCTCTCACGGCACACTGGTTGAAAAACACTGCTCTACTTGAATAATGAAAGAAAATTTTTGGGTTTAGTGTCCCTTTAAATATACTTTGATGTGTTTTGTGACACTTTTTTGTTTTGCAAAACAGTTAACTAGAGCCCTGAGGTCGCACTATTCCTAGGAGCGTTAACTTCAATTGTGCTAAAGCGATCAAGTTTACTTTCAACTTGTAATACGAGCACTTCATCTGATGTGCGCAAACAGCCGCATTTAATGCTATATTGCTTGCGTGTTACTGTAAGCACACCATTCAAAATCTGTCCCACTATGGGCCCTAATACGATGTTCTACCTAGGTAGAAACATCATGGCAGCCTGCATGTGCATTAAAACTATTTTATTGGCAATGCATGCACAGATACGGCCCCTTTCTTCTCTCTCGAGTGGCGCATCACAATCCAAGCTTTGATGACATATCAGCTGATGAGCTCATGGGTTTAATAAGAAAAACAAATATGGTTGTGGTGGGTTTTAGACACTAGTGCACATCTGAATACCATATCAAGCAAGTGCGGATGCATTGTGAACTGAACCTAATATTAAAATATACAGACCCAGCTGCTTCGCAATTGGATGGGGGTGGGCGGTTGCTAGATTTACATAAACTACGCCTCCTTTTATGTGCGGTCGTTACCGCTCATTTCATACAAATTTAAACATAAAGTTTAAGGTATTTACAAGATTCGTTTAAAAAAAAAAAAAGTTTTTTGTATTACATATATAGTATTTTAATAAGGTTCACCTGTGCATTATTTTACAACCCTTTAAAGTGACATTAAACACTAAGTACATTTTATAAACACAGTATCCTCTGCCTCGCTCTGTTCAACGATGCCACCATGTTAACATCTAGCTTTCACTGCTTTTCAGTGGTGACGTGTTTCCGTATGTTCAGCAACTCTCCTCCATATACCTTCAGTGAAACCTAAGTTCCAAAATGGCTGCACACAGAGGAAGTCACATGATATGAATTTAGTGTTTAATATCCCTTTAATACTTCTATTTCTTTGGCATTTTCATAGTTTCATTAAAGTGAATGTAAATTTTGATGCTAAAGTGCCCGGTTTTTAAAACTTTGATTAAAAACAGGGGCACTTTAATTCACCAAAATTTACATTTCACTCCTGTTGTGTCAAAAAAACTTACCTTTTAAACTTCACAGCAGCTCCAGCTTCCTCCGGTCTCACAAGCCATTTCTGATGTCAGAAATGATTGATAGGTCATCCTCCAATCACAGCTTCCCCCCCTGGGGGATTCAGTGTCTGATTCACTGCTGTGATTGGAGGAAGCCGGATGCCTCATTTTAGACCCAGGAAGAGGCTTTGAAACGGGTGGAGGAAAATGGAGCTGCTGTGAAGATTAAAAGGTAAGTTTTTTTTCACAACAGGAGTGAAATGAAAATTTTGATGAATTAAAGTGCCCCTGTTTTTAATCGAAGCTTTAAAAACCGGGCACTTTAGCATCAAAATTTACATTCACTTTAACAAGCATTTAAATAGTAATTCGTAACATTATTGCTCAATATCTTCAGATAGAGTATGCACAGAAAGATACTTTTTTTTCGGCTACAGCAAAAAAGCTCACAATATTCAATCAGTCTTAACTGTGTACGATGTCAAAAGCACTTACTACACAAGCGAAGATCTGTGTTTCTTTTGCCACACACAATAAATCTTTAGCGTCTTCACTTGATACGCATCACTCCACTTGATCTCGAGAGGCATTGTCCCTGTGCAGTTCTTTTTATCAGCTAACAAGGTCACTTTTGAGAGGCTGAACACCAGTTTTTAAAACACATAATATTCTAAACTATTTTTTAACCATTGTGGTACAGTTTAGCTTTTTGCAAAACTTGGAAGCAAAAACAGAATTTATGCTTACCTGATAAATTACTTTCTCCAACGGTGTGTCCGGTCCACGGCGTCATCCTTACTTGTGGGAATATCTCTTCCCCAACAGGAAATGGCAAAGAGTCCCAGCAAAGCTGGCCATATAGTCCCTCCCAGGCTCCGCCCACCCCAGTCATTCGACCGACGGACAGGAGGAAAAATATAGGAGATACCATATGGTACCGTGTAGTTAGAGAAAATAATTAATCAGACCTGATTAAAAAACCAGGGCGGGCCGTGGACCGGACACACCGTTGGAGAAAGTAATTTATCAGGTAAGCATAAATTCTGTTTTCTCCAACATTGGTGTGTCCGGTCCACGGCGTCATCCTTACTTGTGGGAACCAATACCAAAGCTTTAGGACACGGATGAAGGGAGGGAGCAAATCAGGTTACCTAAACGGAAGGCACCACGGCTTGCAAAACCTTTCTCCCAAAAATAGCCTCCGAAGAAGCAAAAGTATCAAATTTGTAAAATTTGGCAAAAGTGTGCAGTGAAGACCAAGTCGCTGCCTTACATATCTGATCAACAGAAGCCTCGTTCTTGAAGGCCCATGTGGAAGCCACAGCCCTAGTGGAGTGAGCTGTGATTCTTTCAGGAGGCTGCCGTCCGGCAGTCTCGTAAGCCAATCGGATGATGCTTTTAAGCCAAAAGGAAAGAGAGGTAGAAGTCGCTTTTTGACCTCTCCTTTTACCAGAATAGACGACAAACAGAGAAGATGTTTGTCTGAAATCTTTTGTAGCTACTAAATAGAATTTTAGAGCACGGACTACGTCCAAATTGTGTAACAAACGTTCCTTCTTTGAAACTGGATTCGGATACAAAGAAGGTACAACTATCTCCTGGTTAATATTTTTGTTAGAAACAACCTTTGGAAGAAAACCAGGCTTAGTACGCAAAACCACCTTATCTGCATGGAACACCAGATAGGGCGGAGAACACTGCAGAGCAGATAACTCTGAAACTCTTCTAGCAGAAGAAATAGCAACCAAAAACAAAACTTTCCAAGATAACAACTTAATATCTATGGAATGTAGAGGTTCAAACGGAACCCCTTGAAGAACTGAAAGAACTAGATTTAAACTCCAGGGAGGAGTCAAAGGTCTGTAAACAGGCTTGATCCTAACCAGAGCCTGAACAAATGCTTGAACATCTGGCATAGCTGCCAGTCGTTTGTGTAGTAAGACAGATAAAGCAGAAATCTGTCCCTTTAGAGAACTTGCAGATAATCCTTTCTCCAAACCTTCTTGCAGAAAGGAAAGAATCTTAGGAATTTTTACTTGTGGGAATATCTCTTCCCCAACAGGAAATGGCAAAGAGTCCCAGCAAAGCTGGCCATATAGTCCCTCCCAGGCTCCGCCCACCCCAGTCATTCGACCGACGGACAGGAGGAAAAATATAGGAGATACCATATGGTACCGTGGTGACTGTAGTTAGAGAAAATAATTAATCAGACCTGATTAAAAAACCAGGGCGGGCCGTGGACCGGACACACCGTTGGAGAAAGTAATTTATCAGGTAAGCATAAATTCTGTTTTCTCCAACATTGGTGTGTCCGGTCCACGGCGTCATCCTTACTTGTGGGAACCAATACCAAAGCTTTAGGACACGGATGAAGGGAGGGAGCAAATCAGGTTACCTAAACGGAAGGCACCACGGCTTGCAAAACCTTTCTCCCAAAAATAGCCTCCGAAGAAGCAAAAGTATCAAATTTGTAAAATTTGGCAAAAGTGTGCAGTGAAGACCAAGTCGCTGCCTTACATATCTGATCAACAGAAGCCTCGTTCTTGAAGGCCCATGTGGAAGCCACAGCCCTAGTGGAGTGAGCTGTGATTCTTTCAGGAGGCTGCCGTCCGGCAGTCTCGTAAGCCAATCGGATGATGCTTTTAAGCCAAAAGGAAAGAGAGGTAGAAGTCGCTTTTTGACCTCTCCTTTTACCAGAATAGACGACAAACAGAGAAGATGTTTGTCTGAAATCTTTTGTAGCTACTAAATAGAATTTTAGAGCACAGACTACGTCCAAATTGTGTAACAAACGTTCCTTCTTTGAAACTGGATTCGGATACAAAGAAGGTACAACTATCTCCTGGTTAATATTTTTGTTAGAAACAACCTTTGGAAGAAAACCAGGCTTAGTACGCAAAACCACCTTATCTGCATGGAACACCAGATAGGGCGGAGAACACTGCAGAGCAGATAACTCTGAAACTCTTCTAGCAGAAGAAATAGCAACCAAAAACAAAACTTTCCAAGATAACAACTTAATATCTATGGAATGTAGAGGTTCAAACGGAACCCCTTGAAGAACTGAAAGAACTAGATTTAAACTCCAGGGAGGAGTCAAAGGTCTGTAAACAGGCTTGATCCTAACCAGAGCCTGAACAAATGCTTGAACATCTGGCATAGCTGCCAGTCGTTTGTGTAGTAAGACAGATAAAGCAGAAATCTGTCCCTTTAGAGAACTTGCAGATAATCCTTTCTCCAAACCTTCTTGCAGAAAGGAAAGAATCTTAGGAATTTTTACCTTATTCCAAGGGAATCCCTTGGATTCACACCAGCAGATATATCTTTTCCATATTTTATGGTAAATCTTTCTAGTTACCGGTTTTCTGGCCTGAACCAGAGTATCAATCACCGAATCTGAAAACCCACGCTTTGATAGAATCAAGCGTTCAATCTCCAAGCCGTCAGCTGGAGGGAGACCAGATTTGGATGTTCGAATGGACCCTGAACAAGAAGGTCCTGTCTCAAAGGTAGCTTCCATGGTGGAACCGATGACATATTCACCAGGTCTGCATACCAAGTCCTGCGTGGCCACGCAGGAGCTATCAAGATCACGAGACCCTCTCCTGTTTGATCCTGGCTACCAGCCTGGGAATGAGAGGAAACGGTGGGAACACATAAGCTAGGTTGAAGGTCCAAGGCGCTACTAGTGCATCCACTAGAGTCGCCTTGGGATCCCTGGATCTGGACCCGTAGCAAGGAACCTTGAAGTTCTGACGAGACGCCATCACATCCATGTCTGGAATGCCCCATAATTGAGTCAACTGGGCAAAAATCTCTGGGTGGAGTTCCCACTCCCCCGGATGGAATGTCTGACGACTCAGATAATCCGCTTCCCAGTTTTCCACACCTGGGATGTGGATCGCAGATAGATGGCAGGAGTGATTCTCCGCCCATTGTATTATTTTGGTTACTTCTTTCATCGCCAGGGAACTCCTTGTTCCCCCCTGATGATTGATATACGCAACAGTCGTCATGTTGTCTGATTGGAATCTTATGAATCTGGCCTTTGCAAGCTGAGGCCAAGCCCTGAGAGCATTGAATATCGCTCTTAGTTCCAGAATGTTTATCGGGAGAAGAGACTCTTCCCGAGACCATAGTCCCTGAGCTTTCAGGGATTCCCAGACCGCACCCCAGCCCACTAGACTGGCGTCGGTCGTGACAATGACCCACTCTGGTCTGCGGAAGCTCATTCCCTGGGATAGGTGGTCCAGGGATATCCATCAAAGGAGTGAATCTCTGGTCTTCTGACCTACTTGAATCACTGGAGACAAGTCTGTATAGTCCCCATTCCACTGTTTCAGCATGCACAGTTGTAATGGTCTTAGATGAATTTGCGCAAAAGGAACTATGTCCATTGCTGCAACCATCAACCCTACTACTTCCATGCACTGAGCTATGGAAGGACGTGGAACAGAATGAAGAACTTGACAAGCGCTTAGAAGTTTTGACTTTCTGACATCTGTCAGAAAGATCCTCATTTCTAAGGTATCTATTATTGTTCCCAGGAAGGGAACTCTTGTTGACGAAGACAGAGAACTTTTTTCTATGTTCACCTTCCATCCGTGAGATCTGAGAAAGGCCAGAACGATGTCTGTATGAGCCTTTGCTTTTGAAAGGGACGACGCTTGTATTAGAATGTCGTCCAAGTATGGTACTACTGCAATGCCCCTCGGTCTTAGAACCGCTAGAAGGGACCCGAGTACCTTTGTGAAAATCCTTGGAGCAGTGGCTAATCCGAATGGGAGGGCCACAAACTGGTAATGTTTGTCCAGAAAGGCGAACCTTAGGAACTGATGATGTTCTTTGTGGATAGGAATATGTAGGTACGCATCCTTTAGATCCACGGTAGTCATAAATTGACCTTCCTGGATAGTGGGTAGAATCGTTCGAATGGTTTCCATTTTGAACGATGGTACCCTGAGAAATTTGTTTAGGATCTTTAAATCCAGAATTGGTCTGAAGGTTCCATCTTTTTTGGGAACTACGAACAGATTTGAGTAAAATCCCATTCCTTGTTCCGTCATTGGAACTGGGTGTATCACTCCCATCTTTAGAAGGTCTTCTACACAATGTAAGAACGCCTGTCTCTTTATTTGGTTTGAGGATAAGTGAGACATGTGGAACCTTCCCCTTGGGGGTAGTTCCTTGAATTCCAGAAGATAACCCTGAGAAACTATTTCTAGCGTCCAGGGATCCTGAACATCTCTTGCCCAAGCCTGAGCAAAGAGAGAGAGTCTGCCCCCCACTAGATCCGGTCCCGGATCGGGGGCTACTCCTTCATGCTGTTTTGTTAGCGGTAGCAGGCTTCTTGGTCTGCTTACCCTTGTTCCAGCCTTGCATCGGTTTCCAGGCTGGTTTGGACTGTGAGGCATTACCCTCTTGCTTAGAGGATACAGAATTAGAGGCCGGTCCGTTCCTGAAATTACGAAAGGAACGAAAATTAGACTTATTCTTGGCCTTGAAAGGCCTATCTTGTGGGAGGGCGTGGCCCTTTCCCCCAGTGATGTCTGAGATAATCTCTTTCAATTCTGGTCCAAAGAGAGTTTTACCCTTGAAGGGGATGTTAAGCAATTTTGTCTTGGATGATACATCCGCTGACCAAGACTTTAGCCAAAGCGCTCTGCGCGCCACAATTGCAAACCCTGAATTTTTCGCCGCTAATCTAGCTAATTGCAAAGCGGCATCTAAAATAAAAGAGTTAGCCAACTTAAGTGCGTGAACTCTGTCCATAACCTCCTCATATGGAGTCTCTCTACTGAGCGACTTTTCTAGTTCCTCGAACCAGAACCACGCTGCTGTAGTGACAGGAACAATGCACGAAATGGGTTGTAGAAGGTAACCTTGCTGTACAAAAATCTTTTTAAGCAAACCTTCCAATTTTTTATCCATAGGATCTTTGAAAGCACAACTATCTTCGATAGGAATAGTAGTGCGCTTGTTTAGAGTAGAAACTGCCCCCTCGACCTTAGGGACTGTCTGCCATAAGTCCTTTCTGGGGTCGACCATAGGAAATAATTTCTTAAATATAGGAGGGGGAACAAAAGGTATGCCGGGCTTCTCCCACTCCTTATTCACTATGTCCGCCACCCGCTTGGGTATAGGAAAAGCGTCGGGGTGCACCGGAACCTCTAGGAACTTGTCCATCTTGCATAATTTTTCTGGAATGACCAAGTTGTCACAATCATCCAGAGTAGATAACACCTCCTTAAGCAGTGCGCGGAGATGTTCTAATTTAAATTTAAATGTCACAACATCAGGTTCAGCCTGTTGAGAATTTTTTTCTGAATCTGAAATTTCCCCATCTGACAAAACCTCCCTCATGGCCCCTTCAGATTGGTGTGAGGGTATGACAGAACAATTATCATTAGCGCCCTCCTGTCAGTGTTTAAAACAGAGCAATCGCGCTTTCTCTGATATGCAGGCATTTTGGATAAAATATTTGCTATGGAGTTATCCATTACAGCCGTCAATTGTTGCATGGTAATAAGCATTGGCGCGCTAGAAGTACTAGGGGCCTCCTGCGTGGGCAAAACTGGCGTAGACACAGAAGGAGATGATGTAGAACCATGTCTACTCCCTTCATCTGAGGAATCATCTTGGGCAATTTCATTATCTGTGGCAGTACTGTCCTTACTTTGTTTGGACGCTATGGCACAATTATCACACAATTTTGAAGGGGGAGACACATTGGCTTTCATACATATAGAACATAGCTTATCTGAAGGCACAGACATGTTAAACAGGCTTAAACTTGTCAATAAAGCACAAAAACCGTTTTAAAACAAAACCGTTACTGTCTCTTTAAATTTTAAACAGAGCACACTTTATTAATGAATATGTGAAAATATATGAAGGAATTGTTCAAAATTTACCAAAATTTCACCACAGTGTCTTAAAGCATTAAAAGTATTGCACACCAATTTTAAGAGCTTTAACCCTTAAAATAACGAAACCGGAGCCGGTTACAGATTTAACCCCTATACAGTCCCAGCTACAGCCTTTGCTGTGAATTTACCAAGCCCAGAGGGGAATACGATACCAAATGACGCCTTCTAGGAACTTTTCCAACTACTTTCAGGTCCTCACACATGCATCTGCATGTCTTGCACTCAAAAACAACTGCGCAGTAATGGCGCGAAAATGAGGCTCAGCCTACAACTGGGAAGGCCCTTCCTGACTGGAAAAGGTGTCTAACATAGTGCCTGAAGTTAAAAAACGTTCCCCAAGTTTATAAGTGTGAATTATCAGCATAAACATGTATAAAATGTCCAAATAAAGCAATCGATTTAGCCCATAAAAGTGTCTACCAGTTTTATAGCCCATATTAAGCCCTTTATTCTGTTTGAGACTAAGAAAATGGCTTACCGGTCCCCATGAGGGGAAATGACAGCCTTCCAGCATTACACAGTCTTGTTAGAAATATGGCTAGTCATACCTTAAGCAGAAAAGTCTGCTAACTGTTTCCCCCAACTGAAGTTACTTCATCTCAACAGTCCTATGTGGAAACAGCAATCGATTTTAGTTACTGTCTGCTAAAATCATCTTCCTCTCACAAACAGAAATCTTCATCTTTTTCTGTTTCAGAGTAAATAGTACATACCAGCACTATTTTAAAATAACAAACTCTTGATAGTAGAATAAAAAAAAACTACAACTAAACACCACATACTCTTAACCATCTCCGTGGAGATGTTGCCTGTGCAACGGCAAAGAGAATGACTGGGGTGGGCGGAGCCTAGGAGGGACTATATGGCCAGCTTTGCTGGGACTCTTTGCCATTTCCTGTTGGGGAAGAGATATTTCCACAAGTAAGGATGACGCCGTGGACCGGACACACCAATGTTGGAGAAAAAGACCTGTACTACGTTCTGATTAAAATACTGGCTTTGGTTGGCACACTAGACTCTTTAAACAACTTTCCAATTTGCTTCCATTAAGAAAATGTGCACAGTCTTTCTAGATTTATACTTTTTAAATCACCAGCTCCCACTGAGCATGTGCAAGAATTCACAGAATATAAGTATGTGCATTTGTGATTGGCTGATGGCTGTCACATGATACAGGAGGAGTGTAAATAGGCATAACTGAAATTTGTAAGAACAAAAATCTACTACTCATTTGATTCAGACTAAGTGCTATTGCATTGTTTTTTTATCACGCATTTGTTGTTTATGCAAATCTACTGTATTTGCTGGTCCTTTAAAGGGACATTAAACCCACATTTTCTCTTTCATGATACAGATGAAGAATACAATTTTAAACAACTTTCCAATTTTCTTCTATCATCTAATTTGCTTCATTCTTTAGATATCCTCTGTTGAAAAAATAGCAATGCACATGGGTGAGCCAATCACACAAGGCATCTATGTGCAGCCACCAATGAGCAGCTACTAAGCCTATCTAGATATGCTTTTAAGCAAAGGATATCGAGATAATAAAGCAAATCAGATAATAGAAGTAAATTAGAAAATTGTTTAAAATGGTGTGCACTTTCCAAATCATCAAAGAAAAAAATTGGGTTTCATGTCCCTTTAAGGTATATGTATGAAATTTGATGTATATATATATATATATATATATATATATTTATATATATATATATATATATATATATATATATATATATATATATATATACACGCACACATAGTAGTAGCTAGAGCAACCCTCACAGTTTTCTAAGTATTGATTGATTGCATTGATTTGCAGGGCTGGAACATAACATATAGCATATTTTATTTCCTGTGATGTAGCCAGAAAGGGACCGATAAAAATAAGGTCCTACACTGAAGTATTTACTGTATAGAATGTTGCAGGGTCAGTTTCTGAATCCTGAAAAGAGGCACTTCAGTTTCTTTGGGGGGCAGTGGAAAAAACTAAATTTTCTGAGTTAAAGGGACACTAAACACCTTTTAATTACTAGACATTTCTGTTGTCTTGCTATAAAATATATCAGTCAAGTCAACAAATTAACACCTTCCTTGCTGCAACTGTTTTTCAATACAAAAGACCAGTCTCACTTGCCTTATTTGGAAATGCCAATTTATGCTTGCATCTGCTGACAGCACAGCTAATCCAAATCATTATTAGAGTTAATCGCAATCCTTAAAGGGACATTAAACCCAATTTTTTTCTTTCATGATTCAGGTAGAGAATACAATTTTAAACAACATTCCAATTTACTTCTATTATCTAATTTGCTTCACTCTTTAGTAATCATTTGTTGAAGAAATATCAATGCACATGGGTGAGCCAATCACACAAGATATCTATGTGCAGCCACCAATCAGCAGCTACTGAGCCTATCTAGATATGCTTTTCAGCAAAGGATATCAAGAGAATAAATCCCATTAGATAATAGAGGTAAGTTAGAAAGTTGTTTAAAATTGTATGTTCTTTCTAAATCATGAAAGAAAAAAAAATGTGTTTAATGTCCCTTTAAAAACAGTTTTTTAAATTATTAAATTACAAAAATCCCTGTAGACATTAATGGTGAATTTTGTTGAAAAGTAATTAAATTGTTATTGGTCCTTATGTTGCATCTTGTGTCTAACATTTTTTTTTTTTTATTAACATTCAAGGTTCAAAGAACTACAAAGTGCACACTTTAACCATATTCACAGAAGAATATATCGTAAAAGGAAGCACTTTCAACATACGTTTTAACTATAGGTGCAACTTAGAAATGTTTAAAATGTTGAGCAGATTTTTGCTCTCTATTGGTTTAATCCTTGTATATTATCTGAAATAATTTTTACTGTGGTGCCTCCAAATAAGTCTAAATTATGTGAGGGAATTAACACAAATAAGCTATTTGACATGCAGTTGTTAGTAAACAATGACAGACTATTGCTCGAGCAATAAAAATGTCTACTTGGATTTCTTTGCTCCACTTTTAATCTAGACACATACGGTTTACTTGCGCTAATAACAATTCCTAGAATGACCCAAATTTTCCATTTTTTTACAGTAATGCAACAAGTGTAGTTCTTAATACAAGTAATTTCAAATATCAGAATCAGAGAATACAGATAACTATGCAATGCAGTTGTATAGGTACTTCAGACAATAATAAACCTCTATAGTGCATTGTTTATTCTAGTGTCAGTATCCTGCCAAAAATGTATAAACAAAACCGTCTACTGAAGAAAAAAATATATATATATATATATAAAAAGTATTTTCTCAGTAAAAAGTTGTTTACATCTATGTTTATGGCAAATTTGAACATAATGTCTGTCCAAGGACCAAAATGGGATTTAAAGCAGATAGGGAGATGGGATGACTGGACGGGATAAGCATTTTTTAACAGCCAAATTTTGTTTCTATGTATGTTGAGCACTCGCCAAGCACAGATGCTTGGAGATGGATACATTTAGTCAATTTAAAAAGTCACAGGAAATCGCAGAGGGCCCATTAAATCATTGAACTGTGGATAATGTGGGGGCATTTATTTATATTACTATGACAATTTATTATAAAGATATGATAATACTAGTTTTTGCCCAACTGAATAAAACTTTTAACTAACTAAATTTTCTTCATGCTGTGTTATTTATTAATCAGTTTTATAAGTAGAGAAAAGACCTTTATCAACTTTTATCACACGGTCAGAGGGGATACTTACTATCTGCTTACGGCTAATGGTCCCTAACCTTCGGATATATTCAAATTCTTATGATATTATTTGTCTACAAACATGTCTCTAGGCTTTAAAGGGACAGTCTAGTCAAAATTAAACTTTTATAATTCAGATAGGTAATGTCATTTTAAACAACTTTCCAATTTACTTTTATCATCAAACTTGCTTTGTTCTCTTGGTTTTCTTAGTTGAAAGCTAAACCTAGGTAGGCTCATATGCTAATTTCGAAATCCCTTGATGGGCGCCTCTAATCTAAATGCATTTGAGAGTTTTTCACAGCTAGAGAGCGTTAGTTCATGTGTGCTATATAGATAACATTGTGCTTACGCCGTGGAGTTACTCATGAGAGGGCACTGATTCGCTAAAATGCAAGTCTGTCAAAAGAACTGAAATAAGGGGGCAGTCTGCAGAGGCTTAGAAACAGAGATAAAAAGTCAGCACTAATTGCCTGAAATGCAAGTCTGTCAAAAGATATGAGATAAGGAGGCAGTCTGCAGAAGCTTAGATACAAGGTAATCACAGAGGTAAAAAGTATATTTATATAACAGCGTTTGTTATGTAAAACTGGGGAATGGGTAATAAAGGGATTATCTATCTTTTAAAACAATAACAAATTTGGAGTAGACGGGCCCTTCAAAGAGACATCAACACAAAATACATTTCATTCACCTCCTAATCATGGGTGCTGCCATTATGGAACCTAGATTACACTGCAGGTATCTGAAGGAGAGCTACTGCACATGTGCAAACTGGTCAGTACTGGAATGTAGTAAAACATTTCAATATGGCAGCAACCATGACTAGGGGGAATAACCTCAATACTATGCTTATAAAATGTGATTTGTGTTTAAAGGGATATGAAATCTAACATTTCTCTTTCATGATTCAGACAGAGCATGCAATTTTAAACAACTTTACAATTTACTTCTATTATCTAATTTGCTTCATTCTCTTGGCATATTTAGTAGAGAAGCATACCTAGGTAGGCTCAGGTGTAGCAATGCATTACTGGGAGCTAGCTGCTGATTGGTGGCTGGACACAAATACCTATTTTCATTGGTTCATGATGTGTTCAACTAGCTCCCTGTAGTGCCTAGCTGCTCCTTCAACAAAGGATACCAAGAGAATGAAGCAAAATCAACAATATAAGTAAATTTGAAAGTTGTTTTTTGTATCATATGCTCTATGTGAAAAATGTGGGTTTCATGTCCCTTTAATTCTGCCACAAAACACTCTTTCATTACAAAACATTAGTTTCTTAAGTATTAAGTCACAAAATTATTTTCTTTAGCAGTTTCGGGTTTTGTTATTAAAACTAGCAAGCAATAATTGTTTACTTTAGGTCTTAAAAAGCATGACATTTTTAAGTGGTATTTTGGATTTTGCACAAGAGCAACACTTAAAGGTACATTAAACCCAAAAAAATTATTTCATGATTCAGACAGAGAATACAATTTTAAACAACATTCCAATTTACTTCTATTATCTAATTTGCTTCATTCTTTAGATATCCTTTGTTAAAGAAATAGCAATGCACACGGGTGAGCCAATCACATGATGTATCTATGTGCAGTCACCAATCAGAAACTGCTGAGCCTATCTAGATATGCTTTTCAGGAAAGAATATCAAGAGAATGAAACAAATTAGATAATAGAAGTAAATTAGAAAGTTGTTTAAAATGGAAGTCTCCATCTGAATCATGAAAGAAATAAATTGGGTTTAATGTCCCTTTAAAGGGATATGATACCCAAATGTTGAAGCACTTGAAAGTGATCTGTGAAAACCTGACTAGAAAACATCACCTGAACATCTCTATGTAAAAAGATATTTTACAAAAAAATTTCCTCAGTAGCCACATCCCATTGTAAAGGGATTTTAATAAGCCAAACAGGCTGCTAGTCTCAAGACTTGCAAGGGGGCGTGCATAGGGCATGTGCAGGCACAGTCATGATATTTACCTCCTCGGTTTAAGGAAATTTACTATGAAATCTTGCAAGATTTCAGAAATCTCAAGAGATCACAGTATGACATCAGCACTGATGAATCTGATTGGCTGAATGAATTTTGAGGTAAAATATCTTCCTTTTTTACATAGAAATGTTCATGTGATATTTTCTTGTTAGCTTTTTACAGTTATGCTGCATCACTTTCAACTGATTTAGCATAATGAGTAGTATTATGTCCCTTTAACTAACCACTTGTAATATAAGAGAAATGAGCAAGCTAATAGAGCTCTCCGTTATCTATTATAATAATATGGTGGGTGCTAAAAAAGCCACATTGAGATGCTATTGGTGTGTTTTCCCTGCTCAAGCACAAGATAACGCACCCTGAACCATCGATTACCTGCACAAGGGTAATCTAGCCGTGTTTTTAATTCCACAGCCTTTACTAATACTTAAAGGGATAGTAAACACCAAAAATGTTATTGTTTAAAAAGATAGATAATCCCTTTATTAAACCATTCCCCAGTTTTGCATAATCAACACTGTTATTGAAATATACTTTTTAGCTTTGTAATTACCTTGTATCTAAGCTTCTGCCAACTGCCTCCTTATCTCAGATCTTTTGACAGACTTGCATTTCAGGCAATTAGTGCTGACTCTTAAATAACTTTGCGTGCATGAGCACAGTGTTATCTATATGAAACACATAAACTAAAGCCCTCTAGCTGTGAAAAACTGTCAAATGCAAAGGCGGCCTTCAAGGGCTTAGAAATTAGCATATGAGCCTTCCTAGGTTTGGCTTTCAACTAAGAATAACAAGAGAGTAAAGCAAATTTGATGATGAAAGTATATTAGAAAGTTGTTTAAAATTAGGAACCCTATCTGAATCATAAAAAGTTTAATTTGGACCTTACTATCCCTTTAACAAGAATTAGGCTGGTGCTAAGTTTTAGATGCTCATTTATGAGGTATTCTAAATGTTTTCATGATATAAAAACATACTCTCTATTACAATCATAAGCAAGGCAAGTGAGGCTAGGAGGCCCATTTATCAAGCTCCGAATGGAGCTTGAGGGCCCGTGTTTCTGGCGAGTCTGAAGACTCGCCAGAAACAGCAGTTATGAAGCAGCGGTCTAAAGAATCGCCACAATTCAACCCGACCGAGTATGATCGGGTTGATTGACACCTCCCTGCTGGCGGCGGCGTTGCACCAGCAGATCATGTGAGCTGCTGGTACAATGTTGAATACGGAGAGCGTATTGCTCTCCGCATTCAGCGAGGTCTTGCGGACTTGATCCGCACTGTTGGATCAGGTCCACAAGACCTTTGATAATTCGGCCTCTAGGGCTGTATTTATTTCTAAGCCAATAGGCAGAGGGATTGGTTTTACCATCATACACCTAAAATATCCTTTCTAACTTTAAACAGTCATTTTGGATATCAGGACCAGCTAAGATTGCATCACTAGGTCAGCAGAAACCTAAATACACCACTGTGTGACACTAATGAGCTATATTTTTTATATTCCATATTGTGCTTCGGAATCCAGTTGCAAGGCATCAACTACACATACTGGTCTTCCCAATATCTTAGTGAAGGGGTTGCCAACCTTTCGGACCTCAGGGACCACTAAACTCAATATTTTAAATCCTGTGGACCACTAACATGATTTTTTTTAAAAAGGTACAAACCTGTACCTGTACATAACTAGTATAACCATAGCTAAGTTTACATTATCTATATAGTTACACATTTTTTAGAATTATTTTTTGGAATTAACTAACTGAATGACAGAACAGAGAGAATACTTCTAAATGGCAGATGAAGGGTGAGTGCCAACTTTTGAGCTGGAAACATATTTTTAATATCTTCTTTTTTTATATACTTTAATTCCACTATTTCAAGCCAAGACTATATACCAACCTCTGCTGGCTTTAGAATGGAATCATCTTCCTCTGAACAGTGCGCCAGACGGAGGAGATAAAAATACAATCTAGCTATGCAAGTTGCGCAGTACTACGCAATGTGCATAGGGAGATTGTAATTTAACTCCCCCTCCGTCGGTTTTCGCTGATGTCCAGCCAGGCACTGTAGGGAGTTGCGGCACGACAGGGGTGACACCATCAGAGGAGATTAATTCCTGCTTGATGGTGTCAAGGACCACCAACATCTTCTCGTGGACAACTAGTGGCCCATGGACCACTGGTTGGCAACCACTGTCTCAGTGCATCTTGACCAGTTACATGTCAAGCTAATCAGCATGCAAACAGTAAAGAAAATACATAATGCATACAATGGTCAACAGAGAAAAATGATAAATGATCAATATTAATATTTAATCAATCAGATCTAGTTATTGATTTTGCTTTTTTCTAGTGACCTAACTTGAGATATTATATAAAACACTGGAGTTCAACAACATTATATTTTGTCAAGGTTAAAAACCTTAAAGCGATAGGAAAGTCAAAATGAAATGTGCATGATTTAGATGGAGAATGGAATTTTAAGAAAAGGTTAAATGTACTTCAATTTTTACATGTTTTTTTTTTTTTTTTTTTTTGGTATACTTTGTTGAAAAAGAATATTTACATATCTTACACTACCGGGAGGTTGGTTCCCAGAAGTGCATTGCTGAAGCCCACTTAAAGGGGCAGTAAACCTAGAAAATAATGTTATATAATTCTGCACATAGTGCAGAATTATATAACATTAGCTTAGTGCCAGCTTTGTAAAGCAAAGGGTTAGATTATTGCGGTACACTGTCTAATCACAGCCGGCCCGATCGTGCTATTAAACTCAATGCAGCTCGCTCGTGCTCTGGTAGCTACATTGAATTTAATAGCGCAATCTGGCGAGCTGTGACTAGACAGCGTGCCCGCGATGCGCTTAGGAGATGAAAACAGACCCGCTCAGTAGAGCCAGAAGCGGTGTTCTGTTTTTGTTGTAAAATATCTATCTAACCCTTTGCTTTACAAAGCTGGTGCTAAGATAATGTTATATAATTTTGCACTATATAACATTATTTACTAGGTTTACTGCCCCTTTAAACCATCTGTTTAATCCCTTTGCAGGTGTTAAAACACACAGTTATAAAAAAGCAATGCTGCAAAAATAAAATACTATAACATATTAGAACAGTTTTTATTTTGCACTTGATATCGATTTAATGCATGTGACCTGGACATTAGAAAATGGGGTATATGATAGCTATGATTTCAGCGCAGGTGACTTTATAAATGTGTTCATTTAGAATGGTGCATTAGTTCCAATTACACATATACACCTTTAAAATTAGATCAGATCTGCCTATGGATCCCATACCAGATTTGCTGTCATTCCAATTCTAGTTTAAAAAAAAAAAAAAAATGTCAGCGTTATTTCAACTAAATCTAAAAGGAGTAAAAAAAAAAAAAAGGACAATATATTCACTATCTCTTTGTCACTTTTGCTTCTGCACTGGCTTTTGGAAAGTCTGCTACTGTAAATAGATGCTGACAGGTAGTAATTATTCAGATTCAATTCAACAAGAATGTCTACAATGAAGTGTCAGTAGCAGGTCATTAATGCTGACAAAAGCTGGAGTCGGCTCTAACAGCTGTCCTCTTCCCGGGTGGGCTGACCGCACCTGCCATCACACAGTCTCCCAGGAAGTGAGACTGGACACAGTTCTGTGCTACTATAGCAGGTACAACCTCTATGAATACTAATAGCTGTTCTTATGAGTTATCTGAGCAGTAATCCTTTATGTCTTGAGACTACATAACGAGCACGGGAAAAAAAAGACACTAGCGAAAGCTTGACAAATGTTTGTTAAAACCCCTAGTAGGACATCATTAGGAGGCCAAAATGGCAGTTTAATGTGTGCAAATTTATTTTCGGATTTTTGTGTGTAGAAAATAAAATGAGTTGCAATAGAACAGGGCATGAACTGACAGAAAAAATGGCATAAGGCCACATACAATGATTATGTGCGAATAGTTTTACAGGAACAGAAAATGTATATGAATGTGTGTGTGTGCATATATATAAATATATATATATGTATGTGTGTGTGTATATGCATATACATTATATATATATATATATATATATATATATATATATACTATGTGTGTGTATGTATATATATATATACACACACAAACATATATATATATATATATATATATACAGTATACACACAAACATATATATATATATATATATATATACTGTATATGCATATACACACACACACATTCATATATATATATATATCTTGTCTAAAGAAGGAGAGCTGAGTTCCTGAAACGTCACCAATAATCATCATGTTTACATAGTGTGTGTGGATTCATGTTGTATATTATAAGTATATACAAACATACATATATACATACACACATATATATCTGATGAATAGGCTGT